>NC_053028.1:672247234-672551896 GCF_003073215.2 Triticum urartu
CTTGATTACAGAAACTTTTCAACAAAAATAATTATCCCCTTGTACAATTCCATTGTATTATCTATCTATCTATCTATATCTATCTATCTACCTATCTATACATACCTCTATACCTATACTAATTATAGAATCCCTAAAAATTACCACTTTAATTAGAAATTAGGAACCGTTAATCTCGTGGTACCGAATTATAACGGCTCAGATTGAGTTATAATTAATGGTCTAGATGAGCTGGTAATAACCTGTTTTGTCATGATCTGGTTTTTCTTTTGGGCCACGTCAAGATGAAGAAGAGCAATAGATTAGAAAAAGAGATGTCACGACCCCAAACTCTTAACTGAGTTTTTCCCTTAAAAAACTCTCTTACGTTTAATTGAATTTCTATCTCTACAGCCAAGAAATAAAGGGACAATCATGTTTCTCGGTTATTCTTTCTTTCTTTTACCATGCTTATCTACAAAAGGAACCCCTGATTGTCGCCTCCATCTCGGTCTAGCGATCTGAAAATTTCAATCCAGCGGGGACGAGTTTGATCCACCAGCCCTTACTTGCATCCGTTTGATTCCAGGAAACATGGATGCACTGCACCCTGCCCGCGGGATGCTGCTACTGGTAACTGTCCGCCACCAAGTTCTACCGCTATGAGGTCCTCAGCTATTACGATGGTATTGCTGCTCCAGCCGTCAACCTGCTGGCTGCCTGTCCTGCATGTGGTTTAGCAAGTAATTAAAGAAACAAATAGATTTGAATTGGAGAGGGAGCTATGGCCATGAACAGCTCACAGATTGCATTAGAAACAATCTAATCAGAAGAGAGAAGGGATAAATCAAATCGAAAAGGAGCAACTCACTAGTCACACACCATGGAAGGAGAATCCTTGAGCTTTATAAACAATTTGTGATCTTTCCATGGAAGGTAAACCTTAATTCATCATTAGTTAGAAAATAGATAGATCGACTGGTGCTAAGTAAAGGTAATTGTAAAACTAGGATTAAACTGTAATAATTTTGAATAGTTTGCAAGCTATAAGCAAAAATCTGATGCCAGCGTTGCAGTTTGGGGATTAATAGTAATTTCCAACAGTACCAAAAAATATATTACTGATTTAAGTTTGCTACGAGGAAAGATCTGATGTTGGTGCTGCAGTTTTGAGCAAGAACATATTATTTTGAAAGAACGAAGGTTGTAGACATTTCCTCTAGATATCATGTGTGGTCTGATTTTCGTTGTTTGGAAAAACATATTAGAAGGTACAAAATAAATGTGGAGTTGTAGTATATGTTTGTGTGAAAAGCTGTGGATAGTCCTTTTCAAAGGAGTTTAACTCTCACAGGTTTGGGCAGTTGCAGTGCGAGGCAGCGTAGCACCATGCGATGGCGCCAATGAGCACTGTACTTGTGGCGAGGTGCTGCTTCAAAGGCGAACAACATGAGGAGGAGGACAGAAAGGAGAGCGGCTACTTGCAGTTCCAGTGTACCTACGACGGTGCGCAAAAAGGAGGAGGCGAGATGCGGAGATCGACGTGTTCTCGCCGCCTGTTAGTGTAATTAGTGCAGTATTCTCTTTGTTGAATTTCTATGCCGATATGTACTTGGTTGGAAAGTTACTACTCTAAGTACTATAGATTAATACATTTATGCTACAACATTAAAACCTTTGTTGTAACGTGCAGTTTCTAATCCACGGTTTTGCCATGGTTGTGTGTCTTCTCCATTAGGTAGTTCAGGTAGTCCACCCAAACCATGCCTGGCCACTAAAACAGTCAACTCATATTTGACTATCCCTACAAGCAACAAAATCTTCACCGTAGCCGATGGCAAACATCCCAAACAGTATAGCTGCCTCATGTTACTGCACTAACACATCAGTGTGGTATTGTTCAACAGCATGTGCACATGTATCATGTATGCTGCACTTTTCTCGGTTCAATTGCTATCGGTTACTTCCAATCTGTTGAGCTCTTTTCCCTCTATTTTAGGTCTAGTCCATAATGAGATCTCACATGTCCATTTGAATTAAAATTTAGTCACATTTTCTTTTCAGTGCTGGTAGATGATTCTCAGGTGGTGGTTCGAATAGAATGCTGCCGCTGTAGAAGAAGTGAAGAACTAGGATATGTTGTCGTTCCAAGTCCCAATCACGACACGGGCTGTTATGGCATGCCAAGTTGGCCGGATCATGCTTGACATGTCTCTGGTGGGAGCTAACCAGCTGTTCCCAGTGACACAACAGAACGACCATCAGCGGCAACGCATGCAGATTGAAGAGGGGAACCAGGACTGCAGGAGTTCATGACAACGGAAATTGCGAGCATGTTGTACATGAAGGAGAGAAGGACAACGGATGGATGAGAGCTGACGAAGCGGTAGATGCTTACGCCGTTACGTGTTCTAGAGATTGGATCTTAATTAATTAATCCTATGCAGCCAAGATGTTGCTTCAGGCTTAATTCCTTTCACCGCTAGGACTGAATCATGCCTTTGATGCGGTTCAGCTGTAGTACGTTCTTCTTCCTCAAAGGAACCAATGACCCCAAATAACGAAAGGTGTCCTTCTGAGGTACCACCTGGCCATCAAGGCTAACCTCCTCCTCACACCTAGTAGTACTGAAACCGCACATCATGTACTCGGTTTTAGTTCTACTAAGCCTAAACCCTTTCGATTCCAAGGTTTGTCTCCATAACTCTAACTTCCTATTTACCCCCGTCCGACTATCGTCAACTAGCACCACATCATCCGCAAAGAGCATACACCATGGGATATCTCCTTGTATATCCCTTGTGACCTCATCCATCACCAATGCAAAAAGATAAGGGCTCAAAGTTGACCCCTGATGCAGTCCTATCTTAATCGGGAAGTCATCAGTGTCGACATCACTTGTACGAACACTTGTCACAACATTATCGTACATGTCCTTGATGAGGGTAATGTACTTTGCTCGGACTTTGTGTTTCTCCAAGGCCCACCACATGACATTCCGCGGTATCTTATCATAGGCCTTCTCCAAGTCAATGAACAGCATATGCAAGTCCTTCTTTTGCTCCCTATATCTCTCCATAAGTTGTCGTACCAAGAAAATAGCTTCCATGGTCGACCTCCCAGGCATGAAACGAAACTGATTTTTGGTCACGCTTGTCATTCTTAAGAGGTGCTCAATGACTCTCTCCCATAGCTTCATTGTATGGCTCATCAGCTTAATTCCACGGTAATTAGTACAACTCTGAACATCCCCCTTGTTCTTGAAGATTGGTACTAATATAGTCCGTCTCCATTCTTCTGACATCTTGTTTGAACGAAAAATGAGGTTGAAAAGCTTGGTTAGCCATACTATCGCTATGTCCCGGATACCTTTCCACACCTCAATGGGGATAAAATCAGGGCCCATCGCCTTGCCTCCTTTCATCCTTTTTAAAGCCTCCTTGACCTCAGACTCCTGGATTCGCCGCACAAAACGCATGCTGGTCTCATCAAAGGTATCGTCCAGTTCAATGGTAGAACTCTCATTCTCCCCATTGAACAGCTTGTCGAAGTACTCCCGCCATCTATGCTTAATCTCCTCGTCCTTCACCAAGAGTTGGCCTGCTCCGTCCTTGATGCATTTGACTTGGCCAATATCCCTCGTCTTCCTCTCTCGGATCTTGGCCATCTTATAGATGTCCCTTTCACCTTCCTTCATGCCTAACCGTTGGTAAAGGTCCTCATATGCCCGACCCCTTGCTTCACCAACAGCTCGCTTTGCGGCCTTCTTCGCCATCTTGTACTTCTCTATGTTGTCTGCACTCCTATCCAGGTATAGGCGTTTGAAGCAATCTTTCTTCTCTTTAATCGCCTTCTGGACATCATCATTCCACCACCAGGTATCCTTATCTTCGCTTCTCCTTCCCCTGGACACTCCAAGCTCCTCCGAGGCCACCTTACGAATGCAAGTCGCCATCTTCGTCCACATATTGTTCGCATCTCCTCCTTCCTCCCAAGGGCCCACCTTAATGACCCTCTCCTTGAACGCTAGAGCTACCTCCCCCTTGAGCTTCCACCACTTCGTTCTAGCGACATTGGCACGCTTATCCCGCTGGACATGAATCCGAAAGCGGAAGTCAGCAACCACCAGCTTATGCTGGGGTACAACACTCTCTCCAGGTATCACCTTACAGTCTAGGCATGCACGCCTATCTTCTCTTCTCGAGAGGATGAAATCAATCTGGCTAGAGTGTTGGCCCCTACTAAAATTCACCAGATGTGATTCTCTCTTTCTAAAGAGGGTGTTAGCTACAATCATGTTGTAGGCTAGAGCAAAGCTTAAGACATCTTCTCCTTCTTGATTCCTGATGCCATAGCCAAAGCCCCCGTGCGCCCCTTCAAAACCTGTGTTAGATGTACCCACGTGGCCATTGAGGTCTCCTCCTATGAAGAGATTCTCACCAATCGGTACACTCCTAACCATGTCTTCTAGGCCTTCCCAGAACTCCCTCTTGGTGTTCTCATGGTGGCCTACTTGCGGGGCATACGCGCTGATAACATTGAGAACCAAGTCCTCAACTACCAGCTTGACCAGGATAATCCGGTCCCCACATCTCTTGACGTCTACCACTCCATACTTGAGGCTCTTGTTGATCAAGATGCCTACGCCATTTCTGTTTGCAGCCGTCCCTGTGTACCATAGCTTGAAGCCGGTATCCTCCACCTCCTTCGCCTTCTGTCCTCTCCATTTGGTTTCTTGGACGCAAAGGATATCAACACCTCTCCTCACCGATGCATCAACTAGCTCCCGAAGCTTCCCTGTCAGAGACCCTACGTTCCAGCTACCTAAGCGAATCCTCCTAGGCTCGGCTAGCTTCTTACCCTTCGCACTCGTCGAGTCAAATGCGAAGACCTTTGCCCATTTCCGCTACATCCGGGCGCTGATGTAGCGCGCCACTAAGGATGCGACGACCCGATCCTCGCTCACTTGCCACCGTATCCGGATCAAGATACAGCGCGCCACCTTGGGGGTGACGGCCCGACCCTTGCCCATTTTCCACCACACCCGGGTTCCGATGTAGCGCGTCGCTGAGAGGGTTACGCCCCAACGAAAATCTTTTGGGTTTCATCGCCATAAGAGTGGCTGAGTTTTTACGTTGGCTCGCCAAGCCTATCACAACCCTCCTCCTTTGCCCGGGCTTGGGACCGGCTATGTTGAGACAACATAGGCGGAGTTCAAATAAATTAATATATTCTCTTGAAAACGGCGTGTTATGCAAAATTCAGATCTATGCGATGTTTCATTTCGAAAAACATTGAGCGTGTTTTTTGGGTCATATACAGTTTTGAAAAAAAAAATCCAAAAACAATCAGATATTGGGGGAACTGGAAGCTATAGTTTCCAACACTTATTTTGTTTTGTAAGTAGAAATAATGATAAATATAAAATAACGTTCCGCACAGTTTGAATGCTTTGATCTAGGGCACATGCATACATGGACAAACATAATAGTAGAGGTTATTAGCAAGGAACGATGCTGGCTAATTGATCTTTTTACATTAATTGTTGAGGTGTCTGTAAAACTTAATCATGGTCGCTCTCTATATAAAAATAATAGTACAATATATCTAAATAGGTTGTACATATTGGAAAAAAGGCTTGACTTAATCACGCTGACAATAAAGAAAATAAGTAGCCCCATATTAAGTTGATGCCTTTTTTCTGTGAGGGTATCTGATGATTTTCCTCTATGCATTTTTTAAAATGGTGCATATGGTAACAATTAAATGTGATGCCTTACGAAGGAGCAATTAAGACCCGTAAAAAGATATTAGATTATGATCTATGAGCAAAGCACAAATTTAGGAATGTCTGGGGAGTTGTATCAATGTTTCAAGTTGCGTTTTAAATCAAAGGGAAGTTCCACCGGGAGATATTGTTTAGAAATCTACTTTATGGTGTCACACAGACAAAGGATTGGTATATTTCTCCTGAATATTTATAAAGTCATGCATATTTAGATATTACCTTTTTTGGAAGTCTTACGTGAATTTACACTTTCAAGTATGCGAAAAAATGACACATATTAAGACATGCACAATAATGCACTTGAAACATAAATAAAATAAAACTCTAAAGTTATATTAAAACTAGAAAAAAATAGATGGGAATTATGTTGATTTGATTTTAAATATAAAAACATGGCATTGTAGACAAATCACTATGAGAAAAAGGAAGAATTTTGAAGCATGCAATAGTCAAAATAACAACAATGAACCAAAACCATAGCAATTCATCAATATTCCATATACTAGCCCGTGCAAATGCACGGGTTCATGACTAGTAAAAATAATGTGCCAAGGTTTGACTTTAGGATGTTTACAATACTTGTTGGTTTGTCCGGTGCAGGACAGAAACTTTGGCTGTAGTGCGCGATTTTTAATTTTTTACTGGAACGTCAAATGGTTCTGATTCTTTTTGTACTGTCTTTCTATACAAATTTTTTATTTTTCCTAATTTTGGCAGAAATTTTCAAGTATCAGAGGTATGGTGAATGTTCAGATTATTACAGACTGTTCTGTTTCTGACAGATTCTGTTTTTGATGCATAGTTTGCTTGTTTTGATGAAACTATCAACTTATATCAGTGAATTAAGCCATGTAAAATCTATATTACAGTAGACACAATGCAAAAACAAAATATGAATTGGTTTGCAACAGTACTTAGAGTAGTGATTTACTTTATTATACTAACGGATCTTATCGAGTTTTCTGTTGAAGTTTTGTGTGGATGAAGTGTTCGATGATCGAGAAGGTTTCGATGTCAGAAGAAGGAAGAGAGGCAAGAGCTCAAGCTTGGGGATGCCCGAGGCACCCCAAGTAAATATTCAAGGAGACTCAAGCATCTAAGCTTGGGGATGCCCCGGAAGGCATCCCCTCTTTCTTCAACAAATATCGGTATGTTTTCGGATTTGTTTCATTCATGTGATATGTGCAAATCTTGGAGCGTCTTCTGCTTTAGTTTTCGTTTTTTTCTATTATGGATCATGCTGGTATGAGATGGTCCTTGGTTGATTTATAGAATGCTCTTTGCACTTCGCTTATATCTTTTGAGTATGACTTTATAGAATGCTTCATGTGCTTCACTTATATCTTTTGAAGTTTGGATTGCATGTTTCGCTTTACATAGACAACCGCCATTTGTACGATGCTCTTTTGCTTCACTTATACTTGTTAGAGAGTGGGCATATCTTTTGTACAAATAATTAAACTCTCTTGCTTCACTTATATCTATTTAGAGAGATGACATGAACTGGCCATTCACATGGTTAGTCATAAAATCCTACATAAAACTTGTAGATCACTGAATATGATATGTTTGATTCCTTGCAATAGTTTTGCGATATAAAGATGGTGATATTAGAGTCATGCCAGTCGGTAGTTGTGGACTGTAGAAATACTTGTGTTGAAGTTTGTGATTCCCGTAGCATGCACGTATGGTGAACCGTTATGTGATGAAGTCGGAGCATGATTTATTTATTGATTGTCTTCCTTATGAGTGGCGGTCGGGGACGAGCGATGGTCTTTTCCTACCAATCTATCCCCCTAGGAGCATGTGCGTAGTACTTTGTTTCGATAACTAATAGATTTTTGCAATAAGTATGTGAGTTCTTTATGACTAATGTTGAGTCCATGGATTATACGCACTCTCACCCTTCCACCATTGCTAGCCTCTCTAGTACCGTGCAACTTTCGCCGGTACCATAAACCCACCATATACCTTCCTCAAAACAGCCACCATACCTACCTATCATGGCATTTCCATAGCCATTCCGAGATATATTGCCATGCAACTTCCATCATCATCATATACATGACTTGAGCATTCATTGTCATATTGCTTTGCATGATCGTAAGATAGCTAGCATGATGTTTTCATGGATCGTCCGTTTTTTTGATGTCATTGCTATGCTAGATCATTGCACATCCCAGTACACCGCTGGAGGCATTCATATAGAGTCATATCTTTGTTCTAGTATCGAGTTGTAATATTGAGTTGTATGTAAATAAAAGTGTGATGATCATCATTATTAGAGCATTGCCCCAGTGAGGAAAGGATGATGGAGACTATGATTGCCCCACAAGTCGGGATGAGACTCCGGACTTTACAAAAAATAAAAGAGGCCAAAGAAGCCCAAATTAAAAAAAAGTGGCCAAAGAAGCCCACCAAAAATAAAACAAGAAAATAAAAAATGAGAGAAAAAGAGAGAAGGGGCAATGTTACTATCCTTTTACCACACTTGTGCTTCAGAGTAGCACCATGTTCTTCATATAGAGTCTCTTGAGTTATCACTTTCATATACTAGTGGGAATTTTCATTATAGAAATTGGCTTGTATATTCCGATGATGGGCCTCCTCAAATGCCCAAGGTCTTCATGAGCAAGCAAGTTGGATGCACACCCACTTAGTTTTCAGTCTGAGCTTTCATACACTTATAGCTCTTAGTGCATCCGTTGCATGGCAATCCCTACTCACTCACATTGATATCTATTGATGGGCATCTCCATAGCCCGTTGATACGCCTAGTTGATGTGAGACTATCTTCTCCTTTTTGTCTTCTCCACACAACCTCCACCATCATATTCTATTCCACCTATAGTGCTATGTCCATGGCTCACGCTCATGTATTGCGTGAAAGTTGAAAAGGTTTGAGAACGTCAAAAGTATGGAACAATTGCTTGGCTTGTCATCGGGGTTGTGCATGAATTGAATATTTTGGGTGGTGAAGACGGAGCATAGCCAGACTATACGATTTTGTAGGGATAACTTTCTTTGGCCATGTTATTTTGAAAAGATATGATCGCTTTATTAGCATGCTTGAAGTATTATTGTTTTTATGTCAAATGATAGACTATTGCTTTGAATCACTCGTGTCTTAATATTCATGCCATGATTAGATATATGATCAAGATTATGCTAGGTAGCATTCCACATCAAAAATTATCTTTTTATCATTTACCTACTCGAGGACGAGCAGGAATTAAGCTTGGGGATGCTGATATGTCTCCGTCGTATCTATAATTTCATGCCAATATTCTACAACTTCCATATACTTTTTGGCAACTTTTTATACTATTTTAGGACTAAATATTGATCTAGTGCCCAGTGCCAGTTCCTCTCTGTGGCATGTTTTTGGTTTCGCAGAATATCCATATCAAACGGAATCCAAATGGGATAAAAACGGATGGAGCTTATTTTTGGAATATTTGGAAAATCTGGGAGAAAGATCAACGAGAAACGGTGTCTGAGGTGGCCACGAGCCAGGGGCCCACGCCCTCCCCAGGAGGGTGCGCCCCCACCCTTGTGGGCCACCCGTAAGGCGGTTGATGCCCTTCTTCGGCCGCAAGAAAGCTAATTTTTGGTAAAAAATCACAGCAAAAGTTTCAGTCCAATCAGAGTTACGGATCTCCATATATATACGAAACGGTGAAAGGGCAGCAGAACAGAACGCAGAAATAGAGAGAGACAGAGAGATAGATCCAATCTCGGAGGGGCTCTCGCCCCTCCCACACCATGGAGGCCAAGGACCAGAGGGGAAACCCTTCTCCCTTCTAGGGAGGAGGTCAAGGAAGAAGAAGATGAAGGGCCCCCCTCTCCCCTTCTCTTCTGGTGCCGCCGGAATGCCGCCCTGGCCATCATCATCACCGCAATATTCACCAACAACTTCACCGCCATCATCACCAACTCTTCCCCCCTCTATGCAACGGTGTAAACTCTCTCTTACCTGATGTAATCTCTACTTAAACATGGTGCTCAACGCTATATATTATTTCCCAATGATGTATGGCTATCCTATGATGTTTGAGTAGATCCGTTTTGTCCTATGGGCTATTTGATGATCAAGATTGGTTTGAGTTGCATGTTTTATTATTGGTGCTATCCTATGGTGCTCTCTATGTCGCGCAAGCGTGAGGGATTCCCGCTGTAGGGTATGCAATATGTTCATGATTTGCTTATGGTGGGTGGCGTGAGTGACAGAAGCACAGACCTGATTAAGTAGGTTGTTTGCGTATGGGATAAAGGGGACTTGATGCTTTAATGCTATGGTTGGGTTTTACCTTAATGATCTTTAGTAGTTGCGGATGCTTGCTAGAGTTCCAATCATAAGTGCATATGATCCAAGTAGAGAAAGTATGTTAGCCTATGCCTCCCCCTCAAATAAAATTGCAATAATGATTACCGGTCTAGTTATCGATTGCCTAGGGACAAATAACTTTCTCGTCACTACAAGCTCTTTACTAAAACTAATTTAGTTGTGTCTTTATCTAAACAGCCCCTAGCTTTTATTTACGTGCTCTTTACTTTCTTGCAAGTCTACCCAACAACACCTACAAAGTACTTCTAGTTTCATACTTGTTTCCAGTAAAGCGAACGTCAAGCGTGCGTAGAGTTGTATCGGTGGTCGATAGAACTTGAGGGAATATTTGTTCTACCTTTAGCTCCTCGTTGGGTTCGACACTCTTACTTATCGAAAGAGGCTACAATTGATCCCCTATACTTGTGGGTTATCAAGAGATACAGATATTTTCATCGCAAACGGTTCCTAGGAAACAACTGTGTGTGATGTTGTAGATATCTTTTATTAGTTGTGGAAGACAAATTTTAAGTAAAGTGGAAACGGATGGTGTTTTAAATGTAAGAGAAATTTTCTAGTACTAATACAACTGCCATGTCAAATTTTGGAAAATTCCAGGGGTCATTTGACATTTTAAGACATTTAAGTGACTTTCTAGCCATGTAATGACTGTAATTGAAATTTGAACTAGATGTACATGCAACAACTAACCATTACGGTTTGAAAACTCATATTTTGTGTACTTGTGTGTGATTTAATTCCATGTGCAGTAAATTGGAAGGAATTTTAAAACATATTGGTCTAATTACTATGATACAATTAAGCATGGAGTGACATGACATTTTAATTCCAAAAAATTAAAAAAATATCAAAAAAACATGAAACCTTGGTTGATGTAATGGCATGCCACCAAGATGATGTGGTAAAAAAATTGGCATGTTTGACGAAAGTTTGGACACACACCCCTCACAAACCGGATCAACTCACTAGAAGGCTCGTTGTTCCGAGAGGGAACAATGCATGTTTGATGATGAACATGAGATAGCTTCCTCTTACGGCCTTCAATTTTTTCTATGTTTAACGTACACTACTACAACTGTAATGTGAAAATTTGGAAAATTCTAGGGGTCATTTGAGCTTTTAAAGACATTTAAGTGATTTTGTAGCCATTTAATGACCGTAGTTGAAATTTGAACTACATCTACATGCAGCGGCTAACCATAACGGTTAGAAAATTCATATTTGTGTACTTGTGTGCGAGTTAATTCCATGTCTGTAAATTAGAAGGAAATTTCAAACATATTTGTCTCATGACATGGACACATGCATATGTATGCATGGAGTGACATGGCATTTTCATTCCAAAATATTAAAAAATATCGAAAACACATGAAATATTGGTTGATATAATGTCATGCCACCAAGATGATGTGGTAAAAAAAATTGACATGTTTGACAAAACTTTGGACACACACCCCTCACAAACCGGAGCAACTCATTAGAAGGCTCGTGGTTCCGACAGGGAACAATGCATGTTTGATGACAAACGGGAGATAGCTTCCTCTTACGACCTTCAATTTTTTTCTACGTTTAACGTGCACTACTACAACTGTAATGTGAAATTTTGGAAAATTCTAGAGGTCATTTGACCTTTTAAAGACATTTAAGTGATTTTGTAGCCATTTAATGACCGTAATTCAAATTTGAATTACATCTACATGCAACGGCTAACCATAACGGTTTGAAAAATCATATTTTTGTGTACTTGTGTGCGAGTTAATTCCATGTGCAGTAAATTATGGAACTCATAAAATTCTCAAATAAATTTCTGGACCTGAGGAATTTATCTATTAATCATCTGCAAAAATAATTAACTAAATAGCGCTCTCCAATAAAAAATGGCAGAAATTCTCGTGAGCGCTAAAGTTTCTGTTTTTGACAGCATGATCAACAAGACTTCCCCCAAGTCTTCCCAAAGGTTCTACTTGGCACAAACACTAATTAAACACATAAAACCACATCTAAAAAGAGTCTAGATGGACTAAACAGGAACAAAAATCAAGGGACAAAAATAAAGTTGGGTTGCCTCCCAACAAGCGCTATCGTTTAATGGCCCTAGCTAGGCATGATGATTTCAATGATGCTCACATAAAGGATAAGAACTGAAACATAAAGAGAGCATCATGAAGAATATGACTAGCACATTTAAGTCTAACATACTTCCTATGCATAGGGATTTTGTGAGCAAACAACTTATGGGAACAATAATCAACTTGCCTAGGAAGGTAAAACAAGCATAACTTCAAAACTTTAAGCACATAGAGAGGAAACTTGATATTATTACAATTCCTACAAGAATATGTTCCTCCCTCATAATAATTTTCAGTAGCATCATGAATGAATTCAACAATATAACCAGCACTTAAAGCATTCTTTTCATGATCTACAAGCATAGAAAATTTACTACTCTCCACACAAGCAAAATTCTTCTCATTAATAATAGTGGGAGCAAACTCAACAAAATAATTATCATGTGAGGCATAATCCAATTGAAAACTAAAATCATGATGACAATTTTAATGGTTATCATTATTCTTTATAGCATACAAGTCATCACAATAATCATCATAGATAGCAACTTTGTTCTCATAATCAATTGGAACCTCTTCCGGAATAGTGGATTCATCACAAATTAAAGTCATGACCTCTCCAAATCCACTTTCATCAATATTATCATCATAAATAGGAGGCATGCTTTCATCATAATAAATTTGCTCATCAAAACTTGGGGACAAAAAATATCATCTTCATCAAACATAGCTTCCCCAAGCTTGTGGCTTTGCATATCATTAGCATCATGGATATTCAAGGAATTCGTACTAACAACATTGCAATCATGCTCATCATTCAAATATTTAGTGCCAAACATTTTAGAGATATCTTCTTCTAGCACTTGAGCACAATTATCCTTTCCATCATACTCACGAAAGATATTAAAAAGGTGAAGCGTATGAGACAAACTCAATTCTATTTTTTTATAGTTTTCTTTTATAGACTAAACTAGTGATAAAACAAGAAACTAAAAGACTCGATTGCAAGATCTAAAGATATACCTTCAAGCGCTAACCTCCCCGGCGACGGCGCCAGAAAAGAGCATGATGTCTACTACGCAACCTTCTTCTTGTAGACGTTGTTGGGCCTCCAAGTGCAGAGGTTTGTAGGACAGTAGTAAATTTCCCTCAAGTGGATGACCTAAGGTTTATCAATCCGTAGGAGGCATAGGATGAAGATGGTCTCTCTCAAGCAACCCTGCAACCAAATAACAAAGAGTCTCTTGTGTCCCCAACACAACCAATACAATGGTAAATTGTATAGGTGCACTAGTTCGGCGAAGAGATGGTGATGCAAGTGCAATATGGATAGTAGCTATGGGTATTTGTAATCTGAAATTATAAAAACAGCAAGGTAGCAAGTGATAAAAGTGAGTGTAAACGGTATTGCAATGCTAGGAAACAAGGCCTAGGGTTCATACTTTCGCTAGTGTAAGTTCCCTCAACAATACTAACATAATTGGATCACATAACTATCCCTCAACATGCAACAAAGAGTCACTCCAAAGTCACTAATAGCGGAGAACGAACGAAGAGATTATGGTAGGGTACGAAACCACCTCAAAGTTATTCTTTCCAATCAATCCATTGGGCTATTCCTATAAGTGTCACAAACAGCCCTAGAGTTCGTACTAGAATAACACCTTAAGATACAAATCAACCAAAACCCTAATGTCACCTAGATACTCCAATGTCACCTCAATTCATCTATTCAACTAGCACAAAGGACCTCAAAGATTGCCCCAAAGTTCTACCGGAGAATCACGACAAAAACGTGTGCCAACTCCTATGCATAGGTTCATGAACCCGCAAGTTGGTCACCAAAACATACATCAAGTGGCACTCGGTATCCCATTGTCACCACAGATATCCATGGCAAGACATACATCAAGTGTTCTCAAGTCTTTAAAGACTCAATCCGAGAAGATAACCTCAAGGGGGAAACTCAATTCATTACAAGAGAGAACACTGGTAGAAAAAGGGCCTGTTGTCCCGGTTCGTAAGGGCCTTTAGTCCCGGTTCCTGAACCGGGACTAAAGGGTCGGTACTAATGCCCTGACCCTTTAGTCCCGGTTCAAACCAGAACCGGGACTAAAGGCCCTCCACGTGGCCGGTCCACCTTTAGTCCCGGTTGGTAACACCAACCGGTACTAAAGGAAATTTTCTGATTTTTTTTTGAAATTTTTTTTGAAATTTTTTTTTTGAAATTTTTTTATTTTCAAATTTCTGAATTATTTTAACCTCTAATCTCTAATCACCCCTCATCACTGCTCAATTTAATCTCTAATCACCCCTCATCATTCCAAATCATCTAACTTCCCGGACGGTCACCCATCCTCCCACTCCCCTAGCCTGAGCACGCTTAACTTCCGGGTTCTATTCTCCCTCGTTTCCAAGTCTGCACTCGTTGTTTTCCTGACAATAGTAAGATGTCAATCTTATTAACCCTCAAGAGTTTAGCTTGAGCATGAAGTCACACATTTCACTGTTTGAGTTTGAAACTATTGTTCTAAAAAACAATAATTTTTTCGTAACACTAATATTTCTTGAATAAGTAGCTTGACCATTGTTTGACCACAGTTTGACCATAGTTTGACCAGATTTGACCAAAATTCAAAAAAACTGAAATAATTATTTAATCACACTAATATTCTTGAATAATTATTTAGTAACACTAATACTTCTTGAATAAGTAGTTTGACCATAGTTTGACCAGATTTAATGAAAATTTAAAAAAACTGAAATTTGAGCATAACTTTTTTTCCTTTTGGAATTTGAGGATTCTATAAATTAGCAAACAAGCCGTAGGCGATCTCCCTCGGATGTAACTTTTCGAGTAGATGATTTTTCATATAAAAAACTTTTTAATCCGAGTTCGTATGCAAAAGTTATGCCCATTTTACAAATTCCAGAGAGATCTTGTAAATAAAGTCGAAATTCATATTTGTAAATTTTCCCAACAACTAGACCACATATCACATGGGAAACTTATTTTATTTTATTTTTTTGACATTTCCATCATTTTCTTTTGTTTTTTCTAAAACTGAAAAGGCGGTCCACGGTGGGGGGGGAGTTTGAAAATGGGACCTTTAGTGCCGGTTCGTGCCATGAACCGGTACTAATGCCTCAAAGCCCATTAGTCCCGGTTGGTGCCACCAACCAGGACTAATGGGCATCGCACCCTTTAGTCCCGGTTCGTGGCAAGAACCAGGACTAAAGGGCCCAGGTGAACCGGGACTAATGCCTTAGCCGCACTAACCGGGATAAATGCACCCATTGGTCCCGGTTCTGGACTGAACCGGGACTAATGGGCTTACCCGGCCTGGACCAAAGCCCCCTTTTCTACTAGTGGAAGAGGGGGAGGAGAAACATAAGATCCAACTATAATAGCAAAGCTCGCGATACATCAAGATCATATCATATCAAGAACACGAGAGAGAGAGAGAGAGAGAGAGATCAAACACATAGCTACTGGTACATACCCTCAGCCCTGAGGGAGAACTACTCCCTCCTCGTCATGGAGAGCACCGGGATGATGAAGATGGCCACCGGAGAGGGATTGCCCCCTCCGGCAGGGTGCCAAAACAGGGTCCCGATTGGTTTTGGTGGCTACGGAGGCTTCTGGTGGCGGAACTCACGATCAATGTTGCGTTCTGGAAGTTTTAGGGCATACGGAGTTATATAGGTAGAAGAAGCACGTCAGGGGAGCCACGGGGGCCCCACGAGGCAGGGGAGCGCGCCCTAGGGGGGTGGGCGCGCCCCCCACCCTCGTGGGCAGCTCCCGTGTCTTCCGACGTGGGGTCCAAGTCCATCAGGTGTGTTTCCTTCCAAAAATAACTTCTCCACTTGATTTCGTTCCGTTTCGACTCCGTCTGATATTCCTTTTCTTCAAAACACTGAAATAGGCATAAAACAACAAATCTGGGCTGGGCGTCCGGTTAATAGGTTAGTCCCAAAAATAATATAGAAGTGGAAAATAAAGCCCAGTATTGCCTAAAACAGTAGATAATATAGCATGGAGCAATCAAAAATTATAGATACATTGGAGACGTATCAGAGATGCCTAGTTCATCGAATCAGGAACCAGTTACAATTACCGAACCTACAATTTCGATGGAACACTTTGAAAGTCCTGTGGAGGAGAACAATGAAGTTCCTATTAGGAGCAAGAGACAGAGGACTGCAAAGTCCTTTGGTGATGATTTTCTTGTGTACCTCATAGATGACACTCCCAGTTCTATTTCAGAGGCCTATGCATCTGAAGATGTTGACTACTGGAAGGAAGCGGTTCGTAGCGAGATGGATTCCATCTTGGCGAATGAAACTTGGGAGATAACTGATCGTCCTTATGGGTGCAAACATATAGGATGAAAATGGGTATTCAAGAAGAAGCTTAGGCCTGATGGTACTATTGAAAAGTACAAGGCTCGGCTCGTGGCTAAGGGTTATACCCAAAAGGAAGGTGAAGACTTCTTTGATACTTACTCACATGTGGCTCGATTGACCACTATTCGAGTTCTACTTTCACTAGCTGCTTCGCATGGTCTTCTCGTTCATCAAATGGATGTTAAGACTGCTTTCCTAAATGGAGAGTCGGACGAGGAAATTTATATGGAACAACCAGATGGGTTTGTACTAGATGGTCAGGAAGGAAAAGTATACAAGTTGCTGAAGTCTTTGTATGGACTCAAGCAAGCACCCAAACAGTGGCATGAGAAGTTTGAAAGAACTTTAACAGCTGTAGGCTTTATTGTAAACGAAGCTGACAAATGTGTGTACTATCGCCATGGTGGGGGCGAGGGAGTTATCCTTTGCTTGTATGTTGATGACATACTGATTTTCGGAACAAATCTGAATGTTATTAAGGAGGTCAAGGATTTCCTATCTCGCTGTTTTGAGATGAAGGATTTAGGAGTGGCTGATGTCATTCTGAACATTAAGTTGTTGAGAGACGATGATGGTGGGATTACATTGCTTCAATCTCACTATGTGGAAAAGATCTTGAGTCGCTTTGGCTATAGTGACTGCAAGCCCTCTCCAACACCTTATGATGCAAGTGTTTTACTTCGAAAGAACTGAAGAATTGCTAGGGACCAATTGAAGTATTCTCAGATTATTGGCTCGCTTATGTACTTAGCCAGTGCTATAGGACCTGACATCTCTTTTGCTGTTAGCAAACTGAGTCGGTTTGTCTCAAAATCAGGAGATGTGCATTGGAAAGCTCTAGAAAGAGTTTTGCGTTATTTGAAAGCCACTACAAATTATGGAATTCACTACACCAGGCACCCAAAGGTGCTTGAAGGGTATAGTGACTCAAACTGGATCTTAGATGCTGATGAGATAAAGGCCACGAGCGGTTATGTATTCACTCATGGAGGTGGCGCTGTTTCTTGGAAGTCTTGCAAGCAGACCATCTTAACGAGGTCAACAATGGAAGCAGAACTCACAGCACTAGATACAGCTACGGTCGAAGCAAATTGGCTTCATCGGCTGTTGAATGACTTGTCGGTTGTTGAGAAACTTGTACCGGGTATTCTTATGAACTGCGACAATCAAACTGTGATCACGAAAGTGAGCAGCTCAAAGGATAACATGAAGTCATCAAGACATGTTCAGAGAAGGTTAAAGTCTGTCAGGAAATTGAAAAACTCCGGAGTTATTGCATTGGATTATATCCAAACGTCTAAAAATCTGGCAGATCCTTTTACTAAGGGTCTATCACGTAATGTGATAGATAATGCATCGAGGGAGATGGGTATGAGACCCACAATATGAGTTGTTCACAGTGCTAACCTATTCTTTGTGATCGGAGATCCCGTGAATTAGATGTGGAAGACAAGTTGTTGGTCAACTGAGAGGAGAGTATCCTTACTATTCACAATACCACTCCATGAAGATGCAATACTCTCCTAATCTGCATGGCGGGTTGATGTATATCTTAATGTGTTCTAAGTGGCTTATTTAAGCAGAGATGTTATCCTGCAGAACATCTTTTGAAGAACACATATATATGAGTCTGATTGTCAAACGTCGCAATCTATGAGAGTAGGGTTCTCTCTAGTAAACTCATGAAAAGTCACGGAGTATGACGCATAAGCTCCACCCGCGGGGAAGACCCACGGTAGCCACGTATCGGTCAAGGCTTTATGTGAAGCTAGATTCGCAGAAAACTTGTAGTTCAAGGCCCAGTCCACTGTTCAAGTTGCTTACTAGTGTAGCATAAAGTTCTAGGTGGAAATTCAACTTAACAGTCTCCACTGCAGTACCGGTATATAAAACCGTGTTTTGGAACCAAAGGCAAATTTCTGTGTGCCTCTGGGATCTGGTGGGGGATTGCTGGAATTTAGTCTATTTTGGGCAGCCCAATAACTATTTAAGAAATTCCTAATAAATCCTAGAGGCTCACTTAGCCCATTTGTGCAAGGCAAGGGATACTACTAAAGTTTAGTCCCACATTGCTAGTTTAGTGGGAGTTGGACCTCCTTATAAGGGAGGTTCTTTCCCCACTTGTACGAGCATGAGAACAAGAGGGATATCCACGCGCGCCCCTCCTCCGCCGCCCGCCTCGTCACGCCACACCTCGTCACGACGCGCGGCGGATTGCGGGAACGAGCTGATATCTAAATTTTTGCCATGCACTACAGGTATACGAAAGGTTACACGGAAGCTGAAAAGATTTTTGCGAAAGTGGAGTTCGAATGCGAACGGTGCAGCCCTTCGGCTGCTGGCTGTTGGTTTCGCCTCCGTCTCTTCGTTTCGCCTCCCGTCGCTGCCCTCTCGCCTCCTTCTCTTGCGCCTATAAAAGGAAGGTTGCTCCTCCCAGAGAGACGCACCAGAACCTCTTCCTCCTCTCGCCACAAGTTCCTGAGCACTGCGTTGCTGCTACGATCTTCCCCATCCCGGCTTGCGGCGTGCACCGCGGATCGGGACAGTAGGCCTCCGAAACCGCACCTTTTGAGTCCTGTACGGGAGAAGGGAGATAAGGTTTTTGGGGAGCGCTCAGCGCGACTACTGGCTGCTTCATCACGGACGATCCGGTCGCCGACGACTACTTCCCCGACGATGACTTCTTCCCCGACGTCCACGACCTCCTTGACGACATGGCAGGCGAGGACACCGACCCCAAGTCCAGCACTTCTACTGTTGTTGTCCCGTACGTGTTCTTGCTCTTTCTGTTAGATGTCATGACACCGTTCTTTGCTCTACTTTCTGTCCTACATGTGTTAGGTTCTACTTTATATATGCAACTTCATCTAGTGTCTGTTCTAGATGTGTTTAGTTCAAGTTCATATATGCAAATGTTGTTTACCTTCTCTATGACAAATCGCATGGCTTGTTTTATCGCTACTATATTGGTCATACTTTATCTAGTATTTCTGTTAACAAAATCATTCGGTAAATTGTTCATATTTCCAACAGTCGGAAGGGACGAACCGGATAGAGCTTTGTGTTTGTTTGTCACCGCAGGCATGCGTTTCGAATCTGTAGCAATCTCAAATCTTGGTACTACTATATGCTTTGAATATGTAGGAAAGGGAACACCTACCCATCAGCCGATTGGAAAAAAAAAAACATTCGACTCGATGTATTGGAACTATATATACGATGTACATGGCACACACCAACTCAGGTCACTGTCGTCAGATGTGCTGCAAGGAAGTAGACAATCATGCTACGGCAGTGCAGTGAATGGTTGTAACCGAAGCAATTTGCTATATGTAGTGTGGCACCCTGGTGTACAATCGTTTACCTCATCCTGTGTTTTCTTCTTTGCAAATGATTAATCTTCTCCCTAAGTTTCTTTTATCCTTTTGTACCTTTGAACTCCCCATGGGTTTAGTTTTTTTAAGGAACCCTATGATTTTTATTTTATTTGTGGAAGTTACAGATTTGTAGTTAGGCTAGAACACGTGCAGTTCACATGTGTCATTCTGCCATTGAGCTAAATTATTTTCATTCGCCATTAATTGGATAAGAAAATAGATATTTTACGAACATATCATCGTCTTTTTATTAGAACACTAAACTAGGTTTTATTAGGTACTTGGGTGACAAAAGAATTAGTAAATTGTCTTTCCTTTTTAACACTAAATTAGGCTTAAGTTGACATTGGGTGACCAGAGTTAAGGGTGGGACATGGTGTCTAGGTTTAATTGGAAAATGAGAAAATTACATCCAGATATGTTTTTGTTTCTCGGTAGATGAAATGGGACTCAACTATGAATCGATTATGTAGAGAAATACATGTACGTGCATGCATGATCCTTCAACAAAAGGAGGATTAAGTTGAATGAATTTTTTGATTATGATTCTTGACAACATCATCTCACTATATCACCCATGCATGCATAAGTGAATATTCTCCATGGCAATGCACGGTTTGTGACCAAGAGACATGAAATAATTTTTTTCTACCATCGCAATGCACGGGCATATGTTTATTAAGTCATTATCTATACGTCTAGGTTTATTACCGACCCGATCGGTCGTCCGCTGCCGTTCTTGGTCACTTCGCCGGGTTGTGCTCCAGTTGGGCCTTCACCCGTATCTAGCTGTTGTACGTTGAATGTCGATAAAGGTAAACCTAAACGGGTGTCCCCATGGGCAACTGCAAAAAGCACCACCGACGTACATAAAAAGGAAGAGAAAGACATCACATAGATTGTTCTAACTCCTGGGAAAAGAACGTTTCAGGAAAAAAAAAAGACTACTGGGAAAAGTAGGCACGCTTGTCATCTTCTCCCTGCCGCCGCAACAACGAGCTCTGACCGAGCTAGCCGGACAGATCGGAACTTGACTCGCTATCCGTGAGGCCCAACACACACGATAAGAAGATTGACATGACCGACACCATCTGAGATGCAAAACGGTGGCGCACTAACTCGATGAGGGCGGCATGCTTGGCCTGAGGTGTGCGGTGCGTACAAAATAAATTGTTTTTTCAAGAATTATCCCTGTGAAATGTTTTTTGTACGTCGAAGTTTGTGTAGGTTTTGAAGTGATATACAAAATGCTGGCTTCCGTACACGAGAAAAATAAGCTAAAATGGCAAACTTTGGAGAATCTTGAATAATGTACATGTCTGATGCCTCAAGTGCGTACTTTTTTTCAGGAATCCTCAAGCGTGTACTATCTGGAAATAAGTTAGTTATATACTTTCACTCATCTAATTATTTAACAGTACAGATCAAGTTGCATGTATTTTGTTGTGTGGGCTATTCTTACAAAATTAAATGCACATCTAATATATTATTGATCTTATGACCACAATTATGATTTAACTTATGTAGCTCCTTGATGAAATTTGAGCTTTCTTTTTGAAGGATTTATGTTTCCGGCAATTCCTCACAAAAGAAGCAATCAGAAAGAATGTATCTGACTATTTTATAATCATGGTTCAATTCTTAGTGCCTAGGTCTATGATTTTGGTTGCAGATTTACTTTCCAAATTATATTTGCAATGTCGGCAGTAGTTCGGTTGACGGAGGATGTGACTATAGGCATGTCGCTAACCGACGACACCCACCTGACGCGGCCGAGCCCTCCCGTTGATGATCTCCTCCCATTATTGACAGCAGCCGCCCACGTCGTTCCACTGACACAATGTTAAACTGCTGCCGCCAGCGAGGACAGGAAGGAGGATAAGCGGCGACATAGGTGGACGAGACTTGCCTGCTCCCCGCACGTGTGTCCATCCGTGCTCCCACGTACGTGGCTTGATTTGATTGGAACAAAATAAGGCCCGGCCCTACCCTCTTAAAATCAGGGGGGAGATGATTAATTAGAAAGTAAAAAGGAAAAAAAAAACAGCCGTAGGATGAAGTGGGAGCACAGATGGGAGCATGGGGAGGGAGCAGGCAAGCCGGATACGACATTGGTAGGGTGTTGTGTTGACATGGAGGGCGTGGACCAATGTGTGCGGGGATAAGGGAAGGCTAAGATATCTTTTTTCACTCCCGTTGCAACGCACGGGCATATTTCCTAATAAAAAATATGAATCATACAAATATTTTTATTAATATCAAAAGAAGTTCACATAATAAATAAAATATTACTGTAATTTCAAAAATATTTAAATAAATTATCTTATAAGTACAATTTTTGTCATGTTTTAAATAAAATATTCATGTAGTATATAAAAGTTTTTATGCTTTAATTTTTTAATGTTGTTTTATAAGCAGTGATGTGTTTTCATACAGTTTGTGTGTTTTCTCAATAAAATATTTATATAATCGTAAATAAAAAATACATATATTTTTGGAAAAAAATGAGCCTAGTGTGGCCTAATACTGTTGATCCTCAAATGAATACTTTTTGACTCATACTTTTTTGTAATTCATAAATATTTAAAATTATATGAACCTATTTAAAGTAACACGTGAATTCTTTTTAGAATTATACACCCATTTATTTTATTTAATTAGTAGATATATCATTAATGACACACCAATATTCCATGTTTATTTTATTACTATGATTATAATTTTCATTTTTTAAACAAAATCTGAAAATTAAAAAAACAAAAATATGGTAAATGGGCCACTAACTCGATCCCCTTTAAGCCCGACATGCGCGTTTTATTATAGACATAAACAGAATCATACACACTCATTTGTCAACTCATACCTAGAATGAGTTGAAATTGCTGATCAAGCCGGCTGTGCGAAGCTACGTCTCGTTTGTGTCTACAACAGCCCAACAATGTTGGCTGCCACCTACGACAGACATGGCAAAAATCAGTGCTGACGGAGCTGTGTTGCGGCATTGGCGAGAAGGAACGGCGACAAACATCTACCGCGATCACAATGGTCTATACCCTGGGATATTTGGTTGTGATCTTGGAAGGAGCATCGATCCCACTGTTCTCGATACCTACGCGTGCAGAGAAACGTTGGCACTGGTAGCGGACCTTCAACTTCAGAATATAATCATAGCATCGGACAACCAGGGTGTTGTGAAGGATATCCAGGTGGGTACTGCTGGTGCTCATGCAGCCATCATACATGAAACAACGGACCGGAAGGCAACTTGTAGTTTCATATTCGAACATAGAAACTTTAATTTTGGAGCTCATAATCTCCCCAAGTTTGCCTGTAATTTAGCTATAGGTCGTCATGTTTGGCTGGGAATTCCCCACGACCAAAGTTCTACCTATTAACATTGTGTTGGATCAATAAAAAGGGTGAGATTTCTCAGTCAAAAAATTAAAGACACAAATAGTAAGCTCCTATTTGGCGCGTGACGCGCTGGCGAACGAGCCAGGGGAGCACCTATTGGGCGTTTCTGGCGCCGGAAGTCCTCCCTGGCGCCTACTACAGTGCTAAGTTGGGCCGCCCCATGAAACATGCACAACATCAAAAATCATAGCGGTCCCAAAATCTCATAAATAAATGCTATCTACAGGTTTCGAACTCGTGCAGTTTAGCTATCGTACAATGTTCCCTCACTATATTATTCCACAAAACTGAAACAATTGATATTTTTTGAATTATTTGATGAAAAAGTCCTAAATTTGAAAAGGTTCATATATTTTGAAAAAAGTTCATCAATTTTCAAGAAAAGTTCACAAACTTGAAAAAAGTTGATCAATTTTCAAAAAGTGCATCAAATTGGAAACAGAGTTCATCGAAATTGAAGAAGGTTCATGGATATTTTAAAAAATTTCTAAAAAAATCGCTCAATTTGAAACAGTTCACAAATTTGAAAAATCATTTCATGTATTTTGAGAAAATTCATCAAATGTTTAAAAAAATTCACAAATTTTGAAAACGGTTCATGGATTTTTGAAAAACGTTCATTCATTTTGAAGAAAAAATTATCGATTTGTAATCACGCATTTACAAAAACTAAATAGAAAGAAAATGGAATAGAAAAAAGAAAAAAGGAAAAAGAAAATGCTAACTGGAGAAAAATTAAGAACGCAAAAGGTTACCATCCATAAAATAACGATGGCCGTAGTGGTTAGCACTTTATAAAGACATGAAGCAAAACGTTAAATGGGCCGGCCCATCTGTGGCAGAGAAAGTGCGCTGCAGGCGCCCGTTTACAAAATGACCTGTAACGGGCACCTGCTGCGGCAAATAGGAAGCGCCACGAGCCAGCGCGCCCCTAATGGTCCAGTCCATGAGCAGGGCTGGACTATTCCAGTTTTTTACTTCGTTTTCTATTTTTTATTGTTTCTGTTTTTATTTTTTACTTCTCT
This sequence comes from Triticum urartu, assembly GCF_003073215.2. Lineage (NCBI taxonomy): Eukaryota > Viridiplantae > Streptophyta > Magnoliopsida > Poales > Poaceae > Triticum > Triticum urartu. The sequence continues at coordinate 672,271,642 of NC_053028.1, forward strand.
AAAACAATTTAGAATTTTAAAAAGTTCCTAATTTCAAAAAACAGTGAACTTTGGACAAATGTTCGTGGTTTTAAAAACATGCCCATGACTTTGAATTTTTTTTCATAAATTTGAAAAAAATTGGCAACTCAAAAAGTCTTCATCAATTTTCAAAATGTTCATCTACTTGTGATTTCAAAAAAATGTTCATGTCTTCAAAACAATGTTCACAATTTCATAAAATATTAATAATTTTTTTAATAAAATTCAAAACAATGTTTGGGAATTTAAAATTTTTGTTCCCAAATTTAAAGAAATGTTCACAAAATTTTAAAAAATATTTGCTAATTCACAAAATTAGTCATGAATTAAAAACATTGTGGGAAAAAATTATTTTATGAATTACTAAAGTTGTTTCTAAATTTCAAAAAATGTAGGCCTATTCAAAAAACTCGTTTACCAATGGCAAAAAATGTATGCAATTTTAAACAATTTTAATGAATTCAAAAAATGATCACAAATTTGTAAAAGATGTTCATGAAGTTAAGAAATGTTTGCAAATTCAAAAATAAGATTAATTTTTTAATTCAATGATCCAATTTTGAATTAATATAAATTAAAATAAAAATACTGCATGGATAATTAAAAATAAATAAAAACAGGCATCGAAGGATCCACATTTCCAGAACCTTCCCAAATCGGGAATGGACCTAACCCAAATGGTGAATGTAAGGGGGGGTTGTGCTCGTAGGCAACCTGTGCGACAAATAGGAGCCACCAAAACTGCCTAAAAACAATAGTTATACTTTAGAAGCAACAAACGTCATTGGTTGGAGTGGTAGGCCCACCGAAAGATATAAATCCTGTGTACCTTTTTTTTGCGGATAAAGCATGTCTACCTTATTAAATGACAACAAATGTAATCGGGATGGAACGTTTTTGGTCGGTGCGCTGGCCGAAGATTCGGCCAGTCGCACACGACACATACATGGAAGAGATCGGACGTTCCCTGCTCCTCTCACCAGGACGTGCCCTGCGGGACCCGCCCACCACTGCCCTTCCCTTCTTATCCATCCACGCACTCATCTATCATCACCCTCCTCTGTTCCTCTCTCTCCCCAATCTCGCCTCTCCTTTTCTGTCTCACCGAGTATGAGTCTGCTGTCGCGGAACAGTTCCGAGCCCACTACTGCAAGCACCTCCGGAGCCATCAAAAAACATGCGAGCTCATTGCTGGGCATGGCCCTATTTTGCAACTTCGGCGACCCTCCTCCTCCCTTTCCCGCGCAGTAGCCATGACGGTGGAAGATCTGCCCGATTTTTTATGCCACTTGGTTGCAGCTTTTTGGATCACCGGTTGTAGCTTCGGCTAAACCAGTTGCATCTTTTTTAAATCATTCTGTTCAAGATTTTTCTTCAAAAAATTGTTTCCTTTGCATCTTTTTCCTCAAATCACTAGTTCCAGCCTTTAAAGTCACTGGTTGTAGCATTTTGTTCAGCTGGTTGTACCATTTTATTCAGGAATGCTATCACCAGAGTTCGTCCTGCTGGACGAGCGACGCTTTTTGCTATAACTGTAGCCTGGTTTTGCTGCCACCAGTGACTTTTTTTGTTACATACATGCATGGCGGTGCTGGTCGACGACGGCGATGCATTTTTGTTGCTGCAACCGTTTTGGAGATCGCTGGAATAGACGCCCAAATTCACTACCATCGCCTTTTTGGGTTTGCTGGAAGGAACCGCCCAAAATCTTTCACCGGATTTGGGTTTTGCTGGAACCCTCTCCAAAGAATGCTACAACCGGCTTTTTTGGCTGCGAGCCATGTCTTCGTCTTCCATTTGATGTTGCAACCGGCACTGGTGCGGTCGGCGTCCATGGTGCGACGTGCTGTGACCGAGGGTCTGCGACAATTTTTGTTACAACCATCCTCTATGTTTGCTACAACTGACGGGGGAATTTGCTGCGACGATAAATGGAGGCGTTTGCGACCAACAAGGCATCTTCCTCCATGGCGACGGTGAGCTCGGGGTGGCCGGTGAGTGCGCGGAGGCAGAGGGCGAGCGCAAGGCGGCCGAGGGTGAGCGCAAGGAGGCCGAGGGTGAGCACGGCGGCCATGTCCCCTCTGTGATTTGTCGTACGGAAGGGATACGCGAGGGAGGCAAGAGGCGTTGACTCAGATACAACGGTACCTGGAGATCGCATCCGATGGCTGGGGGCCGACCGGCAGAAATTTCAGCCGGCGCACTGGCGCCTAGTAGTTGCCAATCGGGATGGGGTGGCTATCCACAAACAAGGATTAGATCTGGGTCGCCGGTTTGAACCCTGAGTGGACCTTTTTGATTCTATTAAAATTTGTGATGTTTCACTGACAGGTGGGACCCACCCAGTGCCGCACATGCAATTGATGTTCACCTTCCAGTAGCTTATCCATGAGAAAAGAATGACGTGGATTTGCAAAGAGAGCAACCACATGTCCCGTCTTAACCACACGACCACCGACACCGGGCCCATACCATGCTGGCAGGCCTCATAAGTATCATGGGCATATACAAACGAGGTTTGCACCACTCTGCCAACTTGTCGCTCCAGTTTCATGCATACCACAACTTCATGCAGTAAACTTATCATTCGTGGAAAGTTCAAGCATCAGTGATGCAGTTACCTCTAAATCAACTAGCTCGGATAACTCATCCGAAACAATACTAGGAAATTTCATGCATGTTATACTAGGACTCCCAGGGCAGGAAATTTCACAGCTCAAGGTGTGCATTACTTCGTGCACCACTGGCGCATTGTCTAGCCTTCTAGCGCCGCTCTTCCTCTTGCATCGCCTCGCCCTCCCTATATGTGCAACCATCTAAGATCATCTCCAACAGTAGAAAAAAGTTTTAGGGCACCAGGAATTGTCTTGTACCTATATTGAATGTAAGCAATGGTACAAACACCCCCCCCCCCCCAAGAAGAGACAGGAAATACAAACAGATCTCTGGGGATCAACTCACCACGTAGATCACCACGAGATAAGGACACACCGTCGTGGCCGCTGCCACTGCTCCCTCCTAGACCCAGCGAGTACCCTTGGACATGCACACATATTGATTCTAACATGGGAAAGGTGTGACAGCTCCTGGGTGTAGGGGCACCCTCATGAACAGTAACTTCAAAACAATAGGAAAAAATAGAAAAAAACTGAAAATTTGGGGGATCAAATATGATCAAACTTTGATGTTATTGCAAATTTTCAGCCAGAAATAACACTTGAGGAGCCCTCACAAAAAAATTTACTGCTCAAAAGTACAAAAAAGTTTGAACACTGATTTTGTTTTTTTTGCGAGGGCTCCATGAATGTTTTTTGATGCTAAAACTTTGCATGAATGTTGAATGTTTGATCATATTTTATCCCCCAAAGTTTCAGATTTTTCTGATTTTTTTCATATTGTTTTGAATTTACTGTTCATGAGGGTGCCCCTGCACCCGGGAGCTGAAAGTCCAGTCTCTTCTAACATTGCAGCCACAAACCACCATTGTAGCCATCACTGCAACAACCATCCAGAGCACGTATCACCATATGCCAAACAATAGGCTATCCCCACAAATGATTAGTTAGCTCTGACTCAAAATATGGGCCAAAGAAGGATGCGAGGTTCGTGCTGCAGTGGGTCACCATAGACCATGTCATCACATTCGGATTTGGGAGAAGTACCCAATAGTATAATTTTTAAAGTGCATACAACTCATATTTTTGTTGGTCAAATCAGTGGTAGCAGGGTCTAGTCGTGGTGCCCAAAGTGTACAAAGGCAAGTCTCACGGGAAGCGACACTGAGGGGTGTCCCGAACATGATGGAAGGCGCATTTAGGGTTGGAAGATGCACTTTGGCCTCCTGCACTAGTAAGAATGGAGCTGAAATAAAAAGTCGGGCTAGCTACACTCAGTTACCAAGGAAAGACAGGATGGTATTTTCTAAGTAGACACTCCTTACTGAATCCTTAAGTTCCAGACATTGATAGGAGAGTTAGCGATCAACAGCTGGTTCGGTGTACTGGTGGTGACATGGGTGGGCCCTCTACTTGTCGAATCCATTCGATCATGCCCATTAGTCTTTTATCCCCGACATACCGTTGATCCGTTGAGCGAGAGCTCTTTCACACGAGACTCCCGGATCTCTATGGCTGACTTTCGTCTCTATTCGACCAGTCGTTCTCACAGTCAGGCAGGTTTATACCATTACACTCACGAGAAAAATCAACACTTGAGCCTCCCTTCGCACACCTCCATTACTCTTTAGCAGGCACTCACCCTAGATAAACTACCCACCTCTCAACCCCCCCCCCCCAAATGATCGATGCGACTATTAGGCATTCTTAGACGAAAGAGTGGTCTTTAAGGATTGGTCATTGTGTGTGATACGTCTCCAACGTATCTATAATTTTTTATTGTTCCATATTATTATATTATCTGTTTCGAATGTTTTATATGTATTAATATGCTATTTTACATTAGTTTTGGGAGTAACCTATTAACCTAGAGCCCAGTGCCAGTTTCAGTTTTTCCTTGTTTTAGAGTTTCACAAAAAAGGAATACAAAATGGAGTCCAAATGGAATGAAACCTTCATGATGATTTTTCTTGGACCAGAAGGCAACCAGGAGACTTGGAGATGAAGTCGGAGCAGCCACGATGCGACCACAAGGACGGAGGGCGCGCCCAGGGGGTAGGGCGCACCCCCCACCATTGTGAGCCCCCCGTGACCCTCCTGACCTAATTCTTTTGCCTATATATTCCCAAATATCCACAAACCACCAGAGGCATCCATGAAAAGACTTTTCCACCGCCGCGACCTTCTGTACCCGTGAGATCCCATCTAGGGACCTTTTTCGGCACCCTGCTGGAGGCGGATTCGATCATGGAGGGCTTCTACATCAACTCTATTGCCCTTCCGATGAAGCATGAGTAGTTTACCACAGACCTACGGGTCCATAGCTAGTAGCTAGATGGCTTCTTCTCTCTCTTTGATTCTCAATACCATGTTCTCCTCGATGTTCTTGGAGATCAATTTGATGTAATACTTTTTTGCGGTGTGTTTGCCAAGATCTGATGAATTGTGGATTTATGATCAGCTTATATATGACTATTATTTAAATCTTCTCTGAATTCTTTTATGCATGATTTGATATCTTTGTAATTCTCCTCGAACTATCAGTTTGGTGTGGCTAACTAGATTGGTTTTTCTTGCAATGGGAGAAGTGCTTAGCTTTGGTTCAATCTTGCGGTGTCCTTTCCCAGTGACAGTAGGGGTAGCAAGGCACATATTGTATTGTTGCCATCGAAGATAAAACGATGGGGTTTTCATCATATTGCTTAAGTTAATTCCTCTACATCATGTCATCTTACTTAATGTGTTACTCTGCTCTTCATGAACTTAATATTCTAGATGCAGGCAAGAGTCAGTCGATGTGTGGAGTAATAGTAGTAGATGCAGAATCATTTCAGTCTACTTGACACGGACGTGATGCCTATATTCATGATCATTGCCTTAGATATCGTCATAACTTTGCGCATTTCTATCAATTGCTCGGCAGTAATTTGTTCACCCACTGTATTATTTGCTATCTTGAGAGAAGCCTCTAGTGAAACCAATGGCCCCCGGGTCTATTTTCCACCATATAAGTTTCCGATCTACTATTTGGCAATCTTTAACTTTCCAATCTATAAACCAAAAATACCAAAAAATATTTACTTTATCGTTTGTTACTTTCATCTTTCTCTATCAGATCTCACTTTTGCAAGTAACTGTGAAGGGATTGACAACCCCTTTATCGCATTGGGTGCAAGTTGTTTGATTGTTTGTGCAGGTATTCGGTGACTTGTGCGTTGTCTCCTACTGGATTGATACCTTGGTTCTCAAACTGAGGGAAATAGTTATCTCTACTTTGCTGCATCACCCTTTCCTCTTCAAGGGAAAAACCAACGCAAGCTCAAGAAGTAGCAGGAAGAATTTCTGGCGTCATTGCCGGGGAGATCTACGCCAGGTCAAGACATACCAAGTACCCATCTTAAACTCTCATCTCTTGCATTACATCATTCACATTCGCCTCTTGTTTTCCTCTCCCGCACTTCTAAAACGATTTTCGAAAAGATTTGCCTTTTCTTCGCCCCTCTTCCATTCATCTTCCTCGTTGCTTTTTGTTTGCCCGTTTGTTAGTTCGGTTTGTTGCTATCATGTCTGAAATTGGGGAGGTTATTGTTGAAAAGGATAGTAGTAAAGATGAGAGAAACTTTGATGCATTTTCTAATACTAATCCCCGTGAAGAATCTACTATCTTGCACAAAGAAAAATTTCACATAGATAGTGGCAATATTATTGGAAAAGGGGTTATACAAGATTTCTTAACTTGTGCCGGTGCGCTACCCACGTTAGGTGGATCTATTCTCCATAAAACTAGTAGTCTCGCCGATGCTATATCTTTGCTCGTCGTTGAACTTGAAAGACAGTTTGTTCATATGCATCCATCCATACAAAGGATTTTTCTAGAGTTTTCTGATATTGAGCATTCTTCTATTAAGCGCGCCGCCACTATATTTCTATCCCATGAGTTTAGATTTATTATGAAAGAAGCTACTGATATTTACGCGCATTATAAAGTAGATGGTGGTCGTCCTCCCATAGAGGGAATTCTCTTTAACCAAGAGGACATAATGCGTTTATGATCTCTAGATCATGTTGCTTATAATGAAAATTTAAGAAAGAGGGTCCCCACCGATGTTTTAGTTGATAAGATTTCTCATCTTAATGATAACTTTGCTATACAAAACAACAGATTGGGTTTCTCTCTTAGACACAAGCTCATGACTTTTTGCCAAAAGAACGCTTACAATGACGAGTTGGTCATACAATATGAGGGGCCAAAGGAGGAACCAATTCCTCCCGACATTGATCTTGGGGATTCTTAACCCATTAAATTTAGCCCTTTTGATTACTTTTGTTTACCACAAAGAAAACTTGCTGCTAAAAGAAGGGAGTATGAGATGTGTTTTCGTGATTTGCCTTATCACTACTATGATTATACCTAGATCTATTCGTGTTTTTTATGCCTAGCTAAGGGCGTTAAACAATAGCGCTTGTTGGGAGGCAACCCAATTTTTTCTGTTCTTTGCTTTTTGGTTTTGTTTTGCAATAAATAATTCATCTAGCCTCTGGTTAGATGTGGTTTTGTGTTTTAATTAGTGTTTGTGCCAAGTAAGTCCTTTAGGATGGCTCACGGTAATGGTTGTTTTGATCTTGCTAAGAAACATAAACTTCTGCGTGCAGGAAAATAATGTTCATAATTCACAAAAGCATGATTTTGATCTGATTCTTTTTGCACTGGATTGGTACACGAATTGCCCAGGTTGTCCTAATTTTTCAGAATTTTTTGGAGTTACATAAGTATTCGAGAGTTACAGATTACTACAGACTGTTCTGTTTTTTTACAGATTCTGTTTTCTATGTGTTGTTTGCTTATTTTGATGAATCTATAGGTAGTATCGGGGGGTATGAACCATGCAAAAGTTGGAATATAGTAGATATTACACCAATATAAATAAATAATGAGTTCACAATAGTACCAAAAGTGGTGATTTGTTTTCTTATACTAACGGAGCTTATGAGATTTTCTGTGGAGTTTTGTGTTGTGAAGTTTTCAAGTTTTGGGTAAGGATTTGATGGACTATGGAATAAGGAGTGGCAAGTGCCTAAGCTTGGGGATTTCCAAGGAACCCCAAGGTAATATTCAAGGACAACCAAGAGCCTAATCTTGGGGATGCCCCGGAAGGCATCCCCTCTTTCATCTTCGTTTATTGGTAACTTTACTTGAGGCTATATTTTTATTCACCACATGATAAGTGTTTTGCTTGGAGCGTCTTGTATGATATGAGTCTTTGCTATTTAGTTTGCCAGAATCATCCTTGCTGTACACACCTTTTGAGATGCGCATGCATGAATCGTGATTTATTAGAATACTCTATGTGCTTCACTTATATTTTTTGAGCTAGGCAATTTTGCTCTAGTGCTTCACTTATATCTTTTTAGAGCATGGCGGTGGTTTTATTTTATAGAAATTTTTCAACTCTCATGCTTCACTTATATTATTTTGAGAGTCTTTTTAAATAGCATGGTAATTTTCTTTCGTTATAAATTTAGTCCTAGTATGATAGTCATCCAAGAGGGAAATAATAAAAACTTTCATATAAAGTGCATTGAATACTATGAGAAGTTTGATTCCTTATGATTGTTTTGAGATATGGAGATAGTGATATTAGAGTCATGCTAGTGGAGTAATCATGTATTGTAGAAATACTTGTGTTAAGGTTGTGAGTCCCGTAGCATGCACGTATGGTGAACCGTTATGTAACGAAGTTGGAGCATGAGATATTTTTTGATTGTCTTCCTTATGAGTGGCGGTCGGGGACGAGCGATGGTCTTTTCCTACCAATCTATCCCTCTAGGAGCATGCACGTAGTACTTTGTTTCGATGACTAATAGATTTTTGCAATAAGTATATGAGTTCTTTACGATTAATGTTGAGTCCATGGATTATACGCACTCTCACCCTTCCACCATTGCTAGCCTCTCTGGTGCCGCACAACTTTCGCCGGTACCTTATACCCACCCTATACCTTCCTCAAAACAGCCACCATACCTACCTATTATGGCATTTCCATAGCCATTCCAAGATATATTGCCATGCAACTTTCCACTGTTCCATTTATTATGACACGTTCCATCATTGTCATATTACTTTGCATGATCATGTAGTTCACATCGTATTTGTGGCAAAGCCATCGTTCATAATTCTTTCATACATGTCACTCTTGATTCATTGCACATCCCGGTACACCGCCAGAGGTATTCATATAGAGTCATATTTTGTTCTAAGTATCGAGTTGTAATTCTTGAGTTGTAAGTAAATAGAAGTGTGATGATCTTCATTATTAGAGCATTGTCCAAAGTGAGGAAATAAAAAAAGGAGAGAAATGCCAAATAAAAAAGGAGAAGGCCCAAAAAAAGAGAAAAAAGGAGAGAAAAAGAGAGAAGGGGCAATATTACTATCCTTTTCCACATTTGTGCTTCAAATTAGCACCGTGATCTTCATGATAGAGAATCTCCTATGTTGTCACTTTCAAATGCTAGTGGGAATTTTTCATTATAGAACTTGGCTTGTATATTCCAAAGATGGGCTTCCTAAAATTTCCCTAGGTCTTCATGAGCAAGCAAGTTGGATGCACACCCACTTAGTTTTATTTTTGAGCTTTCATAAACTTATAGCTCTAGCGCATCCATTGCATGAAAATCCCTACTCACTCACATTGATATCTATTGATGGGCATCTCCATAGCCCGTTGATACGCCTAGTTGATATGAGATTATCTCCTTTTTGTCTTCTCCACAACCACCATATTCTATTCCACCTATAGTGCCTAGCTGAATCGAGCAATTTTAGTAATTAAACAGAGCTAGTTGACCTAAACATTGCTCTAACAAAAGACCAGCATTGAAAACAAAGCCTAAGTACGCATAATTTTAACAAATCCGCCGCCGCGCCGGCCTATGCATCGCCGGTGTGAGATGAGACGTCGATGACTTGCCCTGGCGACATGACGCCGTTGGTGGACTCCGCGTCCCCCCTGCTGAAGTCGACTGCGTCCTCGTCCTCGTCCTCGGCGCCACCCTCAAGGTTGTAGTACTCATAGTAGTGGCTGCGCTAGAGCTCGCGTTGGTGCTCCACCACTGATTCCTCAACGGACAGACTCTTCTCTACCTCGACCTCGGCCAAGGGCAACTCCTCCTCTTGGCGCTTCTCAATCTCTGCCGCATCCTGCATCTCCAGCTCCCACTCGGCGACCTCATGAGGAAGCAGGAGCTCCATGGCCAACACCGCCTTTTAGGACGTGGGTTGCATGCTAGCGTCCGAGGTGGCCTGGAATATCTTGGCATGTGCATCCTCGATCTTGGCGTGGATGGCCTCAACGTGGGCCAGGGCGACATTGGCGGCACGGACGGCAGCTCGAGCACTCTCGGCGTTTGCAGCCGCCGTCGCAGCAGCTGCTGTAGCCGTCTCGGCTGCTGCCGCTGCCCTGTGGGCAGCCGTAGACGCCCTCTTGGCGGAAGTACAGGCCTTGGCTCAGGGGGGACGCGACCATCGTACAGGCCTTCATGAAGCGATTTCACGGCGTCATCTTTGCAAGAAGGGGGTGCAGGAATGGGGATCGGGATTCTTGGATTCGGGGGTTCCCGGCACTGGAGCAGACGAGCCAGAAAAGCTTAAGGAGGGAGACTTAAATAGACACTGATACATATCCGTCGTGTCTATAATTTTTGATTGTTCCATGCTAATATTCTACAACTTCCATATACTTTTTGGCAACTTTTTATACTATTTTTGGGACTAACATATTGATCTAGTGCCCAGTGCCAGTTCTTGTCTGTCGCATGTTTTTGGTTTCGCAGAATATCCATATCAAACAGAATCCAAACGGGATAAAACGGACGGAGCTTATTTTTCGAATATTTGGAAAATCTGAGAGAAAGATCAACACGAAACGGTGTCCGAGGTGGCGACGAGGCAGGGGCCCACGCCCTCCCCAGGAGGGCGTGCCCCCACTTTCGTGGGCCACCCGTAAGGCGGTTGATGCCCTTCTTCGGCAGCGAGAAAGCTAATTTTTGGTAAAAAATCATGGCGAAGGCTTCAGTCCAATCGGAGTTACGGATCTCCATATATATACGAAACGGTGAAAGGGCAGTAGAACAGAACGCAGAAACAGAGAGAGACAGAGAAATAGATCCAATCTCGGAGGGGCTCTCGCCCCTCCCATGCCATGGAGGCCAAGGACCAGAGGGGAAACCCTTCTCCCATCTAGGGAGGAGGTCAAAGAAGAAGAAGACGAAGGGCCCCCCTCTCCCCTTCTCTTCCGGTGGCGCCGGAACGCCGTCGTGGCCATCATCATCACCGCAATCTTCACCAACAACTTCACCGCCATCATCACCAACTCTTCCCCCCTCTATGCAGTGGTGTAACCTCTCTCTTACCCGCTGTAATCTCTAATTAAACATGGTGCTCAACGCTATATATTATTTCCCAATGATGTATGGCTATCCTATGATGTTTGAGTAGATCCGTTTTGTCCTATGGGCCATATAATGACCAAGATTGGTTTGAGTTGCATGTTTTATTATTGGTGCTGTCCTATGGTGCTCTCCGTGTCGCGCAAGCGTGAGGGATTCCCTCTGTAGGGTTTACAATATGTTCATGATTTGATTATGGTGGGTGGCGTGAGTGACAGAAGCACAGACCCGAGTAAGTAGGTTGTTTGCGTATGGGATAAAGGGGACTTGATGCTTTAATGCTATGGTTGGGTTTTACCTTAATGATCTTTAGTAGTTGCGGATGCTTGCTAGAGTTCCAATCATAAGTGCATATGATCCAAGTAGAGAAAGTATGTTAGCCTATGCCTCTCCCTCAAATAAAATTGCAATAATGATTACCGGTCTAGTTATCGATTGCCTAGGGACAAATAACTTTCTCGTCACAACAAGCTCTTTACTAAAACTAATTTAGTTGTGTCTTTATCTAAACAGCCCCTAGCTTTTATTTATGCGCTCTTTACTTTCTTGCAAGTCTATCCAACAACACCTATAAAGTACTTCTAGTTTCATACTTGTTTCCGGTAAAGCGAACGTCAAGCGTGCGTAGAGTTGTATCGGTGGTCGATAGAACTTGAGGGAATATTTGTTCTACCTTTAGCTCCTCGTTGGGTTCGACACTCTTACTTATCGAAAGAGCCTACAATTGATCCCCAATACTTGTGGGTTATCAAGACCTTTTTCTAGCGCCATTGCCGGGGAGCAATAGCGTGGGGTTAATATTCTCGTGTGTGCTTGTTTGCTTTATCACTAAGTAATTTTTATTTGTTGTTCCTAGTTGTTCTCTTTCTTTAGTTATGGATATGGAACACGAAATACCAAAAAAATTAGGTGTACTTTCTGCTCATGGAGATGGGGAACCTCCTAAAACCCTCGATGCTGGTTATGTGACAGACATTATGTACTACTTTGATAATCCTGAGAAAACCCCATTCAATTATGGAATGGGAGTAACGTTGGATCAACGCGGATACTTTAGGGATTATCGCTTGACACAAAAAGGGAAAATATTATGGGATCAAATTCATATATTTAAGTGGTATGCTAGACAACTATGCGTGAGTTATGATTATACTTGTTGCTCTAGGATGAAGGGTCCACACCTTCCCTTTTCATGCAAATTTAATGATAATAAAACCTTAGCTTCTTATGCTAATGGTATATATGATTACTATGATGTGGAACAAATAGAAGAATTTGTTGCTTTTATGGGTGCTTATGAAATTGAATCTATGTTTAAAGAGTTTGAAGATTTTGGTGATGCTGCTTATAGACCTGAAAATTTAGCTATCCTCAAATATTGCTATGACAATTATGAATACAATTCCGATATTAATTCACTTATTGAGAAAGTCTCCGCTGTCCAAGAAGAGACTAATATTTTGCAGGAATCTATGGAATAAGAAGTTGATGAAACTGTGAGCTCATTGGATGAAAAAGATGAGGAGGAGAGCGAAAAACAAAAGCAGGAAGAGCGGATTGATCACCCGTGCCCACCTTCTAATGAGAGTAACTCTTCAACTCATACATTGTTTAATTCCCCTTCGTGCTTACCGAAGGATGATTGCTATGATGATTGTTATGATCCCGTTGATTCTCTTGAAATATCCCTTTTTGATGATGCTTGCTCTGCTTGTGGCCAAGATGCCAATATGAATTATGCTTATGAAGATGAACTTGCTATAGTTCCTCATGTTAAACATGAAGTTGTTGCTATTGAACCCACACATGATAGTCCTATTATCTTTTTGAATTCTCCCGATTATACTATCGGAGAAGTTTGCTCTTATTAAGGATTATATTGATGGGTTGCCTTTTACCATTGCACATGATGATTTTGATAGATATAATATGCATGTGCTTGCTGCTCCTACTTGCAATTATTATGATAGAGGAACCACATCTCCGCCTCTTTATGTTTCCAACATGATAGAATTGCAAGAAACTGCTTATACTATGTATTGGCCTTTACTTTGCTTGCATGAATTGTTCTTTTATGACATGCCGATGCATAGGAAGACAGTTAGACTTCGTCATTACATGATATATGTTGATTTGTGCTCACTACTAAATTACAAATCATTGCTAATTAAGATTGGCTTTGATATACCTTGGGATCCGGATGGATCCATTACTTGAGCACTATATGCCTAGCTTAATGGCTTTAAAGAAAGCACTGCCAGGGAGACAACCCGGAAGTTTTAGAGAGTCATTTATTTCTGTTGAGTGCGTTCATATAGTTTAAAAACAACAAAAATAAAGAGGAGAACCCAAAACTTTTCAAAAAGGAAAGTGAAAGTGAGAAAGACAAGCATTGTTGAAGTGGGGGAGCTCCTTGAACTTTGTTCATGCTCACGGCAACTTTGTGAATCTTGATTACAGAAACTTTTCAACAAAAATAATTATCCCCTTGTACAATTCCATTGTATTATCTATCTATCTATCTATATCTATCTATCTACCTATCTATACATACCTCTATACCTATACTAATTATAGAATCCCTAAAAATTACCACTTTAATTAGAAATTAGGAACCGTTAATCTCGTGGTACCGAATTATAACGGCTCAGATTGAGTTATAATTAATGGTCTAGATGAGCTGGTAATAACCTGTTTTGTCATGATCTGGTTTTTCTTTTGGGCCACGTCAAGATGAAGAAGAGCAATAGATTAGAAAAAGAGATGTCACGACCCCAAACTCTTAACTGAGTTTTTCCCTTAAAAAACTCTCTTACGTTTAATTGAATTTCTATCTCTACAGCCAAGAAATAAAGGGACAATCATGTTTCTCGGTTATTCTTTCTTTCTTTTACCATGCTTATCTACAAAAGGAACCCCTGATTGTCGCCTCCATCTCGGTCTAGCGATCTGAAAATTTCAATCCAGCGGGGACGAGTTTGATCCACCAGCCCTTACTTGCATCCGTTTGATTCCAGGAAACATGGATGCACTGCACCCTGCCCGCGGGATGCTGCTACTGGTAACTGTCCGCCACCAAGTTCTACCGCTATGAGGTCCTCAGCTATTACGATGGTATTGCTGCTCCAGCCGTCAACCTGCTGGCTGCCTGTCCTGCATGTGGTTTAGCAAGTAATTAAAGAAACAAATAGATTTGAATTGGAGAGGGAGCTATGGCCATGAACAGCTCACAGATTGCATTAGAAACAATCTAATCAGAAGAGAGAAGGGATAAATCAAATCGAAAAGGAGCAACTCACTAGTCACACACCATGGAAGGAGAATCCTTGAGCTTTATAAACAATTTGTGATCTTTCCATGGAAGGTAAACCTTAATTCATCATTAGTTAGAAAATAGATAGATCGACTGGTGCTAAGTAAAGGTAATTGTAAAACTAGGATTAAACTGTAATAATTTTGAATAGTTTGCAAGCTATAAGCAAAAATCTGATGCCAGCGTTGCAGTTTGGGGATTAATAGTAATTTCCAACAGTACCAAAAAATATATTACTGATTTAAGTTTGCTACGAGGAAAGATCTGATGTTGGTGCTGCAGTTTTGAGCAAGAACATATTATTTTGAAAGAACGAAGGTTGTAGACATTTCCTCTAGATATCATGTGTGGTCTGATTTTCGTTGTTTGGAAAAACATATTAGAAGGTACAAAATAAATGTGGAGTTGTAGTATATGTTTGTGTGAAAAGCTGTGGATAGTCCTTTTCAAAGGAGTTTAACTCTCACAGGTTTGGGCAGTTGCAGTGCGAGGCAGCGTAGCACCATGCGATGGCGCCAATGAGCACTGTACTTGTGGCGAGGTGCTGCTTCAAAGGCGAACAACATGAGGAGGAGGACAGAAAGGAGAGCGGCTACTTGCAGTTCCAGTGTACCTACGACGGTGCGCAAAAAGGAGGAGGCGAGATGCGGAGATCGACGTGTTCTCGCCGCCTGTTAGTGTAATTAGTGCAGTATTCTCTTTGTTGAATTTCTATGCCGATATGTACTTGGTTGGAAAGTTACTACTCTAAGTACTATAGATTAATACATTTATGCTACAACATTAAAACCTTTGTTGTAACGTGCAGTTTCTAATCCACGGTTTTGCCATGGTTGTGTGTCTTCTCCATTAGGTAGTTCAGGTAGTCCACCCAAACCATGCCTGGCCACTAAAACAGTCAACTCATATTTGACTATCCCTACAAGCAACAAAATCTTCACCGTAGCCGATGGCAAACATCCCAAACAGTATAGCTGCCTCATGTTACTGCACTAACACATCAGTGTGGTATTGTTCAACAGCATGTGCACATGTATCATGTATGCTGCACTTTTCTCGGTTCAATTGCTATCGGTTACTTCCAATCTGTTGAGCTCTTTTCCCTCTATTTTAGGTCTAGTCCATAATGAGATCTCACATGTCCATTTGAATTAAAATTTAGTCACATTTTCTTTTCAGTGCTGGTAGATGATTCTCAGGTGGTGGTTCGAATAGAATGCTGCCGCTGTAGAAGAAGTGAAGAACTAGGATATGTTGTCGTTCCAAGTCCCAATCACGACACGGGCTGTTATGGCATGCCAAGTTGGCCGGATCATGCTTGACATGTCTCTGGTGGGAGCTAACCAGCTGTTCCCAGTGACACAACAGAACGACCATCAGCGGCAACGCATGCAGATTGAAGAGGGGAACCAGGACTGCAGGAGTTCATGACAACGGAAATTGCGAGCATGTTGTACATGAAGGAGAGAAGGACAACGGATGGATGAGAGCTGACGAAGCGGTAGATGCTTACGCCGTTACGTGTTCTAGAGATTGGATCTTAATTAATTAATCCTATGCAGCCAAGATGTTGCTTCAGGCTTAATTCCTTTCACCGCTAGGACTGAATCATGCCTTTGATGCGGTTCAGCTGTAGTACGTTCTTCTTCCTCAAAGGAACCAATGACCCCAAATAACGAAAGGTGTCCTTCTGAGGTACCACCTGGCCATCAAGGCTAACCTCCTCCTCACACCTAGTAGTACTGAAACCGCACATCATGTACTCGGTTTTAGTTCTACTAAGCCTAAACCCTTTCGATTCCAAGGTTTGTCTCCATAACTCTAACTTCCTATTTACCCCCGTCCGACTATCGTCAACTAGCACCACATCATCCGCAAAGAGCATACACCATGGGATATCTCCTTGTATATCCCTTGTGACCTCATCCATCACCAATGCAAAAAGATAAGGGCTCAAAGTTGACCCCTGATGCAGTCCTATCTTAATCGGGAAGTCATCAGTGTCGACATCACTTGTACGAACACTTGTCACAACATTATCGTACATGTCCTTGATGAGGGTAATGTACTTTGCTCGGACTTTGTGTTTCTCCAAGGCCCACCACATGACATTCCGCGGTATCTTATCATAGGCCTTCTCCAAGTCAATGAACAGCATATGCAAGTCCTTCTTTTGCTCCCTATATCTCTCCATAAGTTGTCGTACCAAGAAAATAGCTTCCATGGTCGACCTCCCAGGCATGAAACGAAACTGATTTTTGGTCACGCTTGTCATTCTTAAGAGGTGCTCAATGACTCTCTCCCATAGCTTCATTGTATGGCTCATCAGCTTAATTCCACGGTAATTAGTACAACTCTGAACATCCCCCTTGTTCTTGAAGATTGGTACTAATATAGTCCGTCTCCATTCTTCTGACATCTTGTTTGAACGAAAAATGAGGTTGAAAAGCTTGGTTAGCCATACTATCGCTATGTCCCGGATACCTTTCCACACCTCAATGGGGATAAAATCAGGGCCCATCGCCTTGCCTCCTTTCATCCTTTTTAAAGCCTCCTTGACCTCAGACTCCTGGATTCGCCGCACAAAACGCATGCTGGTCTCATCAAAGGTATCGTCCAGTTCAATGGTAGAACTCTCATTCTCCCCATTGAACAGCTTGTCGAAGTACTCCCGCCATCTATGCTTAATCTCCTCGTCCTTCACCAAGAGTTGGCCTGCTCCGTCCTTGATGCATTTGACTTGGCCAATATCCCTCGTCTTCCTCTCTCGGATCTTGGCCATCTTATAGATGTCCCTTTCACCTTCCTTCATGCCTAACCGTTGGTAAAGGTCCTCATATGCCCGACCCCTTGCTTCACCAACAGCTCGCTTTGCGGCCTTCTTCGCCATCTTGTACTTCTCTATGTTGTCTGCACTCCTATCCAGGTATAGGCGTTTGAAGCAATCTTTCTTCTCTTTAATCGCCTTCTGGACATCATCATTCCACCACCAGGTATCCTTATCTTCGCTTCTCCTTCCCCTGGACACTCCAAGCTCCTCCGAGGCCACCTTACGAATGCAAGTCGCCATCTTCGTCCACATATTGTTCGCATCTCCTCCTTCCTCCCAAGGGCCCACCTTAATGACCCTCTCCTTGAACGCTAGAGCTACCTCCCCCTTGAGCTTCCACCACTTCGTTCTAGCGACATTGGCACGCTTATCCCGCTGGACATGAATCCGAAAGCGGAAGTCAGCAACCACCAGCTTATGCTGGGGTACAACACTCTCTCCAGGTATCACCTTACAGTCTAGGCATGCACGCCTATCTTCTCTTCTCGAGAGGATGAAATCAATCTGGCTAGAGTGTTGGCCCCTACTAAAATTCACCAGATGTGATTCTCTCTTTCTAAAGAGGGTGTTAGCTACAATCATGTTGTAGGCTAGAGCAAAGCTTAAGACATCTTCTCCTTCTTGATTCCTGATGCCATAGCCAAAGCCCCCGTGCGCCCCTTCAAAACCTGTGTTAGATGTACCCACGTGGCCATTGAGGTCTCCTCCTATGAAGAGATTCTCACCAATCGGTACACTCCTAACCATGTCTTCTAGGCCTTCCCAGAACTCCCTCTTGGTGTTCTCATGGTGGCCTACTTGCGGGGCATACGCGCTGATAACATTGAGAACCAAGTCCTCAACTACCAGCTTGACCAGGATAATCCGGTCCCCACATCTCTTGACGTCTACCACTCCATACTTGAGGCTCTTGTTGATCAAGATGCCTACGCCATTTCTGTTTGCAGCCGTCCCTGTGTACCATAGCTTGAAGCCGGTATCCTCCACCTCCTTCGCCTTCTGTCCTCTCCATTTGGTTTCTTGGACGCAAAGGATATCAACACCTCTCCTCACCGATGCATCAACTAGCTCCCGAAGCTTCCCTGTCAGAGACCCTACGTTCCAGCTACCTAAGCGAATCCTCCTAGGCTCGGCTAGCTTCTTACCCTTCGCACTCGTCGAGTCAAATGCGAAGACCTTTGCCCATTTCCGCTACATCCGGGCGCTGATGTAGCGCGCCACTAAGGATGCGACGACCCGATCCTCGCTCACTTGCCACCGTATCCGGATCAAGATACAGCGCGCCACCTTGGGGGTGACGGCCCGACCCTTGCCCATTTTCCACCACACCCGGGTTCCGATGTAGCGCGTCGCTGAGAGGGTTACGCCCCAACGAAAATCTTTTGGGTTTCATCGCCATAAGAGTGGCTGAGTTTTTACGTTGGCTCGCCAAGCCTATCACAACCCTCCTCCTTTGCCCGGGCTTGGGACCGGCTATGTTGAGACAACATAGGCGGAGTTCAAATAAATTAATATATTCTCTTGAAAACGGCGTGTTATGCAAAATTCAGATCTATGCGATGTTTCATTTCGAAAAACATTGAGCGTGTTTTTTGGGTCATATACAGTTTTGAAAAAAAAAATCCAAAAACAATCAGATATTGGGGGAACTGGAAGCTATAGTTTCCAACACTTATTTTGTTTTGTAAGTAGAAATAATGATAAATATAAAATAACGTTCCGCACAGTTTGAATGCTTTGATCTAGGGCACATGCATACATGGACAAACATAATAGTAGAGGTTATTAGCAAGGAACGATGCTGGCTAATTGATCTTTTTACATTAATTGTTGAGGTGTCTGTAAAACTTAATCATGGTCGCTCTCTATATAAAAATAATAGTACAATATATCTAAATAGGTTGTACATATTGGAAAAAAGGCTTGACTTAATCACGCTGACAATAAAGAAAATAAGTAGCCCCATATTAAGTTGATGCCTTTTTTCTGTGAGGGTATCTGATGATTTTCCTCTATGCATTTTTTAAAATGGTGCATATGGTAACAATTAAATGTGATGCCTTACGAAGGAGCAATTAAGACCCGTAAAAAGATATTAGATTATGATCTATGAGCAAAGCACAAATTTAGGAATGTCTGGGGAGTTGTATCAATGTTTCAAGTTGCGTTTTAAATCAAAGGGAAGTTCCACCGGGAGATATTGTTTAGAAATCTACTTTATGGTGTCACACAGACAAAGGATTGGTATATTTCTCCTGAATATTTATAAAGTCATGCATATTTAGATATTACCTTTTTTGGAAGTCTTACGTGAATTTACACTTTCAAGTATGCGAAAAAATGACACATATTAAGACATGCACAATAATGCACTTGAAACATAAATAAAATAAAACTCTAAAGTTATATTAAAACTAGAAAAAAATAGATGGGAATTATGTTGATTTGATTTTAAATATAAAAACATGGCATTGTAGACAAATCACTATGAGAAAAAGGAAGAATTTTGAAGCATGCAATAGTCAAAATAACAACAATGAACCAAAACCATAGCAATTCATCAATATTCCATATACTAGCCCGTGCAAATGCACGGGTTCATGACTAGTAAAAATAATGTGCCAAGGTTTGACTTTAGGATGTTTACAATACTTGTTGGTTTGTCCGGTGCAGGACAGAAACTTTGGCTGTAGTGCGCGATTTTTAATTTTTTACTGGAACGTCAAATGGTTCTGATTCTTTTTGTACTGTCTTTCTATACAAATTTTTTATTTTTCCTAATTTTGGCAGAAATTTTCAAGTATCAGAGGTATGGTGAATGTTCAGATTATTACAGACTGTTCTGTTTCTGACAGATTCTGTTTTTGATGCATAGTTTGCTTGTTTTGATGAAACTATCAACTTATATCAGTGAATTAAGCCATGTAAAATCTATATTACAGTAGACACAATGCAAAAACAAAATATGAATTGGTTTGCAACAGTACTTAGAGTAGTGATTTACTTTATTATACTAACGGATCTTATCGAGTTTTCTGTTGAAGTTTTGTGTGGATGAAGTGTTCGATGATCGAGAAGGTTTCGATGTCAGAAGAAGGAAGAGAGGCAAGAGCTCAAGCTTGGGGATGCCCGAGGCACCCCAAGTAAATATTCAAGGAGACTCAAGCATCTAAGCTTGGGGATGCCCCGGAAGGCATCCCCTCTTTCTTCAACAAATATCGGTATGTTTTCGGATTTGTTTCATTCATGTGATATGTGCAAATCTTGGAGCGTCTTCTGCTTTAGTTTTCGTTTTTTTCTATTATGGATCATGCTGGTATGAGATGGTCCTTGGTTGATTTATAGAATGCTCTTTGCACTTCGCTTATATCTTTTGAGTATGACTTTATAGAATGCTTCATGTGCTTCACTTATATCTTTTGAAGTTTGGATTGCATGTTTCGCTTTACATAGACAACCGCCATTTGTACGATGCTCTTTTGCTTCACTTATACTTGTTAGAGAGTGGGCATATCTTTTGTACAAATAATTAAACTCTCTTGCTTCACTTATATCTATTTAGAGAGATGACATGAACTGGCCATTCACATGGTTAGTCATAAAATCCTACATAAAACTTGTAGATCACTGAATATGATATGTTTGATTCCTTGCAATAGTTTTGCGATATAAAGATGGTGATATTAGAGTCATGCCAGTCGGTAGTTGTGGACTGTAGAAATACTTGTGTTGAAGTTTGTGATTCCCGTAGCATGCACGTATGGTGAACCGTTATGTGATGAAGTCGGAGCATGATTTATTTATTGATTGTCTTCCTTATGAGTGGCGGTCGGGGACGAGCGATGGTCTTTTCCTACCAATCTATCCCCCTAGGAGCATGTGCGTAGTACTTTGTTTCGATAACTAATAGATTTTTGCAATAAGTATGTGAGTTCTTTATGACTAATGTTGAGTCCATGGATTATACGCACTCTCACCCTTCCACCATTGCTAGCCTCTCTAGTACCGTGCAACTTTCGCCGGTACCATAAACCCACCATATACCTTCCTCAAAACAGCCACCATACCTACCTATCATGGCATTTCCATAGCCATTCCGAGATATATTGCCATGCAACTTCCATCATCATCATATACATGACTTGAGCATTCATTGTCATATTGCTTTGCATGATCGTAAGATAGCTAGCATGATGTTTTCATGGATCGTCCGTTTTTTTGATGTCATTGCTATGCTAGATCATTGCACATCCCAGTACACCGCTGGAGGCATTCATATAGAGTCATATCTTTGTTCTAGTATCGAGTTGTAATATTGAGTTGTATGTAAATAAAAGTGTGATGATCATCATTATTAGAGCATTGCCCCAGTGAGGAAAGGATGATGGAGACTATGATTGCCCCACAAGTCGGGATGAGACTCCGGACTTTACAAAAAATAAAAGAGGCCAAAGAAGCCCAAATTAAAAAAAAGTGGCCAAAGAAGCCCACCAAAAATAAAACAAGAAAATAAAAAATGAGAGAAAAAGAGAGAAGGGGCAATGTTACTATCCTTTTACCACACTTGTGCTTCAGAGTAGCACCATGTTCTTCATATAGAGTCTCTTGAGTTATCACTTTCATATACTAGTGGGAATTTTCATTATAGAAATTGGCTTGTATATTCCGATGATGGGCCTCCTCAAATGCCCAAGGTCTTCATGAGCAAGCAAGTTGGATGCACACCCACTTAGTTTTCAGTCTGAGCTTTCATACACTTATAGCTCTTAGTGCATCCGTTGCATGGCAATCCCTACTCACTCACATTGATATCTATTGATGGGCATCTCCATAGCCCGTTGATACGCCTAGTTGATGTGAGACTATCTTCTCCTTTTTGTCTTCTCCACACAACCTCCACCATCATATTCTATTCCACCTATAGTGCTATGTCCATGGCTCACGCTCATGTATTGCGTGAAAGTTGAAAAGGTTTGAGAACGTCAAAAGTATGGAACAATTGCTTGGCTTGTCATCGGGGTTGTGCATGAATTGAATATTTTGGGTGGTGAAGACGGAGCATAGCCAGACTATACGATTTTGTAGGGATAACTTTCTTTGGCCATGTTATTTTGAAAAGATATGATCGCTTTATTAGCATGCTTGAAGTATTATTGTTTTTATGTCAAATGATAGACTATTGCTTTGAATAACTCGTGTCTTAATATTCATGCCATGATTAGATATATGATCAAGATTATGCTAGGTAGCATTCCACATCAAAAATTATCTTTTTATCATTTACCTACTCGAGGACGAGCAGGAATTAAGCTTGGGGATGCTGATATGTCTCCGTCGTATCTATAATTTCATGCCAATATTCTACAACTTCCATATACTTTTTGGCAACTTTTTATACTATTTTAGGACTAACATATTGATCTAGTGCCCAGTGCCAGTTCCTCTCTGTGGCATGTTTTTGGTTTCGCAGAATATCCATATCAAACGGAATCCAAATGGGATAAAAACGGATGGAGCTTATTTTTGGAATATTTGGAAAATCTGGGAGAAAGATCAACGAGAAACGGTGTCTGAGGTGGCCACGAGCCAGGGGCCCACGCCCTCCCCAGGAGGGTGCGCCCCCACCCTTGTGGGCCACCCGTAAGGCGGTTGATGCCCTTCTTCGGCCGCAAGAAAGCTAATTTTTGGTAAAAAATCACAGCAAAAGTTTCAGTCCAATCAGAGTTACGGATCTCCATATATATACGAAACGGTGAAAGGGCAGCAGAACAGAACGCAGAAATAGAGAGAGACAGAGAGATAGATCCAATCTCGGAGGGGCTCTCGCCCCTCCCACACCATGGAGGCCAAGGACCAGAGGGGAAACCCTTCTCCCTTCTAGGGAGGAGGTCAAGGAAGAAGAAGATGAAGGGCCCCCCTCTCCCCTTCTCTTCTGGTGCCGCCGGAATGCCGCCCTGGCCATCATCATCACCGCAATATTCACCAACAACTTCACCGCCATCATCACCAACTCTTCCCCCCTCTATGCAACGGTGTAAACTCTCTCTTACCTGATGTAATCTCTACTTAAACATGGTGCTCAACGCTATATATTATTTCCCAATGATGTATGGCTATCCTATGATGTTTGAGTAGATCCGTTTTGTCCTATGGGCTATTTGATGATCAAGATTGGTTTGAGTTGCATGTTTTATTATTGGTGCTATCCTATGGTGCTCTCTATGTCGCGCAAGCGTGAGGGATTCCCGCTGTAGGGTATGCAATATGTTCATGATTTGCTTATGGTGGGTGGCGTGAGTGACAGAAGCACAGACCTGATTAAGTAGGTTGTTTGCGTATGGGATAAAGGGGACTTGATGCTTTAATGCTATGGTTGGGTTTTACCTTAATGATCTTTAGTAGTTGCGGATGCTTGCTAGAGTTCCAATCATAAGTGCATATGATCCAAGTAGAGAAAGTATGTTAGCCTATGCCTCCCCCTCAAATAAAATTGCAATAATGATTACCGGTCTAGTTATCGATTGCCTAGGGACAAATAACTTTCTCGTCACTACAAGCTCTTTACTAAAACTAATTTAGTTGTGTCTTTATCTAAACAGCCCCTAGCTTTTATTTACGT
Source organism: Triticum urartu (assembly GCF_003073215.2). Taxonomy (NCBI): domain Eukaryota; kingdom Viridiplantae; phylum Streptophyta; class Magnoliopsida; order Poales; family Poaceae; genus Triticum; species Triticum urartu. The sequence goes on from NC_053028.1 coordinate 672,295,485, forward strand.
GCTCTTTACATTCTTGCAAGTCTACCCAACAACACCTACAAAGTACTTCTAGTTTCATACTTGTTTCCAGTAAAGCGAACGTCAAGCGTGCGTAGAGTTGTATCGGTGGTCGATAGAACTTGAGGGAATATTTGTTCTACCTTTAGCTCCTCGTTGGGTTCGACACTCTTACTTATCGAAAGAGGCTACAATTGATCCCCTATACTTGTGGGTTATCAAGAGATACAGATATTTTCATCGCAAACGGTTCCTAGGAAACAACTATGTGTGATGTTGTAGATATCTTTTATTAGTTGTGGAAGACAAATTTTAAGTAAAGTGGAAACGGATGGTGTTTTAAATGTAAGAGAAATTTTCTAGTACTAATACAACTGCCATGTCAAATTTTGGAAAATTCCAGGGGTCATTTGACATTTTAAGACATTTAAGTGACTTTCTAGCCATGTAATGACTGTAATTGAAATTTGAACTAGATGTACATGCAACAACTAACCATTACGGTTTGAAAACTCATATTTTGTGTACTTGTGTGTGATTTAATTCCATGTGCAGTAAATTGGAAGGAATTTTAAAACATATTGGTCTAATTACTATGATACAATTAAGCATGGAGTGACATGACATTTTAATTCCAAAAAATTAAAAAAATATCAAAAAAAACATGAAACCTTGGTTGATGTAATGTCATGCCACCAAGATGATGTGGTAAAAAAATTGGCATGTTTGACGAAAGTTTGGACACACACCCCTCACAAACCGGATCAACTCACTAGAAGGCTCGTTGTTCCGAGAGGGAACAATGCATGTTTGATGATGAACATGAGATAGCTTCCTCTTACGGCCTTCAATTTTTTTCTATGTTTAACGTGCATTACTACAACTGTAATGTGAAAATTTGGAAAATTTTAGGGGCCATTTGACCTTTTAAAGACATTTAAGTGATTTTCTAGGCATTTAATGACCGTAATTCAAATTTGAACTACATATACATGCAACGCCTAACCATAACGATTTGAAAAATCATATTTGTGTACTTGTGTGCGAGTTAATTCAATGTGCATTAAATTAGAAGGAATTTTCAAACATATTTGTCTCACGACATCGACACATGCATATGTTTGCATGGAGTGACATGACATTTTAATTCAAAAATAAATAAAAATGATCAGAAACACATGAAACCTTGGTTGATGTAATGTCATGCCACCAAGATGATGTGGTAAAAAAATTGACATGTTTGACGAAAGTTTGGACACACACCACTCACAAACCGAAGCAACTCACTAGAAGGCTCGTGGTTCCGAGAGGGAACAATGCATGTTTGATGACGAACGGGAGATAGCTTCCTCTTACGGCCTTCAATTTTTTTCTATGTTTAACGTGCACTAATACAACTGTCATGTGAAAATTTGGAAAATTCTAGGGGTCATTTGACCTTTTAAAGACATTTAAGTGATTTTGTAGCCATTTAATGACCGTAATTCAAATTTGAATTACATCTACATGCAACGGCTAACCATAACGGTTTGAAAAATCATATTTTTGTGTACTTGTGTGCGAGTTAATTCCATGTGCAGTAAATTAGAAGGGACTTTCAAGCATATTTGTCTCATGACATGGACACATGCATATGTATGTATGGAGTGACATGGCATTTTAATTCCAAAAAACTAAAAAAAATATCAGAAACACATGAAATCTTGCTTGATGTAATGTCATGCCACCAAGATGTGTGGTAAAAAAAACTGGCATGTTTGACGAAATTTTGGACACACACCCCTCACAAACCGGAGCAACCCACTAGAAGTCTCGTGGTTTCGAGAGGGAACAATGCATGTTTGATGACGAACGGGAGATAGCTTCCTCTTACGGCCTTCAATTTTTTCTATGTTTAACGTGCACTAATACAACTATCATGTGAACATTTGGAAAATTTCAGGGGTCATTTGACCTTATAAAGACATTTAAGTGATTGTCTAGCCATTTAATGACCGTAATTCAAATTTGAACTACATCTACATGCAACGGCTAACCACAACGATTTGAAAAATCATATTTGTGTACTTGTGTGTGAGTTAATTCCATGTGTAGTAAGTTAGAAAAAAAGTTTAAACATATTTGTCTGACGACATGGACACATGCGTATGTATGCATGGAGTGACATGACATTTTAATTCCAAAAAATTAAAAAAATGAACAGAAAAACATGAAACCTTGGTTGATGTAATGTCATGCCACCAAGATGATGTAGTAAACAAATTGGCATGTTTGATCAAAGTTTGGACACACACCCCTCACAAACCGGAGCAACTCACTAGAAGACTCGTGGTTCCGAGAGGGAACAATGCATGTTTGATAACGAACGGGAGATAGCTTCCTCTTACGGCCTTCAATTTTTTTTGTACGTTTAATGTGTACTACTAAAACTGTAATGTGAAATTTTGGAAAAATCTAGTGGACATTTGACCTTTCAAAGACATTTAAGTGATTTTCTAGCCATTTAATGACCGTAATTCAAATTTGAACTACATCTACATGCAACGGCTAACCATAACGGTTTGGAAAATCATATTTGTGTACTTGCATGTGAGTTAATTCCATGTTTGTAAATTAGAAGGAACTTTCAAGCATATTTGACTCACGACATGAACACATGCATATGTATGCATGGAGTGACATGGCATTTTAATTCCAAAAAAAAATAAAAAAAATCAGAAACACATGAAACCTTGGTTGATGTAATGTCATGCCACTAAGGTGATGTGGTAAAAAAAATTGGCATGTTTGATGAAAGTTTGGACACACACCCCTCACAAACCGGATCAACTCACTAGAAGGCTCGTTGTTCTGCGAGGGAACAATGCATGTTTGATGATGAACATGAGATAGCTTCCTCTTACGGCCTTCAATTTTTTCTACGTTTAACGTACACCACTACAACTGTAATGTGAAAATTTGGAAAATTCTAGGGGCCATTTGACCTTTTAAAGACATTTAAGTGATTTTGTAGCCATTTAATGACCGTAATTCAAATTTGAACTACATCTACATGCAGCGGCTAACCATAATGGTTAGGAAAAAAATCATTTTTGTCTACTTGTGTGCGAGTTAATTCCATGTCTGTAAATTAGAAGGAAATTTCAAACATATTTGTCTCATGACATGGACACATGCATATGTATGCATGGATTGACATGGCATTTTCATTCCAAAATATTAAAAAATATCAGAAACACATGAAATATTGGTTGATATAATGTCATGCCACCAAGATGATGTGGTAAAAAAATTGACATGTTTGACAAAACTTTGGACACACACCCCTCAAAAACAGGAGCAACTCACTAGAAGGCTCGTGGTTCCGACAGGGAACAATGCATGTTTGATGACGAACGGGAGATAGCTTCCTCTTACGACCTTCAATTTTTTTCTACGTTTAACGTGCACTACTACAACTGTAATGTGAAATTTTGGTAAATTCTAGAGGCCATTTGACATTTTAAAGACATTTAAGTGATTTTGTAACCATTTAATGACCGTAATTCAAATTTGAATTACATCTACATGCAACGGCTAACCATAACGATTTGAAAAATCATATTTTTGTGTACGTGTGGGCGAGTTAATTCCATGTGCAGTAAATTAGAAGGGACTGTCAAACATATTTGTCTCATGACATGGACACATGCATATGTATGTATGGAGTGACATGGCATTTTAATTCCAAAAAATTAAAAAAATATCAGAAACACATGAAATCTTGCTTGATGTAATGTCATGCCACCAAGATGTGTGGTAAAAAAACTGGCATGTTTGATGAAATTTTGGACACACACCCCTCACAAACCAGAGCAACTCACTAGAAGGCTCGTGGTTTCCAGAGGGAACAATGCATGTTTGATGATGAACGGGAGATAGCTTCCTCTTACGGCCTTCAATTTTTTTCTATGTTTAACATAAACTAATACAACTATCATGTGAACATTTGGAAAATTTCAGGGGTCATTTGACCTTATAAAGACATTTAAGTGATTTTCTAGCCATTTAATGACCGTAATTCAAATTTGAACTACATCTACATGCAACGGCTAACCATAACGATTTGAAAAATCATATTTGTCTCACGACATGGACACATGCGTATGTATGCATGGAGTGACATGACATTTTAATTCCAAAAAATTAAAAAAATGATCAGAAAAACATGAAACCTTGGTTGATGTAATGTCATGCCACCAAGATGATGTAGTAAACAAATTGGTATGTTTGATTAAAGTTTGGACACACACCCCTCACAAATCGGAGCAACTCTCTAGAAGACTCGTGGTTCCGAGAGGGAACAATGCATGTTTGATAACGAACGGGAGATAGCTTCCTCTTACGGCCTTCAATTTTTTTCTACGTTTAATGTGCAGTACTAAAACTGTAATATGAAATTTTGAAAAAATCTAGTGGGCATTTGACCTTTCAAAGACATTTAAGTGATTTTCTAGCCATTTAATGACCGTAATTCAAATTTGAACTACATCTACATGCAACGGCTAACCATAACGGTTTGGAAAATCATATTTGTGTACTTGCGTGCGAGTTAATTCCATGTTTGTAAATTAGAAGGAACTTTCAAGCATATTTGACTCACGACATGAACACATGCATATGTATGCATGGAGTGACATGGCATTTTAATTCCAAAAAAATAAAAAAAAATCAGAAACACATGAAACCTTGGTTGATGTAATGTCATGCCACCAAGGTGATGTGGTAAAAAAATTGGCATGTTTGATGAAAGTTTGGACACACTCCCCTCACAAACCGGAGCAACTCACTAGAAGGCTCGTGGTTCCGAGAGGAACAATGCATGTTTTGCGACGAACGGGAGATAGCTTCCTCTTACGGCCTTCAATTTTTTTCTATGTTTAAAGTGCACTACTACAACTATAATGTGAAATTTTGGAAAATTCTAGGGGTCATTTGACCTTTAATTTAAAGAAATTTAAGTGATTTTCTTGCCATTTAATGACTGTAATTCAAATTTGAACTACATCTACATGCAACGGCTAACCATAGTGGTTTGAAAAATCATATTTGTGTACTTCTGTGCGAGTTAATTCCATGTGAATTAAATTAGAAAGAATTTTCAAACATATTTGTCTCATGACATGGACACATGCATATGTATGCATGGAGTGACATGGCATTTTAATTCCAAAAAATTAAAAAATGATCAGAAAAATATGTAACCTTGGTTGATATATTGTCATGTCACCAAGATGATGTGGTAAAAAAATTGGCATGTTCGACGAAAGTTTGGACACACACCCCTCACAAAACCGGAGCAAGTCACTAGAAGGCTCGTGGTTCCGAGAGGGAACAATGCATGTTTGATGACGAAGGGAGATAGCTTCCTCTTACGGCCTTCAATTTTTTTCTATGTTTAACGTGCATTACTACAACTGTCATGTGAAAATTTGGAAAATTTTAGGGGCCATTTGACCTTTTAAAGACATTTAAGTGATTTTCTAGGCATTTAATGACCTTAATTCAAATTTGAACTACATATACATGCAACGCCTAACCATAACGATTTGAAAAATCATATTTGTGTACTTGTGTGCGAGTTAATTCAATGTGCATTAAATTAGAAGGAATTTTCAAACATATTTGTCTCACGACATCGACACATGCATATGTTTGCATGGAGTGACATGACATTTTAATTCAAAAATAAATAAAAATGATCAGAAACACATGAAACCTTGGTTGATGTAATGTCATGCCACCAAGATGATGTGGTAAAAAAATTGACATGTTTGACGAAAGCTTGGACACACACCACTCACAAACCGAAGCAACTCACTAGAAGGCTCGTGGTTCCGAGAGGGAACAATGCATGTTTGATGACGAACGGGAGATAGCTTCCTCTTACGGCCTTCAATTTTTTTCTATGTTTAACGTGCACTAATACAACTGTCATGTGAAAATTTGGAAAATTTCAGGGGTCATTTGACCTTTTAAAGATATTTAAGTAATTTTGTAGCCATTTAATGACCGTAATTAAAATTTGAACTACAACTACATGCAACGCCTAACCATAACGGTTTGAAAAATCATATTTTTGTATACTTGTATGCGAGTTAAAAAATCATCAGACGATGTAAATATCTGGTGTTCAAAAAAGAAATTTTAAAGATCTGGCAAGACAACGGCCCCCACACGATTGGCACTCTATCTCGCGGCTCGACATTTGGTAGGTGAATGGCGGGGATCATTAATCAGACACGGTTCTGTATTGGAAACCGTCAGCTATTATGTTCACACACAGATTTTGCTACGGGAATCGTGTGTAATTCAAACTATAGTACTCGTAAATTCCGGCGACCGACGTGTCTACTATCCCCGTCGATCTAGATTCCGGCCGCCAATAAATACTACCTTGATCACGTCGTACCGCCTGCATTCTCATCTACATCCTCCTCTCTATCTCTCTATCTCAAAGCTCTGCCATGGCGCTGCCGGTCTCACTACTGGAATCAGCTAGTTTGCCATCTGCCAGTTCTTTGCCATCAGCTTCCAAAAAGTAAACGGCAAGCTCTTTGCCATCAGCTTCCAAAAAGTAAACGGCAAAGAACTGGCTGATGGCAAAGACCAAGTTTGCCATCAGCCAGTTCTTTGCCGTCTGCTAGCAGACGGCAAAGATTCTTTGCCGTCGGCTAGCGGATGGCGAAGAGGGAGGGGCCCCACTGACGAGCTGCAAAAAAAAACCTAACGGGCCCCCTAGCGGACGGCAAAGAGCAAGAAGGCGGACGGCAAAGGGTGGCGGACGGCAAAGAGGGAGGCCCCACGTAACGTTAACGGGGCCGCGCCCCACACCTCCCTCTCTCTCTCTTTCTCTCCCACCTCCACCGCCCCGTCGCACCACGCCCCGCCGCCGCCCCAGCGCCCCCCGCCGCCGCCCCAGTGCCCCCGCCGCCGCCCCGGCGCCCCCCCGCCCCGGCGCCCCCGCCGCCCCCACCGCCCTGCCGTCTGGGCGCCGCCAACGCCCCGGCGCCCCGGCACCTCCGCGCCCCGCCGCCCCGGCCGGGCCCGGCGCCGCCGCCCCAGGCCGCCCCGCCCCCCTCCTCCGCCGCCCCAGGCCGCCCCGCCCCGCTCCTCCGCCGCCCCAGGCCGCACCGCCCCCCTCCTCCACCCTGCAGGTGAGTCTTCTTTTTTTTTCCTTTTTTCTGTTTTTTTAGTTTTAGGTTTATGTTTAGTTTAGATTTAGTTTTAGTTTTAGGATTAGTTTTAGGTTTATAGGTTTAGTTTTAGTTTAGTTTTAGGTTTAGATTTAGTTTTTTTCTTTTTCTGTTTTTTTAGTTTTAGTTTTAGGTTTAGTTTAGTTTTAGGAAAGAAGAAAAAGAGAAAAAGAGGAGATCAGGAGAAGAAGAAGAAGAAGGAGGAGAAGAAAAAAGAAGAAGAGGAAGAAGAAGAAGAAAAAGAGGAGAGGAGGAGAAGAAGAAGAGGAAAAAGGAAGGAAGAAGAAGAAGAAAAAAGAGGAGAGGAGGAGAAGAAGAAGAGGAAAAAGGAAAGGAGGAGGAAGAAGAAGAAGAAGAAGAAGAAGAAGAAGAAGAAGAAGAGAAGAGAAAGAAGAAGAGGAAAAAAAGGAACCCGACCCGACACGGTACCCGCCGACCCGGCACCCCGACCCGACACCCCGCACCCCGACACCCCGACCCCGACACCCCGACCCCGACCCGGACACGGTACCAGACCCCGACCGCACCGCCCCGACCCCGACACCCCGACCCCGAGACCGACCCCGACCCCGAGACCCCCGACCGACACTCGACCACCTAGACCCGACCCGACCCACGAGACCCCGACCCCGACACCCCGACCCGACCCACCTGACCCGACCCCGACCCGACCCCGACACCGACCACCCCGAGCCCTGACCCGACACCCCGACCCCGAGCCTGACCCGACACCCTGACCCCGACACCACACCCCGACCCCGAAACAACACCCCGACACCGACACGGCACTACCCCGACATCGACACGACACCCCGACCCCCCGACCCCGAAACAGCACCCCGACCCCGACACGGCACCCCGACACCGACAGGACACCCCGACCACCGACACCTCCCAAAAAGGTGTTCTTTGGCCTTCCAGAGGCCGACGGGGTCATATATTTGTGAATTATTAGTTAGGTCATATATTTTTCGATTTTGTTATGAAAAACATCATATATAATTGTGTTGATCGTGTAGTTTTAAATGTGCAGTTGTTTCATCGCTGCGAGGTTTGGTGTTCGACGACCTCGCCGTTCGTTTGACGAGCTCTGCCCCTTCGTTCGTGGGTGAGCACAAATGACAAGTCCTCCTCCCCCATTAATTATTTAATCTATTCCGATGAAACTTGATAGCTAGCTATATATGTGTCTTGAATCATCAGTATGTGTAACCAATATGTGTCTCCCGTTCGAAAGCGTCATAGTTATAAATATGCATGCATTTGCATATTTATAACCTTGATTCTTTCGAATTGTCCAACGCTATCCATGGACAGCCCGAGTATGTGTAGATTGGGTTCGTTTTCCCATATGCTTTGCTCCGGATCCGACGCATATATTTCGTCAGTGCCTCCCCTGTTGTTCTCCGGGTACACATCCTCTCTGTTTATTGCAGAGACGTGTATCAGGAGAACAGCGGGGAGGTGCTGCCGAAATTTTGCGTCGGATCCAGAGCATAGCATGAGAAAATAAACCCAATCTACACATACACGGGTGGGATTAGGACCTATCATTACCTATTAGAGTGTAGGTTGCATGGACGTAATAAAATTGACAAAGTAGATCAACTGATGAATATATACATGGTGAATTACATATATAATTGTTGTGTGTCCAGTAGCTCTGAAAGTCAAGATGAGTGACCGTGCTTGGATGTATACCGGTCACACTGGTCAGAACAAATGGAGCGCTGAATGGTTCACAAAAACTAAGGGGTTTGTGCAAGCCGCATTTGCAAATGGCCAAAAGAAAACCTGGTGCCCCTGTTTCCGGTGCGGTAATTGGGAAAAGAAGACAAAGGCTGAAATGGGCAAACACCTGCAGAAGAGTGGTTTTACGCCCGATTATACGGTGTGGACATTTCATGGTGAGTCTGCCCAACGTGACCGAGCTGAGGTGGATCGTCGTCGCACCGACGAGCATGTTACCGGGATGCAAAACATGGTGCAAGGCTATGATGATGCTCATGATTCGGACGAGGAGATGGAGGAATCTGCAAAGGCCTTCAATGAAATGTTGGAGTCTTCGAAACGTCCGCTCCACGAGCACACTGAGCTTTGTCAGTTGGATGCCATCTCACAAGTAATGGCTCTGAAGGCTCAGTTCAACTTGGGCAGAGAATGCTATGACGCAATTATGACAGTATTTGGACGCTTTCTACCCAAAGGCCATGTAATGCCTGCAAACCTGTACCAGTTGGACAAAATCCTCCGTGCACTGAAGACGCCCTATGAGAAGATACATGCCTGTGAGAAAGGATGTGCCTTATTTAGGCTTGACTATGCGGACTTGAACTATTGTCCCATTTGCAAGTCTTCCAGGTATATTGTGGTAGACAACGGTATGGGTGAGAAGACACAGACCAAAATCCCCGTTAGTGTTCTTCGGTATATGCCAATCATACCAAGACTTCAACGTCTTTTCATGGTCGAAGAGACGGCCAGACAGATGACATGGCACAAAACAGGCAAAAGAACCGAACTAGATGCAGATGGGAATCTGATGATGGTACACACATCGGATGGTGTTGCGTGGAAAAAGTTTGATGAATTACATGCTGACAAAGCGGCAGATCTGAGGCATCCTCGAGTCGGCATCAGCACGGATGGGTTCAGTGTGTTTGGTATGACGGCAGGCCAATACAGTTGTTGGCCCGTATTTGTCTTTCCACTCAATCTCCCCCCCCGGACAGATTATGCAAAGAAAGAACATTTTCCTGACGTTGATAATTCCAGGACCCAACTATCCGGGCAAAAATATGAATGTGTACATGCAGCCGCTTAAGGACGAATTGCAAGAAGCCTGGGATAATGAGTTCAAGACATACGACGCCTTTAGCAAACGGAACTTCATAATGTGTGTCTGGTACATGTACTCAACGCATGACTTGCCGGCGTATGCGCTATTCGTTGGCTGGTGTGTGCATGGAAGGTTCCCGTGCCCCACATGCAAGGGAGCTCTTGAGTTTCGTTGGCTTCAGGCCGGTCGCAAGTTTTCTTGCTTCGACATGCATAGACAGTTCCTGGATCCTCGCCATAAGTTCAGGAAAGACAAGAAGAACTTCATCAGGGGTAGAGTTGTCAAAAACTCTGCACCACCTGCATTGACAGGCCAACAGACCCTGGATCAGTTAAACGCTCTTGAGCCAGATCCACAACGTCCAGGGTACTTCAAGGGGTATAATACTAAGCACGCGTGGACTCACAAAACATGCTTATGGGATCTGCCTTACTTCAAAGACCTCCTTTGCCCACACAACATCGACGTGATGCACACTGAGAAGAATATCGCCGAGGCACTTTTTGGTACATTGTTCGGCATAGATGGGAAGTAAAAGGATAATACTAAGGCTAGAGTCAATCTGGAGGCGCTATGTGATAGGCCGTTACAAAACATGAAAGAACCGAAAGGAAAGCAGAACTGGACGAAGCCAAAGGCATGGTTCAATCTTGGAAGGCCAGCTATGAGGGAAATTCTCTTGTGGGTGCAACAGCAGTTGATGTTCCCCGATGGGTATGCAGCGAATCTAAAGAGGGGAGCAAATCTTGATAAACTGAAGATATTTGGTCTCAAGAGTCATGGATTGAGCGGGTAATGCCGGTGATGTTGCGTGGCTTCATCCCTGAGGATGAATGGCTAGTACTGGCAGAACTCAGCTATTTCTTCCGTGTTCTTTGTGCGAAAGAACTATCGCCTGGCGTGCTAGAAGAAATGGAAGAGTTGGCGCCGGAGTTGATCTGCAAGTTAGAGAAGATCTTTCCACCGGGCTTCTTTAATGCAATGCAGCATTTGATTTTGCATCTCCCGACCGAGGCAAGATTGGGGGGGGCCCGTGCAAAATCGTTGGTGCTACCCAACTGAGAGGATGCAGAAGACGCTTCGAGAAAAATGTAAAAATAAACGTAGAATTGAAGCATCGATGGCTGAGGCATTCATCACAGAGGAGGCGGCAAACTTCGTAACAGCGCACTTTGAAGCCAAAAATCGTCATTTGCATAATCCGAAGCCTCGGTACAATGCTGACGAGCCTAAAAAGGGTGGATCCAACCTCAGCCTATTCAAAGGGAATCTCGCACCAGCTAGTGTTTCACATCCAGTATCTTTGGATAACGAAGAATGGCGGACCATTTCGTTGTATATCTTTAACAACCTGATAGAAGTGCGGCCATACATCGAGTAAGTTCTCGGTACATTGTTTCGCAACTTCTATTTCCTTTGAACTACTCTTATTCCTGGATATGTCATACAGTCGATACGTCGCCATATTCTCGTATGGAGCGGAGATCCAAAAGGATTCTGTCGAAGAGTATGAGCTTCTCGCAAAGCAAGGAGGTGGCTATCCCGGTTTCATCTCTTGGTTCAAACAAACGGTAATTTCTATTAGACAATTTCATTTCATTCGCTAATTTGTGCATAATGCAACAATCCTTTCATATTAAACTTGTAGGCTAATTCAGAGTCTATGGACGCCGAATTGAGACAAGTCACTAATGGTTTTGACTATAGGGTCTGTTCATTTGACAAGTACGACATCAACGGGTATCGCTTTCGTACCTATGGCAAAGAGCTATCTATGGCCGACCGAAAGTCTACAAATTGTTGTGTATCTGCTATCGGCGAAGGAGGTACCGAGTATTATGGGAGAGTTGAAGCAATTTATGAACTTCTGTTCTATGGTGAAAACCCACCGAATGTCGTAGTCTTCAAATGTTATTGGTTTCAGCCGAAGGAGACTAGAAGGACTCATGAACATATAGGGCTAGTTGAAATCAACCAAAGCACTCATTTAGATGTTCCTGATGTCTATATTATGGCTCAACAGGCGACCCAAGTATTCTATCTACCGTGGGCCTGCCAAACTAATCCAAATCTGAAAGGTTGGGATGTCGTTTATGAAGTGCCGCCCCGTGCTAGACTTTCTCCCCCAAAGGAAGAGGATTATGAACCTCACATTAACCCAGACACATATGAAGGAGAATTCTTCCAAGAGACACGTCTTTCCAAAAAGCGTTTCAAGAACCGCTATACTTCACCCCAAAACATTGAAGTAGACAGCGACAATGAATCCGACATCACCCCAGAGGAGGAACAAGAAGAGCCGGAACAAGAAGAGGTTACTGCTGCGGATGACCTGTCAATGCTTGACCGATTACGTCAAGGTGGCCTTGCACATGTTGATGCCAATGAACCCTACGAGCCCGTCATTGATTATAGTGATGATGATGATGATTATGCATTTATTGATGATACTGATCGAGATTATTAGTAGTGTCAGGTATTACATTTTTTTATGTTGTACTTGATGATGATACACTTAAGTGATACACATATTATTATTCATGTCGGTCTTTTTTTATGTTGTACTAATTTCGTTTATTGTTTGTCATGGCAGGTGTTGAAAGATGGTGGGCGCTGGTCGGGAGCGTGGTCTGAGGTCTTCCATTCCAAACGCACCTCTCCGCCGAGCGTTGCTGGACAGTATGGCCACACCGCCGGGCCCTTCTTCGTCGACCGCGGTGCCCAGTAGGGGACGAGGTAGGAAGAGAGGAGGTGGGGCATGTGGTCGTGGGAGAGGAGGTAGGGTGACTGCTATGGCGCCTTCCTCGCCGCCACCCCCAGTTGTTTCACCCGAGCACGTGACTGCTAGAGTGGACTCGTCCGAGGAGGAGGCTACACGGACTTCGGTCCACGAGCCTACGGTCCACGGGTCTTGGGCCCACGAGCCTTAGGTCGACTGGCCTTCGGCCCACGAGAGTTCGGATGGGGTACCTGGCCGGATCAGCCCGAGGAGCCGAGTGGCCATGCTGATGATGGCGGGGAGCCGACTGATCTTGAGGAGGAGGGGGGCACCGTCTACCAGCGTGGTGCTACACGGCTCCCGTCCGTGTCGGTGACCCGTGAGCAGAGGTGGTTGATTTTCCCTGATGGGGAGAGGTACGTAAGTGCATTTAATATTTTTGTACCTTGTGCATTCACGTTTTTTCAAATAACTAATGCGTTGGCCTTGTCATGCTGCAGGGGTTGGGACCACCATCATAGTGTTCGCCGGCCCAACTCCGTCCTTGGAGTTCTTTGCCGGTAAAACTTCCCGGGGTTTGTCACGTTGCCTGGTGAGGGTCGGCTTCCAGAGCTTGGATTGAGCTGGGAGCACTACGTGGCTGCCCCGGCCCCGCCGGATGAGATTATTGACGGTGTCGTGTGCGACACGAGGGGAGACATGGTGATCAGAAAGTTTTGGGTAATTTCTCCTTTACACATTTAAAAATCTTCAACTAGCTAGTTATTAATTGTACTAATCAATATTGTCTCATTTGATTGCAGAGATTCTACAGGTGTGAGGAGGGATACGAGGAGGACGTGGCACATGTTATCGAGAACGTCTGCAAGCGCCTACTCCAGAACTTACGGCACGAGGCTCGGGTGCAGGCTGTTCGAGACTACTACGCCTTGCGTGGTATCAAGAAGACCAAGCCGGCGTGCCGCGATAAGTTCCTGAGTAAGGAGCAGTACATGAAGGTAATTCTTAAGGCCTTCTCTACTTAAGTTCCTTCATTTAGTAATTCTTAGCCGTAGCGCTCAAGTTTCTATTTGCTAACTTAGGCGCCTCCGAGATGGTGTGCGGATCGGATGGATTGTTGGGAGGTGTTGGTCGATGAGTGGTGCTCAAAACAATGGCTAGCCCTCCACAACGAGGCCAAGGACAAACATGCCCAAATGGAAGGTGTGCCACACCATCAAGGCAGCTCCAACTTATATCAGTTCGGGCGCAACTGGGTATGTGGTTTGCTTCATGATTCATGCAATTCATTCATCATGCTAGCTTGAGCCCTTTAATTACTAATTTTCATTGTTTCTCTCTTTCAGGCACGCTACAATAAGGCGAATAAGGTGCCAGAGGTGTACGACCTGTATGCCATGGCCCACACTGCCTCTTTCAACAAAGTCAAGGCTTTCTCTCAGTCTGACCTCGATGATGCAAACAACTTCACCAACATCTCCTCCCACAACAAGCTCGTGAGATATAGAGATGAGGGGAAGGCAAGGAAAGGGGAGGACTTTAACCCGAGCCAGGGTCCCATTGATCCAGAGCTATTGATGATATCTGGTGGCGGGAGGTCCCATGGCTCCATAGCCATTGGAGATGGACTTATCCGTTGTCCTAGCACTCTCCCGGAGATCAAGGCGCGCCAGTCGAGCTCCGCTCCTGAGATAAGGCCTCGTGAACGGCCAGTGCAACTCGCCATCAAGGTTAGTGATACGTACTCAGTTATCTTTCTCCATTACATTGTATGCGCTTCCATCAATGATTACAAATGGTCATGTGAGTGGTGTTGCAGGCTGCTATACAGAGTGAGAGAGATAGAACGGAGAAACTTCTGGCGAAGGCGGCGGAGAGGCAGCGGGAGTTGGAGGAGAGGACGACAAAGATGATGGAGGAGGAGAGGGCACGGAATGACATGCAGGCAAGGGCCATGTACGAGCTCCTTGTGGTAAGTTTCTTCTGCAGATTAGCCAAAACATTCATGTAGTGTTTGTCTCATTACTAACTAGTATGACTGAGTCGTCAAAACCAAATGTGCAGTCTGTGTGCGAGAAGACAGGTCAGACCGCTCCGCCGATGCCAGTGATTGCTCCTGGGACCACGGTGAGTTTTATTTGAATGGACATTACTTGCTAGTCTTAACATTTGAGTGTCATCATGCTAACAAGACATTGGAAATGATCTTTGGTGCAGTGTAACTCCAGACAAGCATCGCATGATCCTTCTCCAGCTACCGACACGAGCCACCCCGCTCCTACACCTCCTAGATCTTGGTAAGTTTATGTAGTGTTTTGCTTAACACATGCATAAAGACCTAGACTTAGCTTTATTTCCTCCAATGCTTACCATAATGACCTAGACTTAGCTTCTTCACCTCCAAAATGACTTAATAAGCTTACTGACCTCCAAAACCATCCATTTTACCTAAGTTAGTTCTAAAACAATCTGTACTTAGCTTACTTATGTCAAAAATTGCATAATTAGCTTAGTTAGCTCATAGACGATCCATTTTACCTAAGTTAGCTCTAAAATGACCCATTTTACCTAGGTTAGCTTATAAATGATCCAGTTCATCCAAGTTAGCTCAAAAATGACCCATTTTACCTAGATTAGCTGCTAAATGATCCATTTTACCTACGTTAGCTTTAAAATGACCCATTTCACCTAGGTTAACTCCAAAATGACCAATCTTACCTAGGTTATCTCATAAACGATCCATTTCAACTAATTTAGCTCATAAACGATCCATTTCACCAAGTTAGCTAAAAAATGATCCATTTCACCTAAATTAGCTCTTAAATGATCCATTTCACCTAAGTTAGCTCAAAAAGATCCATTTCAACTAAATTAGCTCATAAATGATCCATTTCACCTAAGTTAGCTCAAAAACGATCCATTTCAACTAAGTTAGCTCATAAATGATCCATTTCACCTAAGTTAGCTAAAAAACGATCCATTTCACCTTAGTTACCTCAAAAACGACCCATTTGACCTTAGTTAGCTCATAAATGATCCATTTCACCTTAGCTAGCTCATAAACGACCCATTTCAACTTAGTTAGCTCATATATGATCCATTTCACGTAAGTTAGCTCATAAATGACATACTCTTCTTGTTCTAGTCTTCTTCTTGTTCTACTCTTCTTCTTGTTCTACTCTTCTTGTTCTAACTTTCTTATTTTTCATTTTGCAGATTTCATTCACTTGACGAAAGCTTGCATAGATGGAGTGCTCCTTATCCCTTTCTCTGTTTCTTTTGTATCGTTGAACTATGCATGTATCGTTGGATGAAACTATTGTAATATATATGGTTGGATGCCTCTATGTTGAACTTGTTATGTATGATGGAACTATGCATGTAATATATATGGTTGGATGATGAAGTTATGTGTTGGATATCTTATATGTTTGCTCTGTAATGGCCTTTTGAAATATATCTATATATGTGATATATATTTGTGATGAAAATTGTTGGATTTAATAAAAAATAGATAAAAGAGCCAATATGCAGGCTCTTTGCCGTCTGCCACCGTCGGCAACGGGATCTTTGCCGTCTGCCACGGACGGCAAAGAGGACACGTGGCATCCAGCTGTGCTTCCTGGGAGCTGACCCATTTGGTCAGTTTGCCTACAGTGGCAGACGACAAAGACTTTGCCATCAGTGGCAGACGGCAAAGAACCTGCACTTTACCATCAGTGGCAGACGGCAAAGAACCTGCCATGTAGTGACGTGTAGATGACATCATACGGCGGACGGCAAAGACCCTAGCAATTTTGCCGTCAGCGGCGGACGGCAAAGGCCTGCCGTTAGCCACTTAACGGACTGAGAGCGCAATTATTGCCGTCCGCTCTCTTTGCCGTCCTCCGCGGACGGCACAAGGCCTTTGCCGTCCGGCGCCAGGAAGCAGACGGCAAAGTAGCTGTTTACCGTAGCCTACTTTGCCGGAGCCTTTTGCCGTCCACGGCTGACGGCAAAGGCCTTTGCCGTCCGCCGTTCATGCCTTTGCTGTCCGCCGTGGCACACGGCAAAGTAGCTGATTCCTGTAGTGTCTGCCCACACGCCGACGAGGAGTCGCCGCCCCCCGAGGACGCTCACTCAAATAGCAGCGACGAGGACCCCTACGCGCCACCGGACGAGGTTGCGCCGGACCCCCCAACTTTGGATTGGTTTTGGGGCCAGTACAAGATTTGTCTGTGGAAGTCGCTGCCGCCAGCTGAGAAAGCAAGGCAAGTGGCATTCAAGAAGGAGATTGCGGAGGAGGAAGCCAGGTACCAGGCAGCCTGTGAAGCCCGTGATGCTGCATGGAAAAAGGAGGCGGCGAAGAAGGGTATGAAGACGGGTACTTCGCGAGGAACGTCATAGGCCCTGGGCGCCTCGTCGCTGTGTGGTGGTTGGCCGATAACCTTCAACGTTCCACCGACGTGGAGCTCCGGTGGGCGCCCAACAAAATGGCAAGATCGTTCGCGCGTGTCCGCCAGCAAGAGGCAGATCGGTACGTCAAGCGTGTGAGGCGGAGGAGGCGGAGTACTGCCTCCGCATTGGGAAGACGCCGCGCACCAGGGAGCTGTTGGCGAGGGGGTGCCGGAATACTGGCCCCAGGAGGAATTATTAGTTTTAGTATTGTTCGGTTTCAATTTTATGCATTGTACCTAGTAGTCAAGTATCATCACGTATATGTGATGATATTATATATATATACATATATATATACGTATATATATATGTGTGCATTGTATCTAGTGATGAACTAATGAACAATTCCATTTTCTATCTATTTTTATACTGATTTGAATCTAACTATTATCATCCACATATACAGAATGGAAAGCGTATATACACACATTAAAACAGAACATATAAGAACGGAAAACAGAGTACACACATTCAAACAGAGGAATAAACAGAGCAATAATATGATTGCTGTGAATACATAGATATCCACGTTGAAACGACTCAACAAAATAAAACGCGTCCATGAGACCATGACCAGCAGCCCTTGCCTACGGTAGCTCTTGGCTCTGCCTGAACTCGTGCAGGCGTTCGTCCAAGCAGTCGACACACTCCCGGTACATCTGGAGCGCGACGATCTCCAAGTTGGCTATTTCATTGGAGACCACCAGCTCGAGGATGCGACGGCCATGTTTCTCCACTGCGCCCAGGTGGACATCTGGGCCAAGGAGGCGGTCGAGCCTACGGACCAGCGCGTTGGCATCCAGCGGGCCGCGGACAAGGCGAACGGCACCACCCATGTGAACGGCGCGGCGGGCGTCCGGTGCAAGTACGGCGCGGCCGGCCTCTAGTGCAAGTACGGCGCTGAGGGCCTCTGCCCACTCCTGGCGAGGAATGAGGGTACTGATGGGACGTGTACCTAGCTGTGATGCCGTGTCGACAGCAGGCACCCCGTCCCGCCCCCGCGCGCCGGCGCCCTCGCCGCCCCCGCCGTCGCCTCGAGCTCCCCTGCTCGCGCGCACCGCCCCGTGCCCCGAGCCCCTGCCACGGACTCGCCGTCGCCGCCCTCCCCTGCCCCGACGCGCACCGCCCCGGCCCGCCCCCGTGGCCGTCGCCCGCGCCCCTGCCTCGACGCGTGCCGCCCCAGCCCGCCCTCGCCGTCGCCTGCGGCCCTGCCCGCCTCCTCAGCTTGGTCCGGTCACCGGCGCCCTCCCTTTGCAATTTTTTTCATATATATGCTTATTTTATATATATATGCTTGTTATATATATGCTTGTTTATATATATATATGTAATGATTTTTTATAGAATATGATGTTTTTTTCATAGATGATCACATATATGATGTATGCACGAATGTGGATGAAATATGATGTTTTTTGTTCATAGAACATTATGTTTTTTAATTCACATATTTTTTTTGTTCATGAGAGAGGCGAGGACGTTGAGGGATCATAGATGTATTTTTTCATAATTTTCTATCGTGCATAGACGGATTTTAGACCACGGGAGCACCCCCTCTCTATCGTTGCAAAATTTGCTAAGTGATATTAAGAAGGAAGGAAAAGAAGTATAGGAAAGAAAGAAAATAAGAAGAGGAAAGAAAGAAGAAGAGGAGAGGAAGAAGAGGAGAAATAAATAAGAAGAAGAAAAAAGAAGAAAAAGAAGAGGAGAAGAAGAAAAGAATAGTGGAGAAGAAGAGAAAATATATATTCTATTTTTTCTTCTTCTCCACTATTCCTTTCTTCTTCTCCTCTTTTTTTTCTTCTTTTTTTTCTTCGATCTTCTCCTCTAGCTATTCCTTTCTTCTTCTCCTCTTTCTTCTTCTACTTCTTCTTCTTCTTCTTCTTCTTCTTCTTAATTTTTATCGGGAACGAGGGTGTCGAGGATCGCTGAGGGGTCGAGGGTCGGGAACTAGGGTAGAGGGTCGAGGGTCGTTAAGGGGTCAAGGGTCGAGGGTTTCAGGGTCGAGGGTTCGAGGGTTCTATAGGGTCGAGGGATCGAGGGTCGAGGGTTCCAGGGTCGTCTAGGGGTCGAGGGTTCCAGGGTCGCCTAATGATGAAGACATGGTTTTGTTGAATCCTTTGACACTAGGCAACCTCCCGACCCCTCGGCGATCCTCTCGAACATGAGAGGAAGAAGAGGATCGCCGAGGGGTCGAGGGTTCCAGGGTCGTCGAGGGTTCGAGGGGTCGAGGATCGTCGAGGGGTCGAGAGAGAGATTTCCTAGTGTCAAACTAGTGAAGAAATCCATGGCTTCATCATTAGCCAGAAGTAACCAGGGCATGACGAAGTCCTCGAAAGTTATTTTGGAATGGTGTCCCGGATAGGATAATTTGCCTTTTTGTATGAATTTCAGCAAAGGCCTTCCAAATAACGATATTTGGAAGGTTCTTGCTGAACTTTGTACCAAAAAGCGAATTATCCTATCTAGGACTCTGTTCCAAAATAACTTTGGAGAGCTTCGTACCATCATGCACCTGTTACTTTCGCCTAATGATGAAGACATGGTTTTGTTGAATCCTTTGACACTAGGCAACCTCCCGACCCCTCGGCGATCCTCTCGAACATGAGAGGAAGAAGAGGATCGCCGAGGGGTTGAGGGTTCCAGGGTCGTCGAGGGTTCGAGGGGTCGAGGATCGCCGAGGGGTCGAGAGAGATGTTTCCTAGAGTGTCAAAGTATTGAAGAAATCCATGGCTTCATCATTAGCCAGAAGTAACCAGGGCATGACGAAGTCCTCCAAAGTTATGTTGGAATGGTGTCCCAGATAGGATAATTTGCCTTTTTGTATGAATTTCAGCAAAGGCCTTCCAAATAACGATATTTGGAAGGTTCTTGCTGAACTTTGTACCAAAAAGCGAATTATCCTATCTAGGACTCCGTTCCAAAATAACTTTGGAGAGCTTCGTACCATCATGCACCTGTTACTTTCGCCTAATGATGAAGACATGGTTTTGTTGAATCCTTTGACACTAGGCAACCTCCCGACCCCTCGACGATCCTCTCGAACATGAGAGGAAGAAGAGGATAAAAAAAGAAGAGGAAGAAGAAAAAAAAGAGGAGAAGAAAGGATAGAGGAGTTCTTCTCCTCTATTCTTTCTTCTCCTCTTTTTTTCTTCTTCTTCCTCTTTTTTATCGAGAACGAGGGTCGTCGAGGGACATAGATGTAGTGTCGTCGTTGTCGACATATACCCCCTCCCGATAGCTTCAACACATGGGGGGGGTCGATATTACCCCCTCCTTGATGCGTTCTCGAGGCCACCCCAAACCCTTGAAGCGTTGTCGAGGCCACCCCAAACCCTAGAGAAGCAGCGTCGAGGCCACTAATTAATATATATGATTCCTTACTATGATTAGGTAGATAGTTCTACGTTTGCCACTAATATATCCATTTGTCATGTTTGAATAATAATTGCCATGTTGTAAATATTTGTAGAAACTATGGACACCGCCCGAGACGAAGCAAAAGAAGCGTTGTTGAGGGACATAATCGCAGAAGGAAGTGATGCCATCTCGTTGTTTCTCAACGACACCGATGGTATGGAAGGAGAGGGTGAAGAAGCTGGCTACGGTGACCTAATGCCGGTGAAAGAAGAAGAACATGAGGACGGCTCCGGTGACCCAATGCCGGTGCAAGAAGGAGACCGTGATGACGGCTCCGGTGACCGAACCGAGTCCGGCCAGGTATATATATTAGTTAAGCCTGTGCTGACTAGCTGATTGATGCATTCATTGTTTTGGTATGTACACATATTAATTAAGTCTTTGTTCTTTTTTCTAGCCCTCCGGATCGAGCACAACTTCGGTAAAGAGACGAGGCCCGAAGAAAAAGTTGAGCTCGGATGAAAGGTTTGAGATCATAGCAATCGCGCCCGACGGCCAACAGATTGAACCCATCCGAACAAAGAATGCATTTGTTGCTCAGTGCGGGGTTCTGGTTCGGGACAAGATCCTGGTAAGCATCCAGCAATGGTTTAAGCCGGCTACAGAAGACCCTGAGGTGTCTTATGTCAATGATATGCAGAAATATGATCTTTGGACTGAGCTGAAGTCAAATTTCACCCTACCGCCAGAGGATAATCCAGAGAACCCAGTTAAAGAGCAATTAATCAAGTCTTTTCCTCTTAAGAGGATGGCAGAACTATTCAGGAGGTCGAAGAAAGAGCTGAATAAGTTTGTCGAAAATGATGAGACACCAGAATTCAAGGGCAGATATGAGAAGATCAGAGATCACTGGCCCGCATTTGTGGCCCACAAGACATCGGAAAAGAGTAAGAAGATATCGGCGACAAACAAGCAAAATGCTGCGAAGAAGAAGCATCACCATCGCACGGGGTCAGGTGGCTACCTCGTAGCCCGGCCTAAGTGGGCCAAGACTGAGAATGATCTGGTTGATAAAGGGATCGAACCAGAGACAATTAACTGGCCAGACCGTTGCCGGACTTGGTTCTTCGGGGCTGGCGGAACCTTGGACCCTGTAACAGGGAAGTGCATTTGGACGAACGATCAAATGGACATACCAGTCAGGAAGCTTAAGCAGTATATCGAAGCAGCGCAGCAAGGGACGTTCTTTCCAGACAGAGAGAACGACGAGCTCACAATGGCCCTCGGGAATCCTGAGCACCCTGGATGGACTCGAGGCACGCCAGGCTCCATTCCGTGGAAGGTTGGGTTTCCGGACGCAGGCGGTTACAAATCCCATGAGAGGAGGAAAAAAGTGCAGCAGACCCAAATGCAGGCGCTGCAAGCAAGGGTAGACGCGATAGAGGAACGAGAAGCAAATTGCAGCAAACGTACTGCCGAAGCTTCCCCCGAAGCTACCCCGCCATCTCAGCGCAGAAGCAGCATGGCTTCCATCGAGCTGCTTCAGCCGGAGCATGCCTTGACGGCTCCTGCCAGCTATCCCGTGGATGCTATCACGGAGTCTCAAAATTGCCACCTTATGACGCAATGGATGAATTTGAAGGTCCAGGCGGCTGTTGGCTCTGTTTATCCTACTGAACCCGGCGCAACTTTTCACTGCCGGCTGATTCCAGAAGGATATGCTAGGGTGATGGTGGATGAAATAACGGAGGGATTTGAGGACCTCCAGCTTGACCACCCTACCGGTGAAGGGGAGACTAGGCTGGGGTCTGCTCTGAAGACTCCATGCCTATGGCGGAAGGAGCTCATCAACCTTCTGAACTGGACGCCTCCTCCACCGCCTCGTCCTCCGGCGAGTCAGGGCACTCCGCCTCCTCCACCGCCTCCTCCTCCGACGAGTGACGATCAGGGCACTCGACCGGCTCCTTCTCCAGCGCGTGGCAGCACTCCGCCTCCTTCTCCGCCTGCGCCGACGCGCCCGAGCAGCCAGCCTCCTCCTTCTCCGCCTCGTCAGCAAGGGCGGAAGAGACCTGCCGCCGCTCTGGCTGCTCCGGCGCGTCGTAGTCCTTCTCCTCCGCCTCGTAAGCAAGTAAAGAAGACAACCGCTCCGTCTGCTCGGTCGGCGTCTAGCAGTACAACCAGAGGCGGGAGGACATACAGATTCGGTCCTTCTCTGAAGACTCCAGAGAAGTTACCATATGAGAGGACCCCGGAGGAGAACGCCGAGATCGCACGAACCGAAGTGGATGACTGGTTTCAGGGATTGAAAGCAAAGAGACATCCACTTCCGGAGGAGAAGGTAGATCCGGTGAAAGCGAAGCGCACTCTGGCTGCCCTGACAAAACCACCAGAGTCTTCGCTGAAAGGAAAGTATGAGCGCATTATTGGAAAGGAATTTGCCGATGCGGAGTGGTCGGGAAGTACTGTTAGTGATCAAAGGCTGAAAGAACAACGAGCTGGGAAACAAATTGCCCAGCTCGGCGAACAAGCGAAGCAATCGTGCCCCCCGCTCAAGGTGCCTAGCCACAACGTCGCTAATGATCCGAGGATGGTGCCCGGTTATAGCAATCTTGCAGATTACCTGCCCGACAATGTACATTATGAACCCATGGACGTGCAGATACAAAGATACGAGTACGGGAAGCCTCTCATCAAAGATGAAAGATCTCTATCAATGATGATGCGAAGAATGCATGATTGGTACTTGAAAATCTGCAGAGACTCTAGGGGGAGGAGTACATTGTATGTGAAAGTTAAAAAGGAGCATGACCTCGTTGGAATTGAACTGTTGCATGTTCCATTTGAGGAGTTCTATCAGTTTTTCAATCAATTGGCCCTCGATAAAACAACGGTCGCCTGCTACTGTCTGTAAGTAGTACTACTTTTGTCATTAAGTTTCTCTATATAGCTCAGCTCTTTCATTGCATGTATTTATAATCATCCTCACTATATTATGCAGATTGAAGATCGCCGAATTGAAGAAAAGACAAGTCGGTGATATTGGGTTCATTAACACATATCTCATAGATGCAACTCAGGTTAAATTTCATGCCGCAGCTACCGAGGCCAACTTGCTACGATCGTTCGTAATAAATGAAAACAAAGATATAATACTCTTTCCTTACAACTTCAAGTGAGTGTTACTGTCTTGTGCGTATTCGGTTTCCCTTATATATTAGTCAAGGTTATAGTAATGTAATTGATGAGTTATGCATGCGTGTGCAGTTTCCACTATATTCTCCTAGAGATTAAGCTTGAGCAGGGACTAGTAACCGTCTTAGACTCAAGACGAAAAGATCCCCAGGACTATGCAGACATGACTCAAATACTCGAGAAGTAAGTTAAATCGATCATTATCCACCATATCAGCAACTTTGTTCATTTCCTGATATATCAAGTAATTGTTTTCTTTGTCCGGCAGGGTTTGGAGAAAATTCACCAGAAAAGCTCCGGGACTGCCGAAGGAGCTGCAATTTAGACACCCGAAAGTAAGTACTATAGTAGCATGTTCCGCGCATCTACTAGTCATCCAAGCGCTAGTTTCATCAATACCATTTGGCATTCTTGCTTATCAGTTTGATTGACCTCTATTTCTTGTAAAGTGGTTGTGGCAGGAATAAGGGAATGATTTCTGTGGATACTACGTTTGCGATTCCATCCGCCACACGACCTGTGAGCGGGGCTACACTGACGAACAATATGAAGTACGTAAATAACAACATTCACAATTTTATTTTATTACCATCATTTGTGTTGAGTTTCATTCATTCATATATATATGTATTGACCCCCTTCTTCAAATTAGATGTTTCGGAAGCAGGATGAACTCCTAGCACCAGCTCGCATGCGAGCAATTCAAGAGGAATTGGCGACATTCTTTCTTGACCACGTGATCCCTGAAGACGGAGAATTCTATGTGGATCCTGAGTCCGTATGATTATATTTGTAAGAGATAATTATTGTATATATGTAGCCGGTAGTGTCGAATAGATATACGAGAACTTGTTGTTCGACCAATCTCTCGGAGAAGGAGAGGTGGTCGATATCACTTTTCTCTGTATGCATATATGTTCATGACGATCTTCTGTTTCCTTCGTTTGCTTACTAGCTAGCTAGCGTGTCTAGTCCTCTCTATACGTATGTATAGTACGTAGCGTCGACCAAGCACGGACATAAGAGAGGATACTTCTCTCTATTAATTATAGCTAGCTAACACAATATATGAAACACCTAAATTAACCCCCAAAACCCCCCACCCCCCCCCCCCCTTTCAAAAAAAAACAAAAACCCCAGCCACAGAAATGCTGACGCGTGGATGCCTATTGGTCCCGGTTGGTGCCACCAACCGGGACCAAAGGGTCTCCTGCCTGGGCTCCACGCACGGGCCACGTGGAGGCCCATCTGTCCTGGTTCTGGATTGAACCGGGACTAAAGGGACAGGGCATTAGTACCGACCCTTTAGTCCCGGTTCCAGAACCGGGACAAAAGGCCCTTACGAACCGGGACAACATGCCCTTTTTCTACCAGTGTGGATTCTTCATGAAGTAGTCTTGCATCAACATCTCGTTCCCGAGATGGCGATTTTGCGGAATGCAAAGACGGCCGACGGTCGATCCTCGCCGCCTCTTTCGGTTCTGATCTTCGTGCTTCTTCACGGCAAGGGCCATCACCAACGCGTGCTACACATAGTTTGCAAGCAGCGTCTCAACATCCGAGTCGTCTGAATCGGACGAATCGTCGACAAAAAACTTCTCGCAGGTCAACCAACTATGCATAGCGCTCGGCACAAAGCACAAGTAAACACTCACCGGCTACTCGTGGGCGGTGGCTCCCCGGCGGTTCGGCGGGTGGGCGATCTCGGGCGGCGACGGCGACTAGGAGCAGCTCGAGGGTGGTCGATCCCCGGCGGCGACGACGACCAGGGGCGGCTCGTGTCGCCGGATCCGGGGGGCGGTGTAGCGTATCGATGGTAGAGGGTGGGGGCGCCCCCGCGGCATGATTCCGCCCGCATATTTGGCCGGAATCGCCAGCGGTGGACGGGCGGAACCAATGGTGGGCGGCGGCGGAAGGAGGTGGCGAAAGGGCGCGGGCTGAAATGTCCCTCCTGCCAACCGCTTTCCTGGGATACGAGGCACCGTAGGAGCGAGGCGAAAACCTGCGTATTCGCGGGATGGGGCCGAGATTTTACCGCGCCCCTCAAAAATATTTATGGGTCGAACGCGTTTCCGGGGTCTGGTCGGGCAGCTTTTTCCATGCCGACCCGCATTTTGACGGCTATTTTACAGGTCGTGGCTTTTTACGGGGTCTGCTAGAGATGCTCTAACCACGAGCAGCTAACTAATGACCGGCAGAAAACATAACTGATGCAGCGGTAACCATCAAACTACAGCAGTGCGCAGGCTATGACCGAACAAACTGCATGATTTAGCGCCCACTAGGAGGGGGAAAATCCACTGAGTTATTATGCAAATAAATTAAACAGCCATCTGTTGCATTAAGATTAATCAGCAGAATTTCATGTGCAAGAACGTATAGAACAATTAACAACAAATCTGCACGTACTAGTATTGGATAAATTCTGCAATTTGCCCATGTACAGCGCAGCCACGTCCGATCTAATTATTGGCAGTTACAGAAGGTGAAGCCGAATCCCTAACAAGCTAGCTAATTAGCTTTCATAAGCCGCCGCCCATACTCGCCCAAAAAATGTATCGAGCGTGGCGGCAATTACGGGAGTGAGCCCGAGGTGCGGGAAAGAAGCTGATGCGCGCGATCTGCGCTACTGGGTCTCCATTAAGATACATGAACCTGAAAGAAAACTCTATTAAGATATTTAATAGGTTCATGTATTGCTGTGTGCTCATTGTGTTTGTATCTTTTTGATGTTCGCTTTGCCGAAAAATTGAATTCGTATGTCAAACGATGAACTGAGACTCGACAAAATCTCAATCCGTTGGGACTTAGACAGATCCTTAATAAATACAAGAACTTAATTCAAAGTTCTAGACACCATATTCTCCAAACCTCTTGACATAGGGAACATGAATCTTCAAAACAGGCACCATCGTCCTGTCGCCAAACAAGAGGTTGACCTCCTATATGGACCAGCTCTGTCGGGGGCTCTATTCGTGCACTTGTACAATGGCCTAGGGGCACTGTTTGCCCGCCGAAGCTCTTAGGGTGTTAATGTCTGCATAATCTGGACAAGCTTAATGAGGCATTGTCTCTAAATCAACTGAGTGTCAAAGGACAATCCATTTCAAAGCGTTGAAATTTCTTTTACTTTTGAGTGAATTGTTCCATGCTTTTGTTAAAGTTGTGATCCGCGCGGCGGTAAATCCTGTTTATATTGATTTGATCGATGGATCCTCGTTGATGAATTAGAGTCCTTGTTTTGCATCTACTTCAATTTTTTGTTCCAAAAGACGAGGAGCTCTAGAACCATTGGCAATGTTCTACTCAAGAACAGTGGGATCGGCGACATTTTTTGTGGTGTTTTGGTTCGTTCATTGGCTCAATTTAGACACGTGAACAGTGCCAGTTCCATAGGCCGATTTGGGAAGCCAATGCCCCCCATTGTAGGATAGGTTGGCGTCATCTTCAACAGGCTTAACTGATGATGCTAGCAACCTGTTGTACACCCAAGAGACTAAAACTATGGATCACCTTCTAGCACAGTGTACTCTGGTGCGCTGTGTTTGCTTCAAGGTTGGTGCCAAACTATTATATGGTGTAATTCGCCTGCGACCAAAGGCTACTAAGTCAGTGCTTGGTGCAGTTAGAGTGAAATACAACGTTACTTAGAAATGAAACCAAAACCCTTAGCACTCTTATGTCGTCTATAGGTTCTTTGTGAGATTAGTTCCTATACGATGTGTGTGCCCATGCGCCCAGTCTAGCAGATCTTGTTTCGACCTTCTCTGTCTCTATCTCTATCTTGTCTATCTCTTCTCTACTACTTAAAAAGAATGTAAGGCTCGATGTTTCACTTTTCTTCTCACCACCCTTTCGTCCAAGCTTTCCTGCAATCACCTTAATTTACTTACCTTCGAAAGTAATTTCACATTAACTTACTTACCAAGCTTCTTGTCGAAATATAAGGTAAATCACAAGCAAGATTTGGTAACCATTTATTTACACAATCAAATTAATATGGGCAGAATATTTATATCTCTTTGCAACGCACGAGTATTGTCCTAGTCTAATGAAAAGAGTGTGATTTCTTATGCGTTTGTGGGAAAAGAATCACATCAATATCAGCTGTTGTTGAAAGCATCCTGTAGAACATCCATCAGTAGGTCAAAATCTCTACTACTTAAAAAGAATGTAAGATATGATGTTTCACTTTTCTTCTCACCACGATTTCATCCAACCTTCCCTGCAATCACCTTAATTTACTTACCCTCGAAAGGAATTTCATTTTAACTTACCTGCCAAACTTCTTGTCGAAATATAAGCTAAATCATAAGCAAGATTTGGTGACCATTTATTTACACAATCACATAAATATGGGCAGAATATTTATATCTCTTTGCAACGCACGAGCATTGTCCTAGTCTAATGAAAAATGCGTCATTTCTTACGCGTTTGTGGGAAAAGAATCACATCAATATCAGCTGTTGTTGAAAGCATTCTGTAGAACATCCATCACTAGGTCAAAAAGGAGTGGGAAACAACAACTATATATTATTTGTTAACCAATGAGTTGCTTTGATTAGTTAATCCAGCCCAAAGACAAAGCTGGTTGCCAAGTTGCATTTCATATTTTCTGTTGGTGTTTGGGCCACTCAATCCTCCATTTACTACAATTGTCAATCGCATCATCTAACGCTCTAAGTTAAACAATTTTAACTGAGAGATGAACTCTCCTCGTGCATAAAGACCGTTGCAATGCAAAACTGTTCTCACTCACGTAATCATCGGTTCGATAGGACTTAACTAATGATGCTAGCAACCTGATCTGTGCCCAAGAGATCAAAACTAAAGATCGTCTTATAATGGCACACTCAATTCTCAACATTCTTATTGTGCCTAGATCATATCGATGCTGAACTTTCTCAATGATCATTCATCAACCTGTAGATTTAGAAATGAAACCTAAATGTTGCAAAGTTATCATATCGTTTGGCCTTGTGGCTTTATCAATTTAAAGTGGGGCGAAAGCTTACTTCGAGAGGAAAAATGAAGGCAAAACCCTCCCATGCTCTTATGTTGTGAATGGGTTCTGCGCGAGATTACTTCCAGTATGTGTGCGTATGTGCCAGGTTTACGAGTCCTTTGTTCCGCTGGTTCTGGAACCATCCTATAGAACATCAACCACTGGGTCAAAGCGTGGCCGCCAAGTAACATTTCATATTGTCTGGTGCTGCTAAATGAAACCTAAATGTTGTGGAAGTCAACATATCATTCGGCCTTTTGGCTTTATCAATTTAAAGTGGGGCGAAAGCCTATTTCAGAACAGAAGTGAAACTAAAACCGTTCATGCTCGTATGTTGTCAATGGGTTCCGCGCGAGATTACTTCCTATATGTGTGTGTATGTGCCAGGTTTGTGAGTCATTTGTTTCGATTTCTCTATTTGTATCTTCTCTACTACTTAAAAAGAATATTAGGTTCCCGTTTCACATTTCTTCCATCACTCTTTCGTCCAACCTTCCCCGTACAATAATCATCATCTTAATTTACTCACCTTCTGAACCAATTTCACTTTAATTAAATTACCAAACTTCTGATCAAAATATAAAGTAAATCACAGGCAGAATTTGATAAACATTTGTTTACACAATCGCATACTATGGGCAGGTAAATCACTTCTAACAAAATATAAGGTAAATCATGGACAAAATTTGATGAACTTATTTACACAATCATATATTATGGGCAGGTAAATCAAAAGCTAACATACTAAAATAGTTATATCACGTTGCAACGCACGGGCATTACTCTATCTAATGAAAAAGGCGTGCTTTCAGGCACGTTTATGGAAAAAGAATCAAATCACTATCCGCTGGTTTTGGAACCATCCTATAGAACATCAACCACTGGGTCAAAGCGTGGCCGCCAAGTAGCATTTCATGTTGTCTGGTGCTGCTTGGACTACTCGCAGTCCTCACATCATCTCACTGTCATCCAAGCAATTTTAACCGAGACGAGGAACTTTCCTCGTGCGTAAACTGACATTGTTGCTCCGAACCAACGTCTGATGCTTGGCAGCCACGCTTAACCTATTATCACCACCACTGAAAATTTTATAATCTATGCAAACATATTAATTTGCTACGCAGCTTCCACAGAGTCCACAACACTTCCCCATAAATACCTAACATGTCCCCTGCTTCCTCGCAATCCTAAGTTCCTAACTACTTCTGCTCCTGCGTCCAGCCTCAGCTGAAGCTGACAAGAATGGAGATGCCGAGCGTAGACGAGCAGCCCCTGCTCGTGGAGCGGGACGACAATGCGGCGGCACGGGAGGCGAAGCGACTGCTGCGGCTGGCGGGGCCGCTGGTGGCAAGCGGCATCCTCCGGTGCGCGCTGCAGCTGGTGTCCGTGATGTTTGTCGGCCACCTTGGCGAGCTGCCCCTCGCCGGCGCTTCGCTCGCCACCTCCCTCGCCAACGTCACCGGCTTCAGCCTGCTAGCCGGCATGGCGAGCGCGCTGGACACGCTGTGCGGGCAGGCGTTCGGCGCGCGGCAGTACCACCTCCTCGGCGTCTACAAGCAGCGGGCGATGCTGGTGCTCACGCTCGCCTGCGTCCCCATCGCCCTCGTCTGGGCCAACACCGCCTGGTTCCTCCTGCTCCTCGGCCAGGACCCGGCCATCGCCGCCGAGGCCGGCGCCTACGCGCGGTGGCTCATCCCGGCCCTCGTCCCCTGCGTCCCTCTCACGTGCCACATCCGGTTCCTGCAGACACAGAGCATCGTCCTTCCGGTCATGGCCAGCTCCACCGTGACGTCGCTGAGCCACGTCGCCGTGTGCTGGGTGCTGGTGCACAAGGCGGGCATGGGCAGCAAAGGCGCAGCGCTGGCCACCGCAGTTTCCTACTCCACAAACCTGGCTATACTCTCCCTGTACACGAGGCTGTCCGGCGCCTGCAAGAGGACGTGGACTGGGTTCTCCATGCAGGCATTCAAGGAGCTGCGCCAGTTTGCGGATCTCGCCGTCCCGTCGGCCATGATGGTTTGGTGAGAAAAAATATATCCTCAACGAGTCTTTCTGATCTAGGTTTTCCATTCATGCATTTCTGATTTCACTAATGACATACTACTTGTTCTTAAAATTTGCAGCTTGGAATGGTGGTCGTTTGAATTGCTTGTGCTGCTCTCTGGTCTTCTGCCTAATCCTAAGCTTGAGACCTCAGTATTGTCAATATGGTAATCTCAACTCCAAAGACAACCTTTTGCATTTACCATAATTTCCCAAAAAAGCCCCTTCTGCATTCTGAGCTGTGATTATTGAATTCCACAGTCTTAACACCGGTGCTCTCATGTTCATGGTGCCATCTGGTCTCTGCACAGCCATAAGGTACAGTGCACTTCACAAACAAAATGTAGCTATATATGCTCAGTAGTCTCACTGATTTTACTGCATATACACTTTATTCAGTACACGCGTTTCCAATGAACTTGGTGCCGGTAGGCCTCACGCAGCGAAGCTGGCAACTAGACTGGTCGTATGCATGGCCCTGTTTGCCGGCTCAGTAATCTCCATCACAATGATTTCTCTACGCAAATTTTGGGGCTACATGTACAGCAACGAGGAAGAAGTCGTGACATACATTGCCAGGATGATACCTGTCCTCGCCATATCTTTCTTCATAGATGGAATCCACACATCTCTTTCAGGTACATATATGAAATTCCCCACAATGTCACAGATTTACAACAATATCAAACATAGTGACATGATCTTTGTCTGAACATCACATACAGGTGTGCTCTATGGATGTGGTGAGCAGAAGATTGGTGCGCGTGTCAACCTCGCCGCGTTCTACTTGGCAGGCATCCCTTTGGCCGTGTTGCTTGCATTCGTCTTGCATTTGAACGGGATGGTATGTACTATGTCAGCACGAACTTTACAGGTCACTCACCACATGATACCTTTTTTTTAAAGAGACCAAAAATTTTGCGCTTCCATAGGGTCTTTGGCTCGGCATCGTCTGTGGTAGTCTCACCAAACTTGTGTTGCTCATGTGGATCGTTCTTTCGATAAACTGGGAGAAGGAGGTAAGCTCAAGATCTTGCAATTTGTGTATCACCGTAAATTTTCCTTTGCACAACAATGTTTGATTCCTCTTATTGTTCTTTTATTTGAATCAGGCAATTAAAGCAAAAGACATGGTGTTAGGATCTTCTCTTCCGGCTGCATGAAGATAATACCCTATGGCGGGAACATCGCGTTTTGTGATGCGATCAAACATGCAAGCGAATGGAAACAAATCGATATACATAGCTATGCCATTTTGCTTCGAGAAGCATGGAGAAAATGTAGATATTGGGGACTAATTTTATAATGTAACCAACATTGTTTGACGTTGTCTATTCTTTCTTTCTCTTTTTTGAGCGAGTGATATTTTCAATTTTTTTGTAAGCAATCATTTATTCCTATAAATATTTCTATGGTTCTTATATATTTAGTAGATATTATTTGCGTCGAATACATATTTAGTAGTTAGAGGTGTAGAATGTTTGTGTGCACACTCATCTTATTGGGCTGGCCCATTAAAGCGGTTATCAGAACCTCCTATGTGGTTTTTGCTTTTCGACGGCTGCAAATAGAAATGGCGTAGGCATCTTGATCAACAAGAGCCTTGGAGTGGTAGACATCAAGAGATGGGCGGACCGGATTATCCTGGTCAAGCTGGTAGTTGGGGACTTAGTTCTCAATGTTATCAGCGTGTATGCCCTACAAGTAGGCCACAACGAGAACATCAAGAGGGAGTTCTGGGAAGGCCTGGTAGACATAGTTAGGAGTGTACCGATTGGCGAGAAGCTCTTCATTGGAGGAGACCTCTATGGCCATGTGGGAACATCTAACACAGGTTCTGAAGGGGCGCATGGGGGCGTTGGCTATGGCATCAGGAATCAAGAAGGAGAAGATGTATTAAGCTTTACTCTAGCCTACGACATGATTGTAGCTAACACCCTCTTTAGAAAGAGAGAATCACATCTGGTAACTTCTAGTAGTGGCCAACACTCTAGCCAGATTGATTTCATCCTATCGAGAAGAGAAGATAGGCGTGCGTGCCTAGACTGTAAGGTGATACCTAGAGAGAGTGTTGTACATCAGCATAAGCTGGTGGTTGCTGACTTCCGCTTTCGGATTCATGTCCAGCGGGATAAGCATGCCAAAGTCGCTAGAAAGAAGTGGTGAAAGATCAAGGGGGATGTAGCTCAGGCATTCAAGGAAAGGGTCATTAAGGAGGTCCCTTGGGAGGAAGGAGGGCATGCGGACAATGTGTGGATGAAGATGGGGACTTGCATTCGTAAGGTGGCCTCGGAGGAGTTTGGAGTGTCCATGGGGAGGAGAAGCAAAGATAAGGATACCTGATGGTGGAATGATGATGTCCAAAAGGCAATTAAAGAGAAGAAAGATTGCTTCAGACGCCTATACATGGATAGGAGTGCAGACAACATAGAGAAGTACAAGATGGCGAAGAAGGCTGCAAAGCGAGCTGTCAGTGAAGCAAGGGGTCGGGCATATGAGGACCTACCAACAGTTAGGTACGAAGGAAGGTGAAAAGGACATCTATAAGATGGCCAAGATCCGAGAGAGGAAGACGAGGGATATTGGCCAAATCAAATGCACCAAGGACGGAGCAGACCAACTCTTGGTGAAGGACAATGAGATCAGGCAAAGAAGGCGGGAGTACTTCGACAAGCTGTTCAATGGGGAGAATGAGTGTTCTACCATTGAACTGGATGACTCCTTTGATGAGACCAGCATGCGCTTTGTGCGGCGAATCTAGGATTTTGAGGTCAAGGAGTCTTTAAAGAGGATGAAAGGAAGCAAGGCGATGGGCCCTGATTGTATCCCCATTGAGGTGTGGAAAGGCCTCGGGGACATAGCGATAGTATGCCTAACCAAACTTTTCAACCTCATTTTTCAAGCAAATAAGATGCCAGAAAAATGGAGACGGAGTACGTTAGTACCAATCTTCAAGAACAAGGGGGTTGTTCAGAGTTGTACTAATTATCATGGAATTAAGCTGATGATCCATACAATGAAGCTATGGGAGAGAGTCATTGAGCATCGCTTAAGAAGAATGACAAGTGTGACTAAAAATCAGTTTGGTTTCATGCCTGGGAGGTCGACCATGGAAGCCATTTTCTTGGTGTATGACAACTTATGGAGAGATACAAGGAGCAAAAGAAGGACTTGCATATGGTGTTCATTGACTTGGAGAAGGCCTATGATAAGATACTGCGGAATGTCATATGGTGGGCCCTGTAGAAACACAAAGTCCTAGCAAAGTACATTACCCTCATCAAGGACATGTACGATAATGTTATGACAAGTGTTCGAACAAGTGTTGTCGACACTGATGACTCCCGATTAAGATAGGACTGCATCAGGGGTCAGCTTTGAGCCCTTACCTTTTTGCCTTGGTGATGTGGATAAGGACATAAGGGATATACAAGGAGATATCCCACGGTGTGATGGTCCGATGGTCCGACGGGGGTAAATAGAAAGTTAGAGTTATGGAGACAACCTTGGAATCGAAAGGTTTTAGGCTTAGTAGAACTAAAACCGAGTACATGATGTGCGGTTTCAGTACTACTAGGTGTGAGGAGGAGGAGGTTAGCCTTGATGGGAAGGTGGTACCTTAGAAGGACACCTTTCGATATTTGGGGTCAATGTTGCAGGAGGATGGGGGTATTGAGGAAGATGTGAACCACCGTATCAAAGTCGGGTGGATGAAGTGGCGACAAGTTCTACAGGACGGCTGTTCGACCCGCGATGTTGTATGGTTGACTAAAAGGCAACATGTTCAACAGTTAGGTGTGGCAGAGATGTGTATGTTGAGATGGATGTGTGACCACATGAGGAAGGATAGAATCCGGAATGATGATATACGAAATAGAGTTAGGGTAGCACCAATTGAAGAGAAATTTGTCCAACATCATCTGAGATGGTTTAGGCATATTCAGTGCAGGCCTCCAGCAGCTCCAGTGCATAGTGGATGGCTAAAGCGTGCGGATAATGTCAAGAGAGGTCGGGGTAGACCAAATTTAACATGGGAGAAGTCGGTTAAGAGAGACTTGAAGGATTGTCGTATCACCAAAGAACTAGTTATGGACAGGGGTGCGTGGAAGCTTGCTATCCGTGTGCCAAAGCCATGAGGGTCGTGAGATCTTATGAGTTTCACCTCTAGCCTACCCCAACTTGTTTGGAACTAAAGGCTTTGTTTGTTTGTTGTATTTTCTTGTTTTTAATTTTGTACAATGATACGTCTCCAACGTATCTATAATTTTTTATTGCTTGATGCTATATTATCTACTGTTTGGACATTATTCGGCTTTTATATTATTTTTGGGACTAACCTATTAACCAGAGACCCAACCCAGAATTGTTATTTTTTGCCTATTTTAGGGTTTTGAAGAAAAGGAATATCAAACGGAGTCCAAACGGCCCCCCCCTAGGCGCGCCCTCCACCCTCGTGGGCCCCCTGTTGCTCCACCGACGCACTTCTTCCTCCTATATATACCTACGTACGCCCAAACGATCAGATACGGAGCCAAAACCCTAATTCCACCGTCGTAACTTTCTGTATCGACGAGATCCCATCTTGGGGCCTGTTCCGGAGCTCTGCCGGAGGGGGCATCGATCACAGAGGGCTTCTACATCAACACTATAGCCTCTCCGATGAAGTGTGAGTAGTTTACCTCAGACCTACGGGTCCATAGTTATTAGCTAGATGGCTTCTTCTCTCTTTTTGGATCTCAATACAAAGTTCTCCCCCTTGTGGAGATCTATTCGATGTAATCTTCTTTTGCGGTTTGTTTGTTGAGATCGATGAATTGTGGGTTTATGATCAAGTTTATCTATGAACAATATTTGAATCTTCTCTGAATTCTTTTATGTATGGATGGTTATCTTTGCAAGTATCTTCGAATTATCAGTTTGGTTTGGCCTACTAGATTGATTTTTCTTGAAATGGGAGAAGTGCTTAGCTTTGGGTTCAATCTTGCGGTGTCCTTTCCCAGTGACAGTAGGGGCAGCAAGGCATGTATTGTATTGTTGCCATCGAGGATAACAAGATGGGGTTTTTATCATATTGCATGAATTTATCCCTCTACATCATGACATCTTTCTTAAGGCGTTACTTTGTTCTTATGAACTTAATACTCTAGATGCATACTGGATAGCGGTCGATGTATGGAGTAATAGTAGTAGATGCAGGCAGGAGTCGGTCTACTTGTCTTGGACGTGATGCCTATATACATGATCATACCTAGATATTCTCATAACTATGATCAATTCTGTCAATTGCTCAAAAGTAATTCGTTCACCCACCGTAAAATACCTATGCTCTTGAGAGAAGCCACTAGTGAAACCTATGGCCCCCGGGTCTATCTTCATCGTGTTAATCTTCCAATACTTAGTTATTTTCATTGCTTTTATTTTACTTTGCATCTTTATCATAAAAATACCAAAAATATTATCTTATCATATCTATCATATCTCACTCTCGTAAGTGACCGTGTAGGGATTGACAACCCCTTATCACGTTGGTTGCAAGGATTTATTTGTTTTGTGTAGGTGCGAGGGACTCGCGCGTAGCCCCCTACTAGATTGATACCTTGGTTCTCAAAAACTGAGTGAAATACTTACACTACTTTGCTGCACCACCCTTTCCTCTTCAAGGGAAAACCAACGCAAGTGCTCAAGAGGTAGCATACAATTACATGTTTTTAACACAAGATGTACACTTTTATACATGCGGAACATTTTTGTCATACATGTTGAATACTTTTCAAATATGTGATATAGATTTTAGATTTGTGCTGGACTAATTAACAAGACATCTCTTATTTACTAACTAGAAGAACCAACCGTGCGTTGCAACGGGGCCACATTAACTTTAAGAGTTCAATATCAATTATGTTAATATTACATTTAATATTCTCATACATATCAAGTAACATTGACGATATTTTTACCATCAAATTCTCTCACACACACTCTCTCCCTCCCTCTTCCTCACTCTCTCTCCCCCTCTCCCTCCCTCCCTCTCTCTCTCTCTAACAAACACACATATCCATCTTATTGGGTACGGGACCATAATCCATCTATTTCACACGCACACGCGCTAGTGCATAACAATATGGATTATGTGTATTATATTTGCCATCACAACTGAGGGAATTAATTTCATGTAAATCGGCCAGCCACAGCTCCATGACAATCAATACATCTAAATTCTCAGCGTTATTTTTATGTAACATTGGTGAGAGGTAAATGACGGTGATTGTTTCCTTTGTTTGGAGATTGATTACCATCCGTGAGTTAAGCTGGGTACTAAAGAAGAATCTGATTGTGATACGTGAATTGATTGTTGCCTTGTACGTTTGGTTTTGGTATTTGAAGATTGATTACCATCCGTTAGTTGGGTTACCAAAGAAGAAATCAATCATCATATATAAAAAAGGAACTATATTGCACATGCTTACACCTCATCTACTTGTGAGAATATATAGAATTGGAGCAAACAAAATAAGTGCAGATGAGAGATAAAACATCAATGAGGATCCCTAATGTCTTGACTAATATGTTGTCCTCCAGCTTGAGAGGCACCTACAAGGAAGGGCTAACATACAGAATCACGAGCCACTCCAATTTATGTCTCACACAACTTCATCTTCAACTTATTAATGATGTGTGAACCTCAACGTACCATGTGGTACTGTTGGAGGCCATGATGACCTGGTGCACCTGTGACTAACCAACGTTCCATCATGCGCAACGCCTCCTGGAACGCCTTTGGCATCGCATGAAAGAAGGTAGGAACGCGTTAAGAGCAATTGAGGCAAAACAACAAACAAGTGGCACCCCTCTTGTAAATATGTAACATTAATATATTATGCTAATTAAATGCAGTAGAAGCCTCTCATGTCGTTTCCTCCTAAAAAACAAAAGAATGGCGCAATTGAATGGTGGTATCACACAATCCAACTCTTCACGTCAGCGAACTCCTTAATCTGCCTAGCCCTATTCTTATTCAAAAGGTTGTGCAACCAGGACCGGTTACTCCTACAATTTTGCTGTCGAGACATGACTTATGTGATGCAGTAAAGCACATGAAAGAGATGACGCCGCTGACGAGATCTTGGCGATTATATGTAACATAATCAAGCAGTGCTAGCTCAACTTTAGTGCCAATCAGCATAGCCTCTTTAGCTGATATATTATTGTTAAATATTGTAGCATTGCAGAGCTTATTGCATCCTTGTACACATGATCAATATCTAGTTATCTATGGACAAGAAAACATATGTATCTAGACCAGCGGGAACAAAGAAAAAATCCATGTTAAACTTGTCACCCGGCGCACATGCACTTGCATACCAGCTCCTAGGCATGCACAAAGAAAAAACTGAAGCACACTGATGAAGTAACTCAGAAACTATGTTCCTGTCTTGAATACAAATAAAACTGACGGCCGAAGATGAACTGGTTAAGCATTCCCAAACATCACATGTTCAGAACTCCTCAGAACATAACTCCAACTATCAATCTCATAAATTTGAAGTTAATATCTCTCAATCATAAAAATAACATGCATCGGGTTGTCAATTGATTTTCGGATGCATCCACTATCAATCTCACGAAATGCAAGTTAATATCTTGCCAAAAGCAGGCGTTTCATAATGTTAGCAAATAAAGTTTTCAGAATACTGTATATACAACCACAAAATCATAAGAGAATGAGCGTATACAATCTACAAGGTAATGTAGCAATTTAGAGGTTGGGTACTTACTTCAGTAATAAAACAGGTTCAAGGTAGTAACATGATTCTTCTAATGCAATAATAAACAAATGTTCTGCACTGAAGACAAGATAAACAATTCCCAAAGTGCATCAGAGCATCACAGAACATTACTGGCAAGATAAATGCACGACGATACACCCGACTCATTTAATTAATAAAATTAAATTATCAGTAAATTAGTCACCAAACTGCTCGGATGAACCGGAACAGAGCCAACATATATCATCCTAGACAAACACAGTATCAACCATTTACCTTGGTACTTTAGGGACCGACAGGAGGATGCATGTAGAAGCGCTTCTTGCCTGCGAATCCACAATCATATAGAGAAATTGGAACCCATTCCCATCACCAACTGATAAAGAAAGTGAAAGCACAAGTGCTCCCTGGGTGATTTTGATAATTAATGACAACATATCTCTTGTTGGACTAATATCTTTACCTAGTATGTTTCAGACAAGTTCAACAAATTAAGTGGCATGGACTAAAGGATTTGGAACCCCCTTCAAGATGCTAAGGACAAAGGATTAGCTCAAGCTTCAAGATCAAGACTCTACATTTTCTATTTTAGTGATCCAAGATCACATTGAGTCTATAGGAAAAGCCAATACTATCAAGGAGGGATGAGGTGTTGCTTGATGAGGTTCTTGCTTCATAGTGCTTAGTGATATGCTCCAAAACCCTCAACTACCTTCCCACATCCACACATAACCTAAACCAAAAGTCAAACTCGGCCCCACCGATTCTTTCTATCCGGAGCCACCGAGTTCAGTTGACATAGCCACTGCCAAAAACCCTAATCAGTTCGGTCTCACCGACGGGATCTCGGTCTCACCGAGATGGGCTTGCAAACTCTCTGTTACCTATTGCAATATTTTTGGTCTCACCGAGATATGCAATCGGCCCACCGAGTTTGCTTGGCCAACTCTCTGTTTCACTTATTACCCAACTCGGTCCCACCGAGTTTGAGTAATCGGTCAAAACCCTAGCACATCGGTCCCACCGAGTTGATCTAGTCGGTCCCACCGAAACTCCTAACGGTCACTAGGTTTGCTAAATCGGTCCGACCGAGTTTCTCAATTCGGTCTCACTGAGATTGGTAAATTGTGTGTAACGGTTAGATTTTGTGTGGAGGCTATACATACCCCTCCACCCACTCTTCATTCATGGAGAGAGCCATCAGAACATACCTTCACTTCCAATACACATTTTCTGAGAGAGAACCACCTACTCATGTGTTGAGGCCAAGATATTCCATTCCCACAATATGAATCTTGATCTCTAGCCTTCCCCAAGTTTCTTTCCACTCAAATCTTCTTTCCACCAAATCCATACCCTGTGAGAGAGAGTTGAGTGTTGGGGAGACTATCATTCGAAGCACAAGAGCAAGGAGTTCATCATCAACACACCATTTGTTACTTCTTGGAGAGCGGTGTCTCTTAGATTGGCTAGGTGTCACTTGGGAGCCTCTGACAAAGATTGTGGAGTTGAACCAAGGAGTTTGTAAGGGCAAGGAGATCGCCTACTTCGTGAAGATCTACCACTAGTGAGGCAAGTCCTTCGTGGGCGATGGCCATGATGGGATAGACAAGGTTGCTTCTTCGTGGACCCTTCGTGGGTGGAGCCCTCCATGGACTCGCACAACTGTTACCCTTCGTGGGTTGAAGTCTCCATCAACGTGGATGTACGATAGCGCCACCTACCGGAACCACGACAAAAACATCCGTGTCTCCAATTGCGTTTGAATTCTCCAAACCCTTCCCCTTACATTCTTCCAAGTTGCATGCTTACTTTCCGCTGCTCATATACTCTTTGCATGCTTGCTTGATATGTATTGTGTTTGTTAAACTTGTGCCTAAACTCCACTTCAACTTAAAGAAATTAAAAAACTGCAACTTTAAGCACTTAGTGTCTAATCACCCCCCTCTAGACACCTCTTCTCGATCCTTTCAATTGGTATCAGAGCATTGGTCTCCATTGCCTTGGTTTAAACACCATTGGAGGAAGATGGATGTGTCTACTTTGGGGAGTCTTAGACATAGAGTGCCTATTCTTGATGGAGAATATTTTCATGAGTGGAAAAATGAAATGCTTGAGATTTTCAATGAATATCACTTGAACAAGTATATTGCTAATCCTTGTGCACCTCATGTTGATCCCATGCATCCTACCCTTAATGAGTCAATTGACATGATTCTCAATCTTAGAATTGTTAATCTTATCACTAGAGGCTTGCTTAGAAACTTGATTGGATGTTTGCCTACTCTTAAGTGTGCCTACACCATATGGAAATTTCTTGAGGAAGTCTTTCCAAATTATTCCTTGAAAGATCTAGATGAAATCCTCCATAAATCTATTGCCTTGATTAAGATGAGTTCCAGTGATCCCAAAATTGGTGACTGCTTATTTGAGCTTACTAATCTTACGAGTGCCAAAGGAGATGTTGGAATCATTAGCAATATCATTTCCAGAGCTATTAGAATTCATAAAGATAACTATAGAAATGATCATTTATCTAATGAATTACTGTCTCTAGGAATTGATCAATCACAAGATGATGTTGAACATAGATACTCTGATGAGGATGATGATGATAGTGACTATGATCTCGATGATGCGATGAGACACTTTGGTCTTATGGCAAATCTTCGCGGCTACATGGCTGGAGGAAAGGAATGGGTCCTTGATAGTAGATGTACTGATCATATGACCGGAGATAAAGACATGTTCCGTGAGCTTGCTGGAAACGACGGCCCTCGAAAGTATGTCACTTTTGGTGATAATTCAAAGGGTAAGGTGGTTGGCCTTGGTAAGGTGGCCATCTCACATGATAGCTCCATACAAAATGTCATGCTCGTTGAATCTCTTGGCTACAACTTACTTTCAGTATCTAGACTTGCTGATTTCGGTTTCAATGTCCTATTTACTGAAGTAGACTGCCAAGTGTTTCGTAGAGATAATCATAAAATGGTATTTACCGGTATACGTAGAGGAGATCTTTACATTGTTGATTTCACTAGAAAGGCTGAACCTAAAACTTGCTTAATTGCTAAATCTTCTAAAGGCTGGTAGTGGCATAGAAGGCTAGGCCATGTGGGCATGCGAAACCTTGACAAACTCATTAAAGGAAATCATATCCTTGGCATTAACGATGTCATATTTGACAAGGATAGACTTTGTAGTGCTTGTCAAGCAGGGAAACAAGTTGGAGGAAGTCATCGCGCTAAGAACATCATGACCACAAGAAGACCACTCGAGCTACTTCACATGGATCTCTTTGGTCCAAATGCCTACAAGAGTCTCGGTGGTAACTCATTTGGTCTAGTCATAGTTGATGATTTTTCAAGATTTACGTGGGTGTTCTTTCTTGATGACAAATTGCAGGTCCAAAAGATCTTCAAAAACTTTGCTAGGAAGGCCCAAAATCAATTTGACGTGAAGATCAAGAAGGTTTGGAGCGACAACGAAACGGAGTTCAAGAATGCAAATGTAGAAACCTTTCTTGACGAAGAAGGGATCGCACATGAGTTCTCGGCTACGTACAGACCTCAACAAAATGGAGTTGTCGAGAGGAAGAACCGGGCTCTTGTCGAGATGGCAAGAACGATGCTTGATGAGTACAAGACGCCAAAACACTTTTGGGCGGAAGCGGTTGAGACAGCTTGTCATGCAACAAATCGCTTGTATCTTCACAGAGCTACTCGGCAAGACGGCATACGAGCTCCTCACCGGTAACAAACCCCAAGTTGGATACTTTCGAGTATTCGGCTCAAAGTGCTACATTCTTGATAAGCATCGTCGTTCTAAATTTGCTCCTAAATCTCATGAAGGTTTCCTACTTGGTTATGGCTCAAACTCTCACACTACCGTGTCTACAACAATTTCACCCGAAAGGTTGAAGAAACGGTAGATGTGAAGTTTGATGAATCTAACAGCTCGCAAGTAGAGCAATTGCCAATTGATGTAGGAGACAAAGATCCCTCGGAAGCAATCCAAGACTTGTCTATTGGCAAGATTCGTCCAATGGAGATAAAGGAGAGTACCTCGTCCATCCAAGTGGAAGCTTCTACCTCACGACAAGGTGAACAAAGAGTTGATATGGAAGCATCCACGAGTGGGACACACCAAGATGAAGAAAACGAGGAAGTGCACCAAAACGAACGTCAACAACCTCCTTCTCCACCACGACAAGAGAACGAAAACGCCAACAATGAAGAAGGCCAAGAAGAAGAACAAGATGAAGAAGATGTTCAACCAAGACCCAAGCAAAAGCTTTCACGAGTTCGAACAAGAATTGCTAAAGATCATCCCGTGGAGCAAATCTACAATGATATCCAAACCGGGAGAATCACTCGCTCAAAAACTCGTTTAGCTAACTTTTGTGAACACTATTCATTCATCTCTCGCATTGAACCTATGAAGGTTGAAGAAGCATTGGAAGATCCGGATTGGATAAACGCTATGCATGAAGAGCTACACAACTTTGAGAGAAATCAAGTGTGGACATTGGTTGAAAAGCCCGACAACAACCACAACATCATTGGTACCAAATTGGTGTTTCGCAACAAGCAAGATGAAGATGGACAAGTGGTTCGCAACAAAGCATGTCTCGTCGCCCAAGGCTACACACAAGTCGAAGGTATGGACTATGGTGAGACATATGCTCCCGTTGCTAGACTTGAGTCCATTCGCATCTTACTTGCCTACGCTAATCACTATGATATCACTTTGTACCAAATGGTCATTAAAAGTGCTTTTATAAATGGTGAAATAGAGGAGGAAGTTTATGTTAAGCAACCCCGGATTTGTTAATCCTAAGAAACCTAATCATGTCTACAAACTTCACAAAGCCTTTTATGGTCTCA
Organism: Triticum urartu; assembly: GCF_003073215.2. Taxonomy (NCBI): domain Eukaryota; kingdom Viridiplantae; phylum Streptophyta; class Magnoliopsida; order Poales; family Poaceae; genus Triticum; species Triticum urartu. Next base: position 672,338,964 of record NC_053028.1, read on the forward strand.
AACAAGCTCCTAGAGCATGGTATAAATGCTTGACCAAGTTCCTTATTGAAAAAGGCTTTGAAATTGGAAAAATAGATTCTACTCTTTTTACTAAAAGAGTTAATGGAGAACTATTTGTATGCCAAATTTATGTCGATGATATTATATTTGGATCAACTAACCCTCATTTTAGTGAAAAGTTTGGGAAGCTGATGTCGGAGAAGTTTGAGATGTCTATGATGAGTGAACTCAAATTCTTTCTTGGCTTGCAAATCAAGCAAACTAAGGAAGGCACCTTTGTCTCTCAAACGAAGTACACCAAGGACTTATTCAAGAAGTTCAATATGCAAGAATGCAAAGGTATGACTACACCCATGCCTACTAGTGGACATCTTGATTTGACCAAAGATGGTGAACCGGTTGATCAAAAAGTTTACCGCTCTATGATTGGTTCATTGTTATATCTATGTGCTTCACGTATCGATATCATGCTAAGTGTGTGCATGTGTGCACGATATCAAGCTGCTCCTAAGGAATGTCATCTTAAGGACGTGAAGAGGATAGTGAGATACTTAATACATACACCAAATTTTGGCATTTCGTATCCAAAGAGGGCTTCCTTTGATCTTGTTGGCTACTCTGACTCGGACTATGCCGGTGACAAGGTTGATAGAAAGTCCACTTCGGGTACTTGTCAATTCCTTGGTAGATCTCTTGTGCCTTGGTCTTCCAAGAAACAAAACTCGGTATCCTTATCCACCGCCGAAGCGGAATACATTGCCGCTGGTTCATGTTGTGCTCAATTACTCTGGATGACCCAAACTCTTAAATATTATGGTATATATGTGAAACATGTTCCATTACTTTGTGACAATGAAAGTGCTATCAAGATTGCTCACAATCCCATGCAACACTCTCGAACTAAGCATATTGAAGTTCGTCATCATTTAATTCGAGATCACGTTCCTAAGGGTGACATAAACCTTAAGCATGTTCGCACCGATAAGCAAGTAGCGGATATATTCACTAAACCACTTGATGAGAAAGTGTTTTGCAGGTTAAGAGGTGAATTGAACATCATTGATGCTTCAAACTTGGAGTAGGAACTCCATTGGATACATGCAAGACTGGAGCTTATGACTAATCCTTGATATTTCTCTTATGATGATAATCTTATGTCTTGGATATATTTGCACCTTGCATGTTATCAAACCCATGTAGGTACTTGGATGAATATAAATCTATGATATTGCAACTGACTCACATCTTGAGCAATCTCTACATCACCAAGTCTCTACACAATGGTGGTTGATGACAAGGAAGCACGAAACCTTTCAAACATATCCTTTGACAAATTCTATGTTGAGTTTCATGATTGTCATGTTGGATACACAAGTGCTCTTCCTTGCGAAAACTAACCCATGTAGGTAGATGAACTCAAAATCCAAAGGGTGCTCCCAACTCTTGATGAGCTACATCAACCTTGAGCAACCCACACAAGTTCAACTACATGATTACGATCAACACCACCACCCAAGGTATGTTATTCCATCTTACAGAAGCTTTACTCCAAGTCATGAGTCAAAGCAACTCGACAAGATGTGAATACATCAAGATGCTTAAACGAAAAATGGTAACCCCATTTTGAGCTTAAACGATGAGTACGACCTATGATCAAGTGATCTCACTTGACTCCTAAATCAATGTACTCTAACATAGGTAACTTTTTCACCACCCAACTCTAGATGAAGTTCTCTTGTGTTCCTTTTCTGTGTTCTTGCATTTATCCTATGCATATTTGTTTCCGCTTTCAAAAAAACTTCATCTAGATCCTTTTAGTTTCTTTTCTTTGTTCTTTGTTCTGCATTTTCTGCATCCAATTCATTGCAAATCTTTGTGAGATCTTATTTGTCTAGTGAGCTGAGGTGACAAGTGTTTTTCTCTGTGATGAACTCGGTTCCACCGGTTTCATGTCCCAGTCTAGCCGAAGATTTTCGGAGCAACCGAAGCATACAACTCGGTGACACCGATTTCACTACAGGAAAAACATTTTGCCAGTTATTCCTGTTTTTTACTTGATCTAGCTCCACTCAATGAATCTTGTCCTCTGCAAGCATCACATTTACCTTAATGCTTTGTACTGTGATTCAAGGACGGAACCCATTCACAACAAATTCCAGAAGACCCTTCTTGGAAATTGATGTCAAAGGGGGAGAGAGACATCAAAGCTTAATCATATCTCTAGGGGGGGAGATCTCTAGGGGGAGGGAATACTCCAGGAAAGAGTAATCTTCAAGGATCCCAGATGCTTGATGTTCAAGAGGAGAGATGCCACATGTCTTCTTGGGGGAAAGACATGTTCATATGTGCTTATTTGCATTAGCTCTGTTCATTTGTTTCTTTGAGCTCTGTTTTTCTGTTCCCTATCTTCTCCCAGTATCCCATGCTAGATTCAGGCGGAGCAAGACATCCAAGGGAAAGAAAACTTCTTAAATTCATTGCATATCTTTGGGGACATGTCAATATCTATCGTGGTACTCTATACTCACTCTACATGTCATCCCAGTCTTGGTACTTTTGTGGTTCCTTTTGTCTGCTCTAGCTAGTGGGTGCATCTGTGTTATCTAACCTTGTTTACGCAGGCTCATCCCATTCTAGCAAACTCAAGACCACAAGGTAAGTATATGCATCATAGTCATGTGTATGAGAAATTCATGCTGATGTACATACTGTTTGCAAGAAGGACTCATGAGCATGAAGGTACATTTTTCATCATTTGCTCTGATGCATATAGCCAAGATACATGCAACACATTGCTACTCTATCATGGTTATGCTCTCACATGCTTCTATACTCCATATTCACATGATTGCATACATGTAGGGGGAGCCTATGCCTGTTACATGTCTTTCCAAAGCTTTACTTGCTATTCTCTATATCTTTATCTAAAGCTTTGATGTATGTTGCCATCAATTACCAAAAAGGGGGAGACTGAAAGCACAAGTGCTCCCTGGGTGATTTTGATAATTAATGACAACATATCTCTTGTTGGACTAATATCTTTACCTAGTATGTTTCAGACAAGTTCAACAAATTAAGTGGCATGGACTAAAGGATGTGGAACCCCCTTCAAGATGCTAAGGACAAAGGATTAGCTCAAGCTTCAATATCAAGACTCTACATTTTCTATTTTAGTGATCCAAGATCACATTGAGTCTATAGAAAAAGCCAATAATATCAAGGAGGGATGAGGTGTTGCTTGATGAGGTTCTTGCTTCATAGTGCTTAGTGATATGCTCCAAAACCCTCAACTACCTTCCCACATCCACATATAACCTAATCCAAAAGTCAAACTTGGCCCCACCGATTCTTTCTATCCGGAGCCACCGAGTTCAGTTGACATCGTGTAACACCCTCGATGCGACTATCTCTCCCACGTGTCGAGGCACGACTTAGAGGCATAATCGCATTGAAGGCATATGTCGCAAGTTAGGCAATCTTCACAACATCCCATGTAATATAGATAATAAAAAAGGGGAGATAACATAGTTGGCTTACGCTCGCCACGTCAATCAAGTACGTAAATAACATTACATCATTCAAACACTCATGCCCGACTACGGTGCCAAAATAAAAGATAACCCAACATGCGACACGGTCCCGATTGCCCCAACTGGGCACCACTACTGATCATCAGGGAAAGACACGTAGTATCGTTCAGAGTCCTCGTCGAACTCCCACCTGAGTTCAAGCGCGTCACCTGGAGCGGAATCATCAGGCCCTGCATCTGGTGTAATAGTAATCTGTGAGCCACAGGGACTCAGCAATCTCGCACCCTCGTGATCAAGACTATTTAACCTCAAAGGTAAGGCAAGGTAAATATGTGGAGTTGCAACAAGCGACTAGCAAATATGGTGGCTATCCTATTCGCAAAAGAGAGCGAGAAGAGGAGGCAAAGCGCGAGTGAGAAACTAGAGGGAATCCTGCGGCAAGCATTACTCCAACACCGTGTTCACTTCCCAGACTCCGCCGAGAAGAGACCATCACCCGCTGTGCCGACAAATCCCGACAGGAGATGCACATATCTCGTTCTCAGGGCACACCAGATAAGCTAAGCGTACGGGAGCCAACATAACCCCAGTTGCCAAGGGACGGCCCCGCACGGTGCTCTAGGTTGGACCAACACTCAGAGGAGCACTGGCCCGGGGGGGTTTAAAATAAGATGACCTTTGAGTCCGCGAAACCCAAGGGAAAAGGCTAGGTGGAAAATGGTAAAACCAAGGTTGGGCATTGCTGGAGGAGTTTTATTCAAACCGGACTGTCAAGGGGTTCCCATTATAACCCAACTGCGTAAGGAACGCAAAAATCCGGGAACATAACACCGATATGACGGAAACTAGGGCGGCAAGAGTGGAACAAAACACTAGGCGAGAGGCCGAGCCTTCCACCCTTTACCAAGTATATAGATGCATTAAGATAACAAGATAATAATATGATATCCCAACAAGTAAATAATGTTCCAACAAGGAACGGCCTCCAATCTTCACCTGCAACTAGCAACGCTATAAGAGGGGCTGAGCAAAGCGGTAACATAGCCAATCAACGGTTTGCTAGGACATGGTGGGTTAGAGGTTTGACATGACAATTTGGGAGGCTTGCAAGCAAGTGGTAGGCATCGTAGCATTGGCATAGCAAAAGAGCGAGCATCTAGCAAAGCAAAGATAGTAGTGATTTCGAGGGTATGATCATCTTGCCTCCAAAGTTGTCAGAGTTGACTGGATCCTCGAAAGAAACTCAACGGGCTCCTTGTTAGCGAACTCGTCTCCCGGCTCTACCCAAAAAAGACAAAAAAGCAACAAGGACACAATCAACCACGTGCAAACTCAAACAACATGATGCAAAGATGGTATGCTATGCGGGATGCAATACGGGATGCATATGCAAGATTTGACAAGGAATGCATGAACCTGGACTCAACTTTGAAATCCAAGTGTTCCACTGGAAAGATGAGATGAAAACACTTGAAAACTATATAAAGAACGCCGCAATCGGAGTTACGGTTTGGAAATGGCAAGCGATTCAAATATGACCACGTTCTGCGATTTACAGCAAGTAGCCATCTAAATGCAACGAGATGAACATGCTACAGCACCCAAACATGGCATCAAAATACATGGCAGGGATGCATTCAAGATACTTAACAAAAGTCTAGCACTGAACTACGGCCAATTCATCCATTAACAGGTTCAAACAAGCATGGCAAAAATGCATATGGTAAACAGATCTCAGACTTAGTGAAATTAACACTTGTCTGGAATTTCAGATCAGGTAGCACACTTTGAAGAAACAAAACTATATGCTACAGGACCTGAACATGGAAAAGTAAAGCATGGCATGGAGCTACTCAAAGAGCTTAACAAAAGTCCCTTAGTGACCTTGAGCCAAAAGGGATCAGAAAATACAATTGCAAGCATGTGAACTTGGCAAAAACATAATCAGTTCTCAGACTTAGTGAAAACTGGAGCATGCTGAAACAGATATCAAGTAGGCATGTTTACGAGCTCGATGCACTCACTACGGAGAAAGTCATGACAAGCTAAGCATACAACCATCAAGAATACACAAAATTCAAGCTAGACATGGCAAGAACAATAGCGTAGCATGAACGGATCAACTACAACATCCTCGTCAAAATTGCTAACAAGTAGACAATCTGCCAAGATTCACGAAGTAGCAAAAGTAGAGCTCGATTTACTCAAGCTAGGGTGCTCCATAATTACAAACAAAGACATGGATGGATAGAGCAATACAAGAATAACAAAACATCCTTACTGATCATCCTCAAAAGAGGCACGGATCACTAGGAAACAACATGAACATATGGCAACATGAGATAAACAGATCAAGGACTTAGTGGAAATGCTAAGTCCCTGAAATCAGCATTACCAAGTGCCTCACTTTGCAAGCTTGTGCTAGTCACCACACACATCACAAAAATACATGGGTTGCACCTATGGAAAGATGGCAAAACCCTTAACAAAACATATGTAGAGCTTATGGGCATATCATGCACACAATAATCATGGCAAAAATGACAAATATCTAAATGGAGTAGGAGATCTGACAATTATCTCAAGTAGCACTCTTCTAACAGCATTTCGGGCATCAAGATGCACTCAAATGAAAATGATGCAATGGAATGAAATGATGTGCTCTCTGAGGCGAACATTTTCATATGCTATATGCGCGAAACGGAGCTACGGATGCGGAGTTACGGCATGATGAAGTTTGCAAAAAAAATTACTGGAGAGGGGGAAAGTCAACCGCTAGATCTAGGGTTCCTCGCGGCCACGAACCGAGGCCAGATCTGAGCTCGCCGGAGCTCTCGCCGGAGACGTCGAGGATCGCCAGATCCGGGGAATTGTCGCGGTGGCCGGTCGGAGAGGAGACGACGGAGGGTGGCCGGAGAGGAAACCACGGTGGCTCGGGCGCGGCGAGGTGGCCGGGGGTGGCGCCGGAGTGCAACTGCGGTGGGGCGGCGCCGGAGGCGGAGGTCGGCGCGGTGGCGGCGGGCGGTGGGGCGCGGTGCCGGCGTCGGGGGCGAGGAGGCAGGCGGCGGGGGCGCGCCTCTGGGCCAGGAGGGCCGGACGCGGGCCGAGCGGGCCTGGCGGCGGAGTGGGACGGCGGCAGCCTCGTGGCGGCACGCCACTGGCTGCGGGCGGCGGCGGCGACCTGTCCGGCGCGGCCCGGACTTTGTACGGCGCGCGGAGGGGAAGGGGAGCTAGGTTAGGTGCGAAATGACCCGGGATTTCGGGGAGGAGGCTAAATTTATAGGTAGAGGGAGCTAGGAGGCTCCAAATGGAGTGCGGTTTTCGGCCACGCGATTGTGATCGAACGCTCTAGACGATGAGAGAGGTTTTGGTGAGTTTTGGGCCAAATTGGAGGGGTGTTGGGCTGCAACACACACGAGGCCTTTTTGGTCCCTCGGTTAACCGTTGAAGCATCAAACGAAGTCCAAATGGTACGAAACTTGACAAGCGGTCTACCGGTAGTAAACCAAGGCCGCTTGGCAAGTCTCGGTCCAATCCGGAAATGTTTAATCCCCACACATGAAAGAAAGGTAGAAATGACCACCGGAGGAGAACGAAGCGCCGGAATGCAAAACGGACAACGGGGAAAATGCTCGAATGCATGAGATGAACACGTATGCAAATGCAATGCACATGATGACATGATATGAGATGCATGGCAACGATAACAACACGCGGAGACAAAAACTCGAACCCGAGAAAATAAAATAACTTAAGGCCGGAAACGGCAAGAGTTGGAATACATATTGGGAAAGTCATATCCGGGGTGTTACAACACTCCACCACTACGAAAGGATCTTGTCCCGAGATCTAGGACTGAAAGAACGCCAGGTACTCAGAACGGAGGTGATCCTCGCGTTCCCAGGTAGCTTCACGGTCGGAATGGTGTGACCACTTGACTTTGAGGAATTTGATTGACTTATTGCGAGTCTTGTGTTCAGTCTCTTCAAGAATAGCAACTGGGTGCTCGCGATAGGAGAGATCTTCTTGGAGCTCAATGTCCTCGAAGTTGACGGTGCGGTCAGGAGTCTTGAAGCACTTTCGGAGCTGAGAGACATGAAACACGTCAGGAACATTTGCAAAGTTTGAAGGAAGCTCGAGTTGATAGGCGAGATCGCCTCTCTTGCTGACAATCTTGAAAGGTCCCATGTATCTAGGGGCAAGCTTCCCTTTGATACCGAAGCGACGAGTACCTTTCATAGGAGAGACACGGAGGTAAACATGATCTCCAATCTCGAAAGCGAAATCATGGTGCTTACTATCATAGTAGCTCTTCTGGCGGGATTGGGCTGCTTTGAGGTTATCTCGAATGACTTTGCACATTTCCTCTGCCTTTGTGATTAAGTCATTACCCAGTAGCTGACGTTCACCGGTTTCAGACCAGTTGAGAGGGGTACAGCACTTCCTGCCATACAGAATTTCAAATGGGGCCTTGCCCGAACTTGCTTGAAAACTGTTGTTGTATGAGAATTCAGCATAAGGAAGACAATCCTCCCACTTCATGCCGAAGGAGATCACACAAGCCCTGAGCATATCTTCAAGAATCTGGTTGACATGATCGACTTGACCGCTAGTTTGAGGATGGAAAGTTGTGCTGAAGCGGATGTTGGTGCCCATGGCCTTCTGAAAAGAATCCCAAAACTTGGAGGTAAAGATGCTGCCACGGTCTGAAGTGATCACTTGAGGAATACCGTGTAGAGAGACAATTCGAGAGGTATAGAGTTCCGCCAATTGAGCTGCAGTGATAGACTCTTTGATAGGCAGAAAATGAGCCACTTTGGTGAGTTTGTCGATGACAACGAATATAGCATCATTGCCACGCTTGGACTTTGGAAACCCAGTCACAAAGTCCATTTCAATGTGGTCAAACTTCCATTCTGGAATGGCAAGAGGTTGGAGGAGACCAGCTGGCCTTTGGTGTTCTGCCTTCACTCTTCTGCAGACATCACATTCATTCACGAATTGAGCAATCTCTCACTTCATTCGAGTCCACCAATAAGCCTGGTTGAGGTCCTGATACATCTTCGTACTCCCAGGGTGGATGGAGAGGAGAGAATTGTGTGCCTCGTTCATGATCACTTTACGGAGGTCACCTTTGGGTACAACAATACGATCCTCGAAGAAGAGAGTATCCTTGTCATCAAGGCGGTAGCACTTGTACTTGGGTTGACTCTTGGCAATCCCAATCTTCACCTTTTTCACCATAGCATCAAGAAGCTAGGCTTGGCGAATCTGGTGTTCCAAGGTAGGAGAGACTTGAAGGTTGGCGAGGAAACCTTGAGGAACAACTTGCAGATTGAGTTTGCGGAAAGCTTCACAGAGCTCGGGTTGATAAGGCTTGAGAATTAGACTGTTGCAGTAAGCCTTCCTGCTCAATGTGTCAGCAATCACATTGGCCTTGCCTGGAGTATACTCGATACTCGGATTATACTCTTGAATCATTTCGACCCATCGAGTTTGCCTGAGGTTGAGATTAGGCTGAGTGAAGATGTACTTGAGACTCTTGTGGTCAGTGAAGATGTCCACTTTTCTTCCCAATAAGAGATGTCTCCAAGTCAAAAGAGCATGCACCACTGCTGCCAACTCGAGATCATGAGTGGGGTAGTTCTTCTCATTGGGCTTCAACTGGCGAGAGGTGTAAGCAACAACTTTCTTCTCTTGCATCAACACTGCGCCAAGGCCTTGGAGAGAGGCATCACAAAAGACCTCGTACGGCTTGGATTCATCAGGCGTATTCAGAGCTGGAGCAGTGATCAATTTCTCTTTCAAAGTGTTGAAAGCAATGTCACACTCCGGAGACCAAACGTACTTGACGTGCTTCTGGAGAAGATTTGAGAGAGGCTTCGCGATCTTAGAAAAGTTTTCCACAAATCTTCGGCAGTAGCTTGCGAGACCGAGGAAGCTACGGAGTTGATTCACGTTCTGAGGAGGTTCCCAATTCACAATTGCAGACACCTTCTCAGGATTCACCGCAATGCCCTTGGCAGAGATGATATGACCAAGATAAAGAACCTCATCGAGCCAAAATTCGCACTTGGAGAACTTGGCATAGAACTTGTGTTCCCTCAGCTTATCGAGTACCAAACGCAAGTGCTTGGCATGATCTTCCTTGTTCTTCGAGAAAACCAGAATGTCGTCGAGATAGACCAAAACGAAGTCATTGGTGTAGGCGTTGAAGATGAAGTTCATCATGCGAGAGAAAGTCAGAGGAGCGTTGACGAGGCCAAAAGACATGACAGTGTATTCATATGAACCATAGCTTGTCCTGAAAGCCGTCTTGGGAATATCTTGCTCACGGATTCGAATCTGATGATAACCCATACGGAGATCAAGCTTGGAGAATACTTGGGCACCATTGAGTTGTTCGAAAAGCTCGTTGATGTTGGGAAGTGGATATTTGTTCTTGATGGTCTTCTTGTTCAATGGACGGTAATCAACACAAAGTCGGTCCGTTCCATCCTTCTTCTTCACAAAAAGAACACCACAACCCCACGGAGAAGAACTAGGCCGGATGAGACCCATTCTCTCTTGAATATCGAGTTGCTTCTTTAGCTCCTTCAACTCTTCAGGTCCGAGCTTGTAAGGACGCTTGCACACAGGTTCCGTGCCGGGCTCAAGATCAATAACGAATTCAACTAGCCGGTGCGGAGGCATTCCTGGAAGCTCTTCTGGAAAGACGTCTTGATATTCGCAAACGACTGGAATTTGCGAGATAGCATCCAGTTCACCCTTCTCATTGAGAGAAAATAGACGGATGGTCTCATCACGAGCGGCAAAGACAATTACATCCTTAGATGAATGAGTCAATTGAATCTGCCTGGCTGCACAATCAAGCTGAGCCTTGTGCTTAGAAAGCCAATCCATCCCGAGAATAAGATCAATCTCCGAGTTACCAAGAACCATTGGGGAAGCCAGAAACTTGAAATCACCCATCATGATAGAAATATCCGGGACTATTGAAGTAGCCCTCATAGACTTAGCCGGAGAAACCACTCCCATAGGTTTACCCAACATTTGTGAAACGAAGTCATGCTTGGAAACAAATGATCTTGACATGAAGCAATGCGATGCACCAGTGTCAAAAAGAACTTTTGCGGGAAAAGAGTTAACTGGAAAGTTACCCATGATGACATCTGATGAGTCCTCTGCCTGAGCTGCATTCAGCAAGTTGACCTTGGCATGCTTGGGGTTATGCTTGACCACAGCTGTACTTGCCGATCTCACAGGAGGAGGAGGAAGACGCCTCTGGTTGAGACACTTGTTGGCATAGTGACCCTTCTGTTGGCACTTGTTGCACGGGACCTCTGAAAGCGGGCGGTGGTACGGAGCACTCAATCTTGGAGCTTGAGACAAAGTCTTGTTCTGAAAGCCAGGGTTGGGTGGGTGGGAAGATCCACTGCCACCTTTGCTCTTCTGCTTATACGGCTGCCGGAACGGAGGAGGAAGCCAATACTTCTGCTGCTTGGCCACTTGAGTAGAGGAAGGAGTAGCATCTCTGACTCGCTTCTTGGAAGCATCACACCTCAATTGAGCGGCCTCTTGCTTCAATGCCATGTTGTAGAACTCATCGTACCTCAAGGGCTCAAAGAGAACTAGAGCTAGCTGAATTTCTTCTCTGAGACCACCCCTGAACTGGTATATCATGCTCTTCTCATCAGGGACGTCCTGCTTGGCAAAGCGGGCGAGCTTCTGGAACAACTTGTTGTAGTCATAGACAGACAAAGAGCCTTGCTTCAGGTTGCGGAATTCCTCACGCTTGCTTTCAACCACGCTCTGAGGGATATGGTGAGCTTTGAAATCTTGACGGAATTCATCCCAGGTAATTGCACGTCCACCTCTGGAATCCTTGTACAGCTGGAACCATTCTGCAGCTTGATCTTTGAGTTGGAAGGAAGCGAACTTGACAAAGTCCTCAGGCCTGACGTTACTGCACTCGAAATGCTTGCACAGATCCACAAGCCAATCGTCAGCATCGGTTGCCTCAACACAATTGCTGAAAGTCTTTGGCCCATTAGCAAGGAACTGGTTGAGTGTAGCATAGTGATTCTGATTATTGCCTTGGTTCCCTTGGTTGCCTTGATTGCATTCTTGAAGAATTTGCATGATCAAATGTGTGTTTGCATTGGTTGCGGCCATCACAGCTTGCCATGCCTCCGGAGGAGGGAGAGGTGGTGGCGGATCTTGATTCTGATTCTGATTGGTGCTCTTAACGGGAGACATCTTGAAGAGGTTGACCACCGTTAGCACATAGACAGATAAAATGAAGCTGAAACCAACGGAATGAAAATTGCAACATATAGTCTTCACATCCGAACAAAATGAACGAATGCATTCCTATTGAAATGGTCACATATCCATAAATTGAGAAGCCACGTAGAATTCAGGTAGAGAAATAAATCAACAAGGTATGGATCAAGAACGAATACTCGGTAAGAAATCCCAATCTCAAACCAAATATCCGTGGAAGAAGAACTAGAGCTACGAGAATTCCCACCTATGAAACTCCCGAACCTTTCCGGTTATGCAATCAGGTGTTGGGGATACAGGGGAAGCATAATATCTCACCCAAATCTAGCAATTCCTACATCCAGCTGTATCCATCCTTCAACACATAACCGAGAAAAACTTCGGAAACCATCTACCTCAACCTTCGAAAAGCATCCGTTATAAAAGTTATGGCGATACTCCCGAACTCCCGCCCCAGTACTGGGTGGCGTCGAGGTTATCTCACCAACGAACTGCATAAAAGAGATTTTCGATGTCGGCGTACTAAACTCAGGTATTCCAGAACTGAAACGATAAAATTATGATGACAACACCTCAGAGCTCAACTCCCCGGGACACTTCCACAAAACCCCTGACAGGAGGCACCAAGACAATGTTCTCGTCACAAAACCATCAGAACGATTCCAAGATACCCGCGTGATCCTAAAAAAAATTTAGTGAAATTTGAGAAGAGAAAAGTCAAAAATCTACGTCAGGATGCCTTACCAGAGCGATGAGGAGACTGGGAAGTAAAAGAATTCCTAAACTCTCTGATATATAATTCCTAGATGACTCAAAACATTTTTCTAGACACAACTCGGCTGCTAAAAATGATCAAGCAATGGGAGTCCTAAGGTCGGGGAAGGCTCTGATTACCAACTTGTAACACCCTCGATGCGACTATATCTCCCACGTGTCGAGGCACGACTTAGAGGCATAATCGCATTGAAGGCATATGTCGCAAGTTAGGCAATCTTCACAACATCCCATGTAATATAGATAATAAAAAAAGGGGAGATAACATAGTTGGCTTACACTCGCCACGTCAATCAAGTACATAAATAACATTACATCATTCAAACACTCATGGCCCGACTACGGCGCCAAAATAAAAGATAACCCAACATGCAACACGGTCCCGATCGCCCCAACTGGGCACCATTATTGATCATCAGGGAAAGACACGTAGTATCGTTGAGAGTCCTCGTCGAACTCCCACTTGAGCTCAAGCGCGTCACCAGGAGCGGAATCATTAGGCCCCGCATCTGGTGTAATAGTAATCTGTGAGCCACAGGGACTCAGCAATCTCGCACCCTCGCGATTAAGACTATTTAAGCTCAAAGGTAAGGCAAGGTAAATATGTGAAGCTGCAGCAAGCGACTATCAAATATGGTGGCTATCCTGTTCGCAAAAGAGAGCAAGAAGAGGAGGCAAAGCGCGAGTGAGAAACTAGAGGGCATCCTGCGGCAAGCATTACTCCAACACCGTGTCACTTCCCGGACTCCGCCAAGAAGAGACCATCACGGTAACACACTCAGTTGATTCATTTTAATTAAGTTAAGGTTCAAGTTATCTACAACCAGACATTAACAAATTCCCATCTGCCCATAACCGCAGGCACGGCTTTCGAAAGTTCAAATCCCTGCAGGGGAGTCCCAACTTAGCCCATGACAAGCTCTCACGGTCAACGAAGGAATAGACCTCCTCCCGAGACGTTCCGATCAGACTCGGTATCCCGGTTCTTCAAGACAACTCCGACAATGGTAAAACAAGTCCAGCAACACCACCCGCTGTGCTGACAAATCCCGATAGGAGCTGCACATATCTCGTTCTCAGGGCACAGCGGATAAGCTAAGTGTACGGGAGCCAACGTAACCCAAGTTTCCACGGGACGGCCCCGCACGGTGCTCTAGGTTGGACCAACACTCAGAGGAGCACTGGCCCGGGGGGGTTTAAAATAAGATGACCCTTGAGTCCGCGAAACCCAAGGGAAAAGGCTAGGTGGCAAATGGTAAAACCAAGGTTGGGCATTGCTGGAGGAGTTTTATTCAAAATGGATTGTCAAGGGGTTCCCATAACCCAACCGCATAAGGAACGCAAAAATCCGGGAACATAACACCGATATGATGGAAACTAGGGCGGCAAGAGTGGAACAAAACACTAGGCGAGAGGCCGAGCCTTCCACCCTTTACCAAGTATATAGATGCATTAAGATAACAAGATAATAATATGATATCCCAACAAGTAAATAATGTTCCAACAAGGAACGGTCTCCAATCTTCACCTGCAACTAGCAACGCTATAAGAGGGGCTGAGCAAAGCGGTAACATAGCCAATCAACGGTTTGCTAGGACATGGTGGGTTCGAGGTTTGACATGGCAATTTGGGAGGCTTTCAAGCAAGTGGTAGGCATCGTAGCATTGGCATAGCAAAAGAGCGAGCATCTAGCAAAGCAAAGATAGTAGTGATTTCGAGGGTATGATCATCTTGCCTGCAAAGTTGTCAGAGTTGACTGGATCCTCGAAAGCAAACTCAACGTGCTCCTCATTAGCGAACTCGTCTCCTGGCTCTACCCAAACAAGACAAACAATCAACAAGGACACAATCAACCACGTGCAAACTCAAACAACATGATGCAAAGATGGTATGCTATGCGGGATGCAATACGGGATGCATATGCAAGATTTGACAAGGAATGCATGAACCTGGCCTCAACATGGAAATCCAAGTGTTCCACTGGAAATATGAGATGAAAACGCTTGAAAACGATATAAAGAACGCCGCAATCGGAGTTACGGTTTGGAAATGGCAAGCGATTCAAATATGACCACGTTCTGCGATTTACAGCAAGTAGCCATCTAAATGCAACGAGATGAACATGCTACAGCACCCAAACATGGCATCAAAATACATGGCAGGGATGCATTCAAGATACTTAACGAAAGTCTAGCACTGAGCTACGGCAAATTCATCCATTAACAGGTTCAAACAAGCATGGCAAAAATGCATATGGTAAACAGATCTCAGACTTAGTGAAATTAACACTTGTCTGGAATTTCAGATCAGGTAGCACACTTTGAAACAACAAAACTATATGCTACAGGACCTGAACATGGCAAAGTAAAGCATGGCATGGAGCTACTCAAAGAGCTTAACAAAAGTACCTTAGTGACCTTGAGCCAAAAGGGATCAGAAAATACAATTGCAAGCATGTGAACATGGCAAAAACATAATCAGTTCTCAGACTTGGTGAAAACTGGAGCATGCTGAAACAGATATCAAGTAGGCATGTTTACGAGCTCTATGCACTCACTACGGAGAAAGTCATGACGAGCCAAGCATACACCCATCAAGAATACACAAAATTCAAGCTAGACATGGCAAGAACAATAGCATATCATGCACGGATCAACTAGAACATCCTCGGCAAAATCGCTAACAAGTAGACAATCTGCCTAGATTCACGAAGTAGCAAAAGTAGAGCTCGATTGACTCAAGCTAGGGTGCTCCATAATTACAAACAAAGACATGGATGGATAGAGCACTACAAGAATAACAAAACATCATTACTGGTCATCCTCAAAAGAGGCACGGATCACTAGGAAACAACATGAACATATGGCAACATGAGATAAACAGATCAAGAACTTAGTGGAAATGCTATGTCCCTGAAATCAGCATTACCAAGTGCCTCACTTTGCAAGCTTATGCTAGTCACCACACACATCACAAAAATACATGGGTTGCACCTCTGGAAAGATGGAAAAACTCTTAACAAAACATATGTAGAGCTCATGGGCATATCATGCACACAATAATCATGGCAAAAATGACAAATATCTAAATGGAGCAGGAGATCTGACAATTATCTCAAGTAGCACTCTTCTAACAGCATTTCGGGCATCAAGATGCACTCAAATGAAAATGATGCAATGGAATGAAATGATGTGCTCTCTGAGGCGAACATTTTCATATGCTATATGCGCGAAACGGAGCTACGGATGCGGAGTTACGGCATGATGAAGTTTGCAAAAAAAATTACTTGAGAGGGGGAAAGTCAACCGCTAGATCTAGGGTTCCTCGCGGCGCACAAACCGAGGCCAGATCTGAGCTCGCCGGAGCTCTCGCCGGAGACGTCGGAGGGTGGCCGGAGAGGAAACCACGGTGGCTCGGGCGCGGCGAGGTGGCCGCGGCGGCGCCGGAGTGCAACTGCGGCGGGGCGGTGTCGGAGGCGGAGGTCGGCGCGGTGGCGGCGGGCGGTGGGGCGCGGCGCCGGCGTCGGGGGCGAGGAGGCAGGAGGCGGGGGCGCGCCTCCGGGCCAGGAGGGCCGGACGCGGGCCGAGCGGGCTTGGCGGTAGAGTGGGACGGCGGCGGCCACGTGGCGGCACGCCACTGGCTGCGGGCGGCGGCGGCGACCTGTCCGGCGCGGCCCGGACGTTGTCCGGCGCGCGGAGGGGAAGGGGAACTAGGTTAGGTGCGAAATGGCCTGGGATTTCGGGGAGGAGGCTAAATTTATAGGTAGAGGGAGCTAGGAGGCTCCAAATGGAGTGTGGTTTTTGGCCACGCAATCGTGATCGAACGCTCTAGACGATGAGAGAGGTTTTGGTGGGTTTTGGGGCAAATTGGAGGGGTGTTGGGCTGCAACACACACGAGGCCTTTTTGGTCCCTCGGTTAACCGTTGGAGCATCAAACGAAGTCCAAATGGTACGAAACTTGACAGGCGGTCTACCGGTAGTAAACCAAGGCCGCTTGGCAAGTCTCGGTCCAATCCGGAAATGTTTAATCCCCACACAGAAAGAAAGGTAGAAATGACCACCGAAGGAGAACGAAGCGCCGGAATGCAAAACGGACAACGGGGAAAATGCTCGAATGCATGAGATGAACACGTATGCAAATGCAATGCACATGATGACATGATATGAGATGCATGGCAACGATAACAACACGCGGAGACAAAAACCCGAACCCGAGAAAATAAAATAACTTAAGGCCGGAAACGGCAAGAGTTGGAATACATATTGGGAAAGTCATATCCGGGGTATTACACATCGCCACTGCCAGAAACCCTAATCAGTTCGGTCTCACCGATGGGATCTCGGTCTCACCGTGATGGGCTTGCAAACTCTCTGTTACCTATTGCAATATTTTCGGTCTCACCGAGATATGCAATCGGCCCCACCGAGTTTGCTTGGCCAACTCTCTGTTTCACTTATTACCCAACTCGGTCCCACCGAGTTTGAGTAATCGGTCAGACCGAGTTTTGGATTTACCCTAACCCTAGCACATCGGTCCCACCGAGTTGATCTAGTCCGTCCCACCGAAAATCCTATCGGTCACTAGGTTTGATAAATCGGTCCGACCGAGTTTCTCAATTCGGTCTCACCGAGATTGGTAAATTGTGTGTAACGGTTAGATTTTGTGTGGAGGCTATATATACCCCTCCACCCACTCTTCATTTGTGCAGAGAGCCATAATAACATACCTACACTTCCAATACACATTTTCTGAGAGAGAACCACCTACTCATGTATTGAGGCCAAGATATTCCATTCCCACAATATGAATCTTGATCTCCAGCCTTCCCCAAGTTGCTTTCCACTCAAATCCTCTTTCCACCAAATCCATATCCTGTGAGAGAGAGTTGAGTGTTGGGGAGACTATCATTTGAAGCACAAGAGCAAGGAGTTCATCATCAACACACCATTTGTTACTTCTTAGAGAGTGGTGTCTCCTAGATTGGCTAGGTGTCACTTGGGAGCCTCCGACAAAGATTGTGGAGTTGAACCAAGGAGTTTGTAAGGGCAAGGAGATCGCCTACTTCGTGAAGATCTACAGCTAGTGAGGCAAGTCCTTCGTGGGCGATGGCCATGATGGGATAGACAAGGTTGCTTCTTCGTGGACCCTTCGTGGGTGGAGCCCTCCGTGGACTCACGCAACCGTTACCCTTCGTGGGTTGAAGTCTCCATCAACGTGGATGTACGATAGCACCACCTATCGGAACCACGACAAAAGCATCCGTGTCTCCAATTGCGTTTGAATTCTCCGCTGCTCATATACTCTTTGCATGCTTGCTTGATATGTATTGTGTTTGTTAAACTTGTGCCTAAACTCCACTTCAACTTGAAGAAATTAAAAAAACTGCAACTTTCAGCACTTAGTGTCTAATCACCCCCCTCTAGACACCTCTTCTCGATCCTTTCAGTTGGTATCTGAGCATTGGTCTCCATTGCCTTGGTCTAAACACCATTGGAGGAGGATGGATGTGTCTACTTTGGGGAGTCTTAGACATAGAGTGCCTATTCTTGATGGAGAATATTTTCATGAGTGGAAAAATGAAATGCTTGAGATTTTCAATGAATATCACTTGAAAAAGTATATTGCTAGTCCTTGTGCACCTCATGTTGATACCATGCATCCTACAATTGATGAGTCAATTGACATGATTCACAATCTTAGAACTGTTAATCTTATCACTAGAGGCTTGCCTAGAAACTTGATTGGATATTTGCCTACTCTTAAGTGTGCCTACACCATATGGAAATTTCTTGAGAAACTCTTTCCAAATTATTCCTTGAAAGATCTAGATGAAGTCCTCCATAAGTCTATTTCCTTGATTAAGATGAGTTCCAATGATCCAAGAATGGTGACTGCTTATTTGAGCTAACTAATCTTACGAGTGCCAAAGGAGATGTTGAAATCATTAGCAATATCATTTCCAGAGCTATTAGAATTCATAAAGATAACTATAGAAATGATCATTTATCTAATGAATTACCCTCTCTAGGAATTGATCAATCACAATATGATGTTGAACATAGATACTCTGATGAGGATGATGATGATAGTGACTATGATCTCAATGATGCAATGAGACACTTTGGTCTTGTGGCAAATCTTCGCGGCTACATGGCTGGAGGAAAGGAATGGGTCTGAGGGAGTCCTGGATTAGGGGGTCTCCGGACAGCCGGACTATATCCTTTGGCCGGACTATTGGACTATGAAGATACAAGATTGAAGACTTCATCTCGTCTCCGGATGGGACTCTACTTGGCGTGGAAGGCAAGCTAGGCAGTACGGATATGGATATCTCCTCCTTTGTAACCGACCTTGTGTAACCCTAACCCTCTCCGGTGTCTATATAAACCGAAGGGTTTTAGTCCGTAGGACATAACAAAAAAACATACAATCATACCATAGGCTAGCTTCTAGGGTTTAGCCTCTCCGATCTCGTGGTAGATCAAGTCTTGTAATACCTATATCATCAAGAATAAATCAAGCTGGACGTAGGGTTTTACCTCCATCAAGAGGGCCCGAACCTAGGTAAAACATCGTGTTCCCTGCCTCCTGTTACCATCCGCCTTAGACGCACAGTTCGGGACCCCCTACCCGAGATCCGCCGGTTTTGACACCGACATTGGTGCTTTCATTGAGAGTTCCTCTATGTCGTCGCCGTTAGGCTTGATGGCTCCTACAATCATCGATAGCGATGTAGTCCGGGGTAAGACTTTTCTCCTCGGACAGATCTTTGTATTCGGCGGCTTCGCATTGCGGGCCAACTCGCTTGGCCATCTGGAGCAGATCGAAAGTTACGCCCCTGGACACCAGGTCAGGTTTGGAAGCTTAAACTACACGGACGATATCTGCGGAGAGTTGATCTTCGACGGATTCGAGCCTCTGCCTTGTGCGTCACGCGGTCACGATGAGTACGATCTAGGTCTGCCATCGGATAGTGTTCGAGAAATCACACATGCAGCCACTCCAACCCTTAATTCGGAGCCAGTTGCGCCTCCCATGGACGGGTGGATAGCCCCCGCCACAGAGGCCGCATCCCCAATGGTGATCGAGCCGAATATCGATCTTGCCCTTCGAGCCTTGTTGTTGAACTACCAGATACTTCTCCGGCCAAGGACTCCGAACCACCTGCGCCCGTTCCTATCGAATCTGGTTGGGCGCCGATCATGGAGTTTACCTCCACGGATATCTTTCAGCACTCGCCCTTCGGCAACATACTTAATTCATTAAAGTCTCTCTCCTTATCAGGAGAGTCCTGGCCGAAATATGTCCGGCAGGATTGGGATGCGGATGACAAAGAAATTCGCCGCCCACCCACCACCCATTTAGTAGCCACTGTCGATGACTTAACCGACATGCTCGACTCCTACTTCGAAGACATCCACCGTATGGACGACGATGCAGGAGACGAACAGGAACCACTGCCCACAGGGCACTGGACGCCCACTTCATCACATGACGTATACATGGTGGACACGCCAAAAGAAGACGACGACGAGGAACAGAAGGACGCAACAAAGGGTTGTCCCCTCGAGAAGCAGTCAAAGCGGCGGCATAAGCGCCGCTCCAAATCCCGCCTCGGCAGAAACAACGATCATGTAGACCCAGCGTTAGAGCAGGGTGAACCATCGCCGGACCACGGCAACACGGAGAATCAAACCGAACAACCCGACTCTGTCAAACATAATAGTCCGGACGACATCACATCGGACAGACACCCGGAGCAACAGAGTGCCCATCAAAGGCTCGTTGCCACCGCGAGGAGTCTAAAAAAGCAGAAGCAAAGGCTTAAGGCTGCTCAAGACACACTCAGAATTAGATGGAGTAAAGTGCTCAACACAACAGCGAAGTACAGCGGTAATCACCCCACCAAGAGCTACCCGAAGCGGAAGTTGCTACCTGAATTCGATGAGGAGGCCTTAGATCCCCCGCAACCAAAATCTAATACGGCCATCTGGCCGGATAGACGACCTCACGGCCAACATAGAACGGCAAACAATGCCACACATAAGCCAATACGCGATCCACGCGAGGGCTTGCATCAAAAGGACGGCGCAACCAGATCCATCTATGGACCACGCAAGCACGCTCCAGCATACAATGCAACACAACAAACATTCGAATAACACGGTACACCCAGATACAGGGGTGCTGCACACCCCCTATGTTTCACCGATGAGGTGCTGGACGATGAATTTCCAGAGGGATTCAAACCTGTAAACATAGAGGTATACGACCGAACAACAGACCCTGGGTCTGGATTGAGGACTATATCCTCCATATCCATATGGCTCGAGGAGATGATCTCCACACCATCAAGTATTTACCCCTCAAACTCAAAGGGCCAGCTCGTCACGGGCTTAAAAGCCTCCCCGAAAGCTCCATTGGAAGCTAGGAAGAGCTCGAAGACGCTTTTCGGGTAAATTTTCAAGGGACTTATGTCCGACCTCCGGACGCGGACGATTTGAGTCATATAACTCAACAGCCCGGGGAGTGAGCCCGAAAGCTATGGAACATGTTTCTTACTAAAAAGAATCAAATAGTCAACTGTCCGGACGCCGAAGCCTTGGCAGCTTCTAAGCATAGCGTCCGTGACGAATGGCTTGCCAGACACCTTGGCCAAGAAAAGCCGAGAACAATGGCAGCATTAACAACCCTCATGACCCGCTTTTGCGCGGGTGAGGACAGCTGGCTAGCCAGATGCAGCACCAGCGACCCGAGTACATCTGAGTTAGAGATGGAAATGGGAAATCACGACACAACAAAAATAATACGCGCCAGAATAAAGAAAACAGCCCGAAGGACACGGTTGTAAACGCTGAATTCAGAAGCTCTCGGCCAGGTCAGCAAAAGCCGCCCTCTAAAGGCAGCAGAGACGAACTGTCCAGCTTAAAAAAAATTCTAGACCAAATATGTCAGATCCATAGCACCCCTGGTAAACCCGCTAACCATACCCATAGAGAATGTTGGGTCTTCAAGCAGTCCGCAAGCTCAACGCCGTACACAAGGGGGAGGATACACCAAGCAAAGACGAGGATGAGCCTCTCAAGCAAAACACTGGGGAACAGAAGAAATTTCCACCAGAAGTCAAAACAGTAAACGTGTTACACGTGATCAAGGGGAGAAACAAAGCGGAACTCCAGAGAAATATGCCCAAGGGCCTATCACCGCGGAGTCCTGCCACTGGTCGTTCCAACCGATCACTTTTGACCATCGGGATTACTCAGCAAGTATCCGGCGTGCAAGATGGGCTGCCTTTTATTAGACCCAATAATTGACGGATACCATTTCACACGAGTCATGATGGATGGTGGTAGCAGTCTAAACCTGATATATCAGGACACAATCCGCAAAATGGGGATAGACCTAACGAAAATTTGCCACAGCAATACTACCTTTAAAGGAGCAACGCCAGGCCCAGGGGCTCATTGCACGGGCTCCCTGCTACTAGAGATTATATTCGGCTTCCCCGATAACTTCTGTAGCGAAAATTTAACATTCCACATTGCTCCGTTCCAAAGTGGCTATCAAGCACTACTTGGACGCGAAGCTTTCGCTCGCTTTAATGCAATACCGCATTACGCTTCCCTCACGCTTAAGATGCTCGGTCCACGTGGCACCATTACAGTGAACAAAAATATTGAGCGATCCTTGCGCGCCGAAAAGAGTGCGACTGCCTTGGCAGCCGCACACTAAAAATGGCCTCACCAACTAAAGCATTTGATAGGTCGTCAAGACCACGGACACGGTTAGACGAGTCCGGCGCAGCTATATGTTATTCACACAGGTTTGATAGGCCACACTCTTATTACAAATACAAGGGGCTCAACATGCGCAGACAAGTGGCAATTTTTACTCATCTTGAATTATACATGATTTCTATAAACCTACCTTTTTGCACGACAACTTTTCACCTAAGTTTCTCTCTTTTACAGATGACCATCGTGCTACACCCGTCCAGGATACGGCACAACGGAGACACAGGCGCATACGTGCAGCAGGGACCCGTTCCAAGGATTCTTTTTAGATTAAGACCCTACGTAAACCGTTTTTATTGTCTCTTGTTGATACACATCCCTCGGATTCTCAGTACAATTGAGAAGGATGCTGGCGTCTTGGCATGTGGCCACGTCAGAATAATGCACGTTCCTGGACACCAGGGGCTTCTTACAAAGGGCACTGTTTAGGCCCGGTTTATACCATAAAAGACTGAATACCTTAGGGAGTGTTCGGTGTCGCGAGTTTGGCCTTATATGCATCAACTCTGAATCATGTCTTTGGTCAAATGTTGGGTTTGCCCGGCTCCTGTGTTTTGCTGCCTTACGTTCCACTCTATCGGCTAAGGCGGCACCAGGAAAACTACTGCGATTGTGCCCTGGTTCATCCGGACGAGCACCTTAGTAGAGAAAGCCGAAAATTGACTGTCATGATATAGCACGAGACCGGTCAACCACTCGATGACCTATCAGAATGTTAGAATTCCTCCGCTTTAACGAAGGGCCGTTTCCCGGCCAGGCATGTACGTACCCCGAATTCGGATGAGTGCGGAGCCACCAGGGGCTATATAGTAGCCCCACTGTCAAACTCCTATGGCTAAGTGAAAGTGTTAAAGCATTATAGTCCGGTTGCCTAGTTCGCTGCGCCATCACCTCCTTATTAGGACCAAGACGTTGGATTAAGTGTGTATACGCGTCTTCTGCGAACACCCCCGCATTATATGTGTGGGGGCTGAAGCCGACGACTGCAATCTTTCAGGTTATACACATGTATACATAAACGGCCGCACAGGAGGCATCATATTACTTTCGGGCAAAATTATAAATACAGCCTTAATAAATTTCATAAAAACATTGTGTTTACAATGGGAATACATGTCACTCAAACATAATATTCTTCGAGCACTGGGTCTCTATCAAACGAGCGCCCTCGAGAACTTCTTCGAAATAGTGCTCGGCAGCCACTCGGCCTATGGCCGAACCCTGCGTCGCAACAGTGGTGGCATCCATCTCTGCCCAGTATGCTTTGACACGAGCAAGGGCCATCCGCGAGCCCTCTATACACGCCGACCTCTTCATCGCATTGATGCGCGGCACCGCTCTAAGGAACTGCTGCACTAAGCTGAAATAGCTGTTCGGCTTCGGTTTTTCTGGCCACAGATGATCTACGACGGACCTCATGGCGAGTCCGGACAACATGTTGAGTTCGGCCCGTTCGGCTAGGTGATCATTCAATGGAAGCGGATGCTCTGGAATGATAAACTGCGACAAGAACAGCTTGTCCACTTCACGATCTGTTTGATCTCAGAAGTATTCGGCCGCATCGACAGTGCTCGCCGCCAAGTCCATATATGCGTCTACCGAACTCCACAGCCAATCCAGCGGGGCATACCGCGGATCTCCAAACTTCCTCCATAGCAAAAAGGGCTTCCCAACCGCAATATCCCTGGCTTCACGTAGCGCTTCCTTCTTTGCCCTCATAGCAGAGCGGGTGTCTTTGGTCGCCACTGCGGCCTTTCCAAGGTCAGTCGCCATCGCTTGGTTTTCTTCTTCAAGGAGCTGGCAGCTGTCGGCAGTGTCTTTTAACTTTACAACCATCTTGGCCATTTTATCTTTGCTCTCGCAAAGTGCATCCTTTTCGGCTCTTAACTCTTCGGCCGCCTTTAAAGCGGCCGCATTACTAATTCTTGCTTGTTCCTTGGCTCGGGCAAGTTCCGCCGGAAGGGTCTCCACGGTGGCAGCTCCAACTGCAGTCACAACATATTAAAGATACTGGCGTTACGCTGCTCTTACTATGTGACATTCACCAGAAAACATTACTTACCCTGTGCCTCGTCAAGCTGCTTGTTAACAAGCTCGATGTCGGCATCTGCCGCATCCAGTTGCCGCTTTAGCTCGGCAAACTCATTAGTTCGGCTAGCCACCGGAGCTTCCACCACCTGCACATAAAGGAGGTTTGGTTATTACCTGGGACTATGATCCTCTATTCGCCGCCGTTCTCGACGACAACCAAAGTCTCAAGGGCTGCTATCTACACAGGGCACACCTAAAAAAGTGTGGTACTATCAAAAAGTATCATTTCACGTACCTCAATGCCCGTCAGTAGACTCATAAAGGCTTCATGCAATCCGCTTTCAGCGGACGAAATTCTTTCCATCACTATACCCATCAACGTACGGTGTTCTTCTGAGATGGCCGCTCGCTCCAACAGCTCCCTCAGTACGTCCGAACGCATGCCAGATGGTGTCAGACTCTTTTGTTTGCTCTCTTCAAGAGCCGGACGCTGGGGACTTCGGGTAACTATATGATTATCTTCTGGCTTCACCGGATCCGGAGAGGCCCTCCGCGACGACACTTCAAGGTCGCCCGCTTCTTGAGCGGGGGAGTTCGGGGGAGGCGTTTCGCTCTCCATCATCTCCGGAAGAAGATCCCCTGAAGACGAGCTCTGCTGAGAAGGGCTAAGATCCGAACTGCAAGATAAACGCTTCGGTTATTTTTCTCAGAGGTAAGGTAGTATATCTCCACTATTAAAGTAGTTTCTGATTACTTACAGCTCGTTGGAGGGCTGATCCTCGCGCAGACTTTGTGCGGCAAAAGCACCCTCCAAGGCAGGACCCTCTAGTGGAGACTTCTTCTCCTGTTTGGAAGCCTCGGTTTCCGGATCTTCAGAGGCAGTCCTCTTCCTTCCCCGAAGTGACAGAAGGTCGGATTCTTCTCCTTGGTTATCCTCCTTCACGGAGGTGCTCATTCCCTCGGTTGGAATTGGTAGCGATGGGGGCCCGCTTTCGACCTCATTATTCCCCCCTTTATCTTCCTTTGAGGGCTCCGGGCAAGGTGCTAGCTCGAGCATCTTTTCCAGTACCGGACTCTCCAAACCCTCAGGAAGGGGGGCCGAACACCGAATCATCTTTGCCTTTGTTAGCCAGTCCTGGTCAAAGAGCGATTACTCAGAATGACGTCATGGTAAATAAAAGACGGTGTGTTTGGCTAAAGGATTACTTACTTGGTCAGCGGTACGGTTGCTGCTCAGGCCCACGTCCTCGGTAGTATCCGGACACTCTATTTGGGGTCCGAAGAATGATTTATACATCTCCTCATGCGTCAGGCCGAGGAAATTCTGAATAGTGCGTGGCCCTTCTGGGTTGAACTCCCACATGCGGAGGGGCTGGCGTTTGCAAGGCTGGACTCGATGAACCAGCATGACTTGCGCCACCGTAACCAGACTGAAATCTCCTTCGAAGAGATCGTGAATGCGGCTCTGCAGTACAGGCACGTCCTTGGCTGGACCCCAGCTCAGTCCTCTGCTAATCCATGACATCAGTTGTGGTGGAGGGCCCGAGCGGAAAGCAGGGGCAGCCACCCACTTGGCACTTCTAGGAGCTATGATGTAAAACCACTCCCGTTGCCATAATCCGGACACCTCTGGAAAGGAACATTTTGGCCACGGAGCTCCTGCTATCTGGCTTATTAATGCGCCTCCGCACGCTGCATACTGCCCCTCAACCATCTTCGGCTTCACGTCAAAAGTCTTGAGCCACAGGCCGAAGTGAGGGGTAATGCGGAGGAAGGCCTCACACACGATAATGAATGCCGAGATGTGGAGAAAGGACTCCGGGGCTAGATCGTGGAAATCTAGCCCGTAATAGAACATCAAACCCCTAACAAAGGGATCCAGGGTGAGGCCTAGACCTCGGAGGAAGTGGGAGATGAACACAACGTTCTCGTTGGGTTCAGGAGTAGGGACGACCTGCCCTCATGCAGGCAGCCGATGCGAAACCTCGATGGTCAGGTATCTGGCCTCCCTCAACTTCTTGATATCCTCTTCCGTAACAGAGGAGGGCATCCATCGGCCTTGAAGGCTAGATCCGGACATGATTGAAGGTTCGAAGCACCTGACCTGGGCTTTGGGTGTTAGAACTCGAGGCGGGGGAAGGATTCGATTGAGCACGGGAGGGAAAAAAGTAAAAGCCTTGTCCCTTTATAAAGAGGGTGAATATCAAGTGTCCTCTCCGTAGCCGTTTGGGACTTGCCTATAATCTAGGAGTCCTAGACACGGTTGGGTTACCCACGACCGTATTGATGAGAATCCCGTAATTAGGGGAACACGATCTCTGCTTTGACAAGACGTGTCAAGAAACTGCCTCGCGTTATGTGTGGAGCTGGTTGAAGAAAAACGGTTTGAATAATCACCAAACCATGGCATGATGTCATGTTGCCAAAACGTGTCAGCAGATTAAGATTTGTGGAAATATTATTCTCTCTACGGTGGAATGTGGAACTTATTTTGCAGGGTCAGACACTATCCTTGTATTCAAATTCTTCCGTGGTGTATTCGGAGGAGGAACCCGCCTTACAATGCCGAAGACAATACTGCGCGCCGGACTCATCGTACATGAAGAAGGGATCGCACATGAGTTCTCGGCTAAGTACACACCTCAACAAATGGAGTTGTCGAGAGGAAGAACCGGACTCTTATCGAGATGGCAAGAACGATGCTTGATGAGTACAAGACGCCAAAACACTTTTGGGCGGAAGCGGTTTAGACAGCTTGTCATGCAACAAATCGCTTGTATCTTCACAAGCTACTCGGCAAGACGGCATACGAGCTCCTCACCGGTAACAAACCCCAAGTTGGATACTTTCAAGTATTCGACTCAAAGTGCTACATTCTTGATAAGCATCGTCGATCTAAATTTGCTCCTAAGTCTCATGAAGGTTTCCTACTTGGTTATGGCTCAAACTCTCACACATACCGTGTCTACAACAATTTCACCCAAAAGGTTGAAGAAACGGTAGATGGGAAGTTTGATGAATCTAACGGCTCGCAAGTAGAGCAATTGCCAATTGATGTAGGAGACAAAGATCCCTCGGAAGCAATCCAAGACTTGTCTATTGGCAAGATTCGTCCAATGGACATAAAGGAGAGTACCTCGTCCGTCCAAGTGGAAGCTTCTACCTCACGACAAGGTGAACGAAGAGTTGATATGGAAGCATCCACGAGTGGGACACACCAAGATGAAGAAAACGAGGAAGTGCACCAAAACGAACGTCAACAACCTCCTTCTCCACCACGACAAGAGAACGACAATGCCAACAAAGAAGAAGGCCAAGAAGAAGAACAAGATGAAGAAGATGTTCAACCAAGACCCAAGCAAAAGCTTTCACGAGTTCTAGCAAGAATTGCTAAAGATCATCCCGTGGAGCAAATCTACAATGATATCCAAATCGGGAGAATCACTCGCTCAAAAACTCGTTTAGCTAACTTTTGTGAACACTATTCATTCATCTCTCGCATTGAACCTATGAAGGTTGAAGAAGCATTGGAAGATCCGGATTGGATAAACGCTATGCATGAAGAGCTACACAACTTTGAGAGAAATCAAGTGTGGACATTGGTTGAAAAGCCCGATAACAACCACAACATCATTGGTACCAAATCGGTGTTTCGCAACAAGCAAGATGAAGATGGACAAGTGGTTCGCAACAAAGCACGTCTCGTCGCCCAAGGCACACACAAGTCGAAGGTATGGACTATGGTGAGACATATGCTCCCATTGCTAGACTTGAGTCCATTCGCATCTTACTTGCCTATGCTAATCACCATGATATCACTTTGTACCAAATGGACATTAAAAGTGCTTTTCTAAATGGTGAAATAGAGGAGGAAGTTTATGTTAAGCAACCTCCCGGATTTGTTAATCCTAAGAAACCTAATCATGTCTACAAACTTCACAAAGCCCTTTATGGTCTCAAACAAGCTCCTAGAGCATGGTATAAATGCTTGACCAAGTTCCTTATTGAAAAAGGCTTTGAAATTGGAAAAATAGATTCTACTCTTTTTACTAAAAGGGTTAATGGGGAACTATTTGTATGTCAAATTTATGTCGATGATATTATATTTGGATCAACTAACCCTCATTTTAGTGAAAAGTTTGGGAAGCTGATGTCGGAGAAGTTTGAGATGTCTATGATGAGTGAACTCAAATTCTTTCTTGGCTTGCAAATCAAGCAAACTAAGGAAGGCACCTTTGTCTCTCAAACGAAGTACACCAAGGACTTATTCAAGAAGTTCAATATGCAAGAATGCAAAGGTATGACTACACCCATGCCTACTAGTGGACATCTTGATTTGACCAAAGATGGTGAACCGGTTGATCAAAAAGTTTACCGCTCTATGATTGGTTCATTGTTATATCTATGTGCTTCACGTCCCGATATCATGCTAAGTGTGTGCATGTGTGCACGATATCAAGCTGCTCCTAAGGAATGTCATCTTAAGGCCGTGAAGAGGATAGTGAGATACTTAATACATACACCAAATTTTGGCATTTCGTATCCAAAGAGGGCTTCCTTTGATCTTGTTGGCTACTCTGACTCGGACTATGCCGGTGACAAGGTTGATAGAAAGTCCACTTCGGGTACTTGTCAATTCCTTGGTAGATCTCTTGTGTCTTGGTCTTCCAAGAAACAAAACTCGGTATCCTTATCGACCGCCGAAGCGGAATACATTGCCGCTTGTTCATGTTGTGCTCAATTACTCTGGATGACCCGAACTCTTAAAGATTATGGGATATATGTGAAACATGTTCCATTACTTTGTGACAATGAAAGTGCTATCAAGATTTCTCACAATCCCGTGTAACACTCTCGAACTAAGCATATTGAAGTTCGTCATCATTTAATTTGAGATCACGTTGCTAAGGGTGACATAAACCTTAAGCATGTTCGCACCGATAAGCAATTAGCGGATATATTCACTAAACCACTTGATGAGAAAGTGTTTTGCAGGTTAGAGGTGAATTGAACATCATTGATGCTTCAAACTTGGAGTAGGAACTCCATTGGATACATGCAAGACTGGAGCTTATGACTAATCCTTGATATTTCTCTTATGATGATAATCTTATGTCTTGGATATATTTGCACCTTGCATGTTATCTAACCCATGTAGGTACTTGGATGAATCTAAATCTATGAGATTGCAACTCACTCACATCTTGAGCAATCTCTACATCACCAAGTCTCTACATAATGGTGGTTGATGACAAGGAAGCACGAAACCTTTCAAACATATCCTTTGACAAATTCTATGTTGAGTTTCATGATTGTCATGTTGGATACACAAGTGCTCTTCCTTGCGAAAACTAACCCATGTAGGTAGATGAACTCAAAATCCAAAGGGTGCTCCCAACTCTTGATGAGCTACATCAACCTTGAGCAACCCACACAAGTTCAACTACATGATTACGATCAACACCACCACCCAAGGTATGTTATTCCATCTTACAGAAGCTTTACTCCAAGTCATGAGTCAAAGCAACTCGACAAGATGTGAATACATCAAGATGCTTAAACGAAAAATGGTAACCCCATTTTGAGCTTAAACGATGAGTACGACCTATGATCAAGTGATCTCACTTGACTCCTAAGTCAATGTACTCTAACATAGGTGACTTTGTCACCGCCCAACTCTAGATGAAGTTCTCTTGTGTTCCTTTTCTGTGTTCTTGTATTTGTCCTATGCATATTTGTTTCCCCTTTCAGAAAAAACTTCATCTAGATCCTTTTAGTTTCTTTTCTTTGTTCTTTGTTCTGCATTTTCTGCATCCAATTCATTGCAAATCTTTGTGAGATCTTATTTGTCTAGTGATCTGAGGTGACAAGTGTTTTTCTCTGTGATGAACTCGGTTCCACCGGTTTCATGTCTCCGGTCTAGCCGAAGATTTTCGGAGAAACCGAAGCATACAACTCGGTGACACCGATTTCACTGCAGGAAAAACATTTTGCCAGTTATTCCTATTTTTTTCTTGATCTAGCTCCACTCAATGAATCTTTTCCTCTGCAAGCATCACATTTACGTTAATGCTTTGTACTATGATTCAAGGACCGAACCCATTCACAACAAATTCCAGAAGACCCTTCTTGGAAATTGATGTCAAAGGGGGAGAGAGAGATCACATCAAAGCTTAATCATATCTCTAGGGGGAGGGAATACTCCAGGAAAGAGTAATCTTCAAGGATCCCAGATGCTTGTTGTTCAAGAGGAGAGATGCCACATGTCTTCTTGGGGGAAAGACATGTTCATATGTTCTTATTTGCATTAGCTCTGTTCATTTGTTTCTTTGAGCTCTGTTTTTCTATTCCCTATCTTCTCCCAGTATCCCATGATAGATTCAGGGGGAGCAAGACATCCAAGGGAAAGAAAACTTCTTAAATTCATTGCATATCTTTGTGGACATGTCAATATCTATCGTGGTACTCTGTACTCACTCTACATGTCATCCCAGTCTTGGTACTTTTGTGGTTCCTTTTGTCTGCTCTAGCTAGTGGGTGCATCTGTGTTATCTAACCTTGTTTACGCAGGCTCATCCCATCCTAGCCAACTCAAGACCACAAGGTAAGTATATGCATCATAGTCATGTGTATGAGAAATTCTTGCTAATGTACATACTGTTTGCAAGAAGGACTCATGAGCATGAAGGTACATTTTTCATCATTTGCTCTGGTGCATATAGCCAAGATACATGTAACACATTGCTACTCTGTCATGGTTATGGTCTCACATGCTTCTATACTCCATATTCACATGATTGCATACATGTAGGGGGAGCCTATGCCTGTTACATGTATTTCCAAAGCTTTACTTTCTATTCTCTATATCTTTATCTAAAGCTTTGATGTATGTTGCCATCAATTACCAAAAAGGGGGAGATTGAAAGCACAAGTGCTCCCTGGGTGATTTTGATAATTAATGACAACACATCTCTTGTTGGACTAATATCT
Source organism: Triticum urartu (assembly GCF_003073215.2). Lineage (NCBI taxonomy): Eukaryota > Viridiplantae > Streptophyta > Magnoliopsida > Poales > Poaceae > Triticum > Triticum urartu. The sequence continues at coordinate 672,370,370 of NC_053028.1, forward strand.
TTACCTAGTATGTTTCAGACAAGTTCAACAAAGTAAGTGGCATGGACTAAAGGATGTGGAACCCCCTTCAAGATGCTAAGGACAAAGGATTAGCTCAAGCTTCAAGATCAAGACTCTACATTTTCTATTTTAGTGATCCAAGATCACATTGAGTCTATCGGAAAAGCCAATACTATCAAGGAGGGATGAGGTGTTTCTTGATGAGGTTCTTGCTTTATAGTTCTTAGTGATATGCTCCAAAACCCTCAACTACCTTCCCACATCCACATATAACCTAAACCAAAAGTCAAACTCGGCCCAACCGATTCTTTCTATCCGGAGCCACTGAGTTCAGTTGAGATCGCCACTGCCAGAAACCCTAATCAGTTCGGTCTCACCGATGGGATCTCGGTCTCACCGTGATGGGCTTGCAAACTCTCTGTTACCTATTGCAATATTTTCGGTCTCACCGAGATATGCAATCGGCCCCACCGAGTTTGCTTGGCCAACTCTCTGTTTCACTTATTACCCAACTCGGTCCCACCTAGTTTGAGTAATCGGTCAGACCGAGTTTTGGATTTACCCTAACCCTAGCACATCGGTCCCACCAGTTGATCTAGTCCGTCCCACCGAAAACCCTAACGGTAACTAGGTTTGCTAAATCGGTCCGACCGAGTTTCTCAATTCGGTCTCACCGAGATTGGTAAATTGTGTGTAACGGTTAGATTTTGTGTGGAGGCTATATATACCCCTCCACCCACTCTTCATTCGTGGAGAGAGCCATCAGAACATACCTACACTGCCAATACACATTTTCTGAGAGAGAACCACCTACTCATGTGTTGAGGCCAAGATATTCCATTCCCATAATATGAATCTTGATCTCTAGCCTTCCCCAAGTTGCTTTCCACTCAAATCTTCTTTCCACCAAATCCATATCCTGTGAGAGAGAGTTGAGTGTTGGGGAGACTATCATTTGAAGCACAAGAGCAAGAAGTTCATCATCAACACACCATTTGTTACTTCTTGGAGAGTGGTGTCTCCTAGATTGGCTAGGTGTCACTTGGGAGCCTCCGACAAAGATTGTGGAGTTGAACCAAGGAGTTTGTAAGGGCAAGGAGATCGCCTACTTCGTGAAGATCTACCGCTAGTGAGGCAAGTCCTTCGTGGGCGATGGCCATGATGGGATAGACAAGGTTGCTTCTTCGTGGACCCTTCGTGGGTGGAGCCCTCCGTGGACTCGCGCAACCGTTACCCTTCGTGGGTTGAAGTCTCCATCAACGTGGATGTATGATAGCACCACCTATCGGAATCACGACAAAAACATCCATGTCTCCAATTGCGTTTGAATTCTCCAAACCCTTCCCCTTACATTCTTGCAAGTTGCATGCTTTACTTTCCGCTGCTCATATACTCTTTGCATGCTTGCTTGATATGTACTGTCTTTGTTAAACTTGTGCCTAAACTCCACTTCAACTTAAAGAAATTAAAAAACTGCAACTTTAAGCACTTAGTGTCTAATCACCCCCCCCCCCTCTAGACACCTCTTCTCGATCCTTTCAGAAAGCATGTAAGAAAATTGATATCGGGCCAACTTGGATCTTTGGTGATTGTCCCCCTATATGGAGAATTTAGGAGGGTGGGTGCAGGGAGTGGCCTTGTAGATGATGGATGGAGGCGCGGAGGGATGTGGTCGCTGGAAGGTCGAAAGCGGAGAGGGTCGGGCGCGTTAGGCGGAGCCGGTGGTGCGCGACAACCGGAGGCGGCCCAATCATGGGCAGCGAACCGACGATAGCCTCGGCCCATCTCTCGACGCTGCCGGTGCTCGAGGCCACCGCTCGGCACCATCTACATCAAGGGGAAAGAGAGGCGAGAAAGCGATGATGCGGGGCTAGGGATTGCAGAGGAGGGTGGGGGTGTGCAATTTGAATGGATGGTTTTGCCCACCGTTTTCTTGTACGTGGCGGTGGAGACGGCTGCGTCCAGCCATGCAGGCGAGGCATGGGTCGAGACGGGCACACGGCGAGGCGCAGTAGCAGAGGCAGGGGCGATTTTTTGCTACTGAGATGCAGGGTGTGGGATTGACCGTTCATGTTCTCTTTTCCTTTTTAACGGGAGATGGATGCGATTTTTTCACGAGGGGAGAGATGCGACCACGTACAGATTCCATAAAAAATTAATTAGGTCCATAACGGGATTTGTTTACAATGCGTTAAGATTTACGTGTTAGTTTTCTTAATAAAGAAATGCACTGATGTAAGGATCGATTGATTCGGGTAAGGAAAGATAGATTCGTGATCTTTTGTATGTTAGGAAATTACTGGTTTGCAAGGAAATAGTGGAGAGAGAAAGAACCAATGCGACCACGTACAGATTCCATAATAAATTAATTAGGTCCATAACGGGATTTGTTTACAATGCGTTAAGATTTACGTGTTAGTTTTTTTAATAAAGAAATGCACTGATGTAGGGAGCGATTGATTCGGGTAAGGAAAGATAGATTCGTGATCTTTTGTATGTTAGGAAATTACTGGTTTTCAAGGAAAGAATGGAGAGAAAAAGAACCAGTACGAGGGGGTGGTGGGAGGTGAAACAAAGAAAAACCGGACGAAATTGGGAGGTGGGAGGGGGGCGAGTAAAAAACCGCCGAAAAAAAACAACGAAATTAGGAGGTGGGAGGGAGGACGAAAAAACCAGAGAAGGTGGGACAAACATAAATCCAAAACGGAGACTACCAACTGAGACATTAGGAGTAGAGATAGGAGGCACCTTTCATGATCTCTGATCAATCCACATCATCAAAATTAATTAAACCGTTAGATTGTAAAATAGACGATCAGGATAGAAGGAAAACATGCGTAACGTAGATGGTGGAGTCCTATAACAAACGCATGTGACACGTCCCAAAACAAGGAAAGGTTCACATAAAAAACAAGAAGGAAATCTTGTGAAAAGAAAACAAGGAAAGCCTCCACCTAATCCTTACGTGAAAAGAAAACAAGGAAAGACTCCACCTATTGCCATAAAATTAGGAAGGAAAGCCTCCGCCTCCAGTTTTTTTAAAAAGGAAGTCTCCTATCTCATGCGTACTCAAGTCCTCCCCCAATTGGTCTCCCTATGTTTCCCTCGGGAAAAACATGTTAGCGTAATTTCCTCCAAGATTGCCTCCGGTTCAATCAGCCAGGTGCATGCTGCAAAAGCCGCATGTGCCTATAGCATCTCTGGCGCACCATGGCTCCGAAGCACGCAGCAGCAATGGCCGAAGTTTGCACCATCATGTCAGATTTGGGTGGCCATCCTTCGTGGTGTTGGCTGGAACTCTCCGCTCAACTTCAAAACAAGTTTCGGTTATTTGATCTAAGGTAAGAAACGTGATATTTTCATTCTGGTCGGATTCGTCTGCAGATTCAATCTCGAAAACTTTAGATCATAAACTCATTTAGGGACGACTGCGGAATTGAATTACAGGGGTGTTGGTCGTCCAAGACTGATTTGATTCAGATTGTCGGTTTGACGCAATAATCAAAATTATTTATATACTTGTCATTCGTCGACACAAGGCTGGGGTGAATATATTCTGCAGCTATGTGCGTACATCCCTCCTCCACTGTCTTGGTAGCAGGTGTAAAGTCTAGATAACTATCCTCCATGTTGGGCATCAACATATTAGGATGCCATAACGTCCAAAATTATTTTGTATGGTGTGATTAGATCATAGTTGTCGTCTCTGGCTATGGCCGATGTGGCGGAAACAAAACTGTGTGGTAAGCTCAAGTATAGTTGTCTCTTACAAATACTCATTGTTAATCTCCATTTTCCCCTCTCTGAAATCAAAGAAAATGTTCTTACTGAAAATAGTAGATCCCAATATGAGATATTATTTAGTCCGTGTTTATCTTCGGCCGGCCGGCAAGCTGCTTGCTCAGAACAGGCCAATACCAGATCCGCGTATTGTCTGCTCCATGGCATCTTCAATCCTGTGTGTGGCCTCTCATCAATTGACTCAACATGCTCAAGAATCCTTTTTCAGATCTCCTAGAATAATTTTTGAAAATTTTGTTTTGGTTGTATATTTTCCACTCTTGCAATGATCGTATCAATATACAACTATTTCGCTTAGTTACTTGTGTATGCAGTATGCCTGGGTAGTAAATAAAATCATAAATTTCTGTACACGCATTATTTTCAAAGTAGTAGGCACGTGAGTAATTATTAAATTGAGGTGTTATCTTCTCATATCTGATACACATTAGTTATTTTGATGAGAAGATGATGCAAAAATCAATGCTAAACTATGTGCAGACCCTCTAAAGTTGCAGTACTGTTTTCTAGAGTTGGTGATATGTTCCTTCTATATGAATTGAGGAAGAGAGGAGAATTTACTATAGCAGAATGTTCGTTCTTTTATTAGGAAAAAGCAAGTTTGAGAAGCCAGCTGCCTAACTTCCGATCTATTAGATTAGATGGCAAAATTGCAACATGGGACACTCAGCCATGCAGCGATTAATAGTTTTCTTTTGGATTACCCTTTCCTGCAGGCTTTTGATTTGAGGTTAAAAAAAGGCGCATTGCTTCGGTCTACAGGTGACTGCTTCCATTGTTTAATCCAACAGGCACTTCCATGGATTAATATATCAGGCGTGTATGTAAAATTCATCTATAGAATATGATCTTTCCATAAATCATTGGTTTACCACTTATGAATTCAGTTGGTTTGATCTCATCAAGAGTATTACTTCGCAGCAACTCTTTGTGTAGTCCTCCTAAACATTGGCCTCCATGATTTAAGTACATTATTTAATGTAACTAAATTCTTCTCACAATATGAAATATTGATATCCCTTAGAATCTACGTGACTTTTGTAGCGCGTACCGCGGGGAATCGGCTTTTGTCACGGCATACTGCCCGAGCTTGCAAGAGGATGTGGAGCAGCGAGACGAGGATGACGCAGGATGTATTCACACTTCCATGTGGTCAGGCCGCGAACATTAATGGTGAAGTCCTGTTTTAAATCTAACATATGTTCTCTGTACTTTGTCTATGTAAATCTCATTTACACTCCATGTAAAAACAAGATCTTATATGCACAACTATTATAATAATAATAGCCCAGTATAAGGATAAAAAGTATCCTTCTGTTTCAAAGAAAATGAATGTTTATTTGAGATATTAACTTCCCGTGAGGTGTGATGCAAGGAAGCATGATGAAATCAACATTACAAATATGTATTTTTAGGTTTTGGCTACAAACATGAATATTTGCATCTCGAAGATGGTGTATTGTTTGTATGTCATCACTCATTTAAGATCACAACTCCATGCATGATCAATGAAATTGAAATTTGTAAAGCTCCATTTTCATGTCTACGTCTTTTAATTCTTATATGTCTTGCTTTGATATTTTATATAGGCTTGGCCTAACAATTTTCGTAAATATGGCTCCGTTTACCTTCTATTGGTCGATGGGGAACATCATACGCCTATAGTCATAGAAACAAACATCAAATTATATCTATTGAGGTTAGTTGTGTCATTTGTTTACTTTAATTTTATGGTGAACTATTTGCTGATATTCCAAAATTTGAACTTCCACGTGAAAAAATCCATGGAAAATTGGAGTGTGAAACCACATCAATAAAAATAATAATTATGGGTCATATTTGATGATTACTATTTTCATGATTACAAAGTGTATGTACGAGAATATACGCTAGTGATAAAAATGTAGACAAATATCTAGGCCGTGCAGGTGCACGGGTTAACGACTAGTAGTACGTAACTAATCGGCATGTACCCAGATCCGGGCCCTTTGCCTCGCTTCGGTGCGACATCTCAGCAACATGGGTTCAGCCATCTGTGAACTAAATAGAAAGGTGTTGTGTAGCCCTAACTAACATACCCAACTAGCAAGCTAATTCACGTGTTTGTGTCGTCCTGATTAACAAGGTATACATAGTATACCGCTGGCGAATTAGTCGATCTAACTAGCTGCATATAGCACTAAGTTCTACTGATCTAATTAACTAGGTGCACTACAAACGAAGTAATCATTCTGTGCTATACGATCGAACTACAAGTGCATGTGCATGTGCATGGTATGTCGAGATGACTCGAGGCCGGCTGGATTAAGCTCCCCGGCTGTGGAGCAGAGGAGGCACCGAAGCGGTGGTGGTGAAAGTACGCCGCACGATTTTGATGGGCAGCGACTACGACTAGGTGTGGTGGAGGGACAGATCACACATGCGACGGGCGTGAAAAAGAGACTGACAAAGAAAGAGAGTTGAGCGGGAGAGTGAAGTTGAATCTGCGTGGGCGTGATGATTTATATTCCACGCTCCAGTTCCGTGTGCTATGAAGCGAACGCTGGTAAATACATATTGTGTATTCTTATTCATGCTAATGGCCTTTGGGTAATGATTTATAGAACGAATTTTTTTTTAGACATGTTGCCTATAACGTTGCTTAACTTCTTGATTGCAGTTTCAATTACTTTTCTTAACTTCTGGGATGCAGTCTCATGTCATCAAAAGTAAATCACAAAATAATGCTATGGGCAATGATCATTGTGGAGACAAATAGAGACTCAACATGAACATAATCATTTGCAAACAGTTGAGGAAAAAATCCTTCAAATATTTGCTTAACTTGTGGGCTGTAGCTGGTCTCTGCACCAATTGACGCAATGGGTCATCTATTAATGCAAGAATATGTTGGAATAGAATAAACGACAATACATGGTGCTAAACCGGCATGCTTGAGCATGACACTGCCGGATAGAAAGGATGGTTAGGTCTTAGTCCGAATAGAAAGGCCATGTATCTGGGAGACAGTTGGGCGAAACGGTTGCTGGGTTGCCCTGGTCGGCCAGAGAAGTACATGGGAAACGATCAATGTTATCTGTCATTGGTATATACAAGGAAGATACAAATGCATTATGAACATAATCACTTGCAGACCATTTGAAAGAAGTATCCTTGAAATAGTTCACATAACTTCCTTTTCATGTTTCAAATAGTTTGATTAGCTTGAAAGATCCATCACGAATGGAGTTTCATGTCATCAAAAACAAATCACCAAAGAAAGCTATGGGCAATTATCATTTTCAAGAAACTAGAAATGCATTATGACTATAATCGTTTGCAGACTGTTGAGAAAAAATCCTTGAAATAGTTTGCGGACAGTTTGGGGGGGGGGGGGGGGGATCCTTCAAATCATTTGCCTAACTTCTGGATTGTAATTGGTCTCTGTGCCAATTGGCGCAACGGATCATCTATCAAAGACAAGTCGCCAAGAAATCTATAGGCAATTATCATTGTTGAGGCAAATAGCAACACAATATGAAAATAATAATTTTTAGACAGTTGAGGGAAAATCCTTCAAATAGTTCTCTTAAATTATGGGCTTCGGTTGGTCTTGACACTAATTGGCGCAGCGGTTCATCTATTAGTTCAAGAATACGTAGGAATATAACAAACAATAATATGTTGTGTTAAACCGGCATGGTCGAGTATGATGCGGCCTGGTAGAAATATGGTTAGGTTTTAGTCTGAACAGAAAGGCTGGGTATCTCGGAGATAGCCAGGTGAAACGGATGTTGGGTTGTCCAGCCTGACCAAAGAAGAACAAGGGAGATGATCATTGTTAGATGTCCTTAGTAAATGTACAAGGCAGATACAAATGCATTAGGAACATAATCACTTGCAGACCATTTGGAAGAAACATCCTTGAAATAGTTCACAACACTTCTTTTTCATGTTTCAAATAGTCCCCTTAGCTTCCGGGTTGTAGTTGGTCTTTGGGCCAATTGGCGCAACGGGTCATTTGTTAGAATTAAAACATGCATGTGTATGAGAACTTGATTCTTACAACCATATATTTGCGCTAGAGATCATCGTGATCTTAATTTGTGCTCTGGAAGACTTGTTAAGATGTCCTAACACGAGACCAAGTGGGGGATATGTCCAAATTAAATCTTGGCTTGTTTGTGACCTGCATCAAGTATCAGTTGTCCAACTGCAAGCCTTTACCATTGTGCGTGTTTACCTTGGTTATTAAGAATATAATTCAGACAAAAGAATTGGGCATTTAATGACTACACCTCCTGAATCCCCTAGAATTGGTTTTTCGCTACCGTACTAAACATTTCTATCACTAGTGTTCTGAGTAGGGTTCTGCATCCTCCCTGCTCCTAACCTCCTCCTTGATCGAACTCTGGGATCCTAGGTGCCTGCAGGATTAAAGAATGAGAAAGAGACAAAAGACAACTCCGTTGCAATTCTAACACATACATGACGTTACAAATACATCGGGTTGCAAGGCTATGCCTCAAGCCATTGCCTTACCATATTACACATACACATTGCGATCGGATCACAAGAAGAAATAATTGAAAAAGAAATAAAGATGATTTTTATTAATATGTCTTACAATGGTTGTCGGATGCGATACACGATTACAAGTATCTAACTTGGAGGGGAGTTGATGCGGTGATGGCAATGATAATGGCTATGGAGTTGAGATGGGAGATGGCGGTGGTTAGGGTTGTAAGATGGCTTCTGGTTCATGAATGGGTTGGATGCCACGTAGCCGCATGCACTTGATACAAGTACTAGCACGAGTACCAGATGCCTTCTTGTTCTCCGACTTGACTGTTGCACCTTCCATTTTCTTCCTTCTTTCTCCTTTTCCCACGTTTCCTTCTAAATGATGATTTATCTCCATGTTTGGCCTCTTTTCTTGCAGAAACAAAATAAACAAAGGATTGCATGATCTCTCGTATTCATTAGTGATTGGTGGCAATATCGAAGTAATTTTCTCAGATATTCTAAGATTATCTTTTTTAAATAATTGTGTGTTGAGCGAAGAAATATCACTCATCATGAACATGTACCTGGAGAATGTTTGCTTCCTCTGAGTCTACTTCATCGATTCCGTCTTCCTCTTCTACATCCTCACCCTACATGTAATCCTCTGGTCATTGCACTTCAGGTCCTTCTTCTCGGGTCGGCTCTCGCAGTAGTGGAGCATCTAGCTTCTTCATCCTATCTCACACGATGAGCGAGAGCACACGCGGGTTTCTCGCCTTGAGGTCTCGGTTTCCCCATTAGAAGGCTTCGGGCGGGCAACATACGCAGAGGGAGCCTCATAATCGCCCCCACCAACCTCTAGCTTTCTCTCGGTTTCGCTCGGCTTGGCACCCTTGGACTGCACATACGATGACATTGTGGAGAGGTGGTTGGTGTACGGTGGCGACGCGGTGACGAGGGCAGATTGGTCTGGCGGCTTTGCAAGGTTTCTAGTGTTTCTCCACCTCCTCCATAGGTTGCTTTATATATGCAATTGCCTCTCATTGCTTGCGGAAGGAGTCGGAAAACCCTAGGCCATCAGACTCTAGGTGCCTTAAGTCTCCCAGGCTCCTCCAGGTTTCCAGCGAGGTTTTGGACACAACAGGCTCACACCTACCAGGGAAGTCGTACGAGGACAGGCCCGCAACGGTTCCACCATTCTTCTAGGGAAGACACATGGAAGAAGAACCACCCACGGCCGGAGTCGCGTTCTACGGTGGCAGCGACGGGACAATCGCCTCTTGATCGCCGAGGGTGAAACCCTAGCGAAATGTTGTCCATCAATTTTATTGTACAGAGGCGGAGCAGTTTTCTCATCCAATGCCGGCTAATCCGCCGGTTCCCTTTCCCTCCCCTGCCGCTTCGGTACTGGTGGAACGGTTGGGGAGCCCCGGCTCCCTGTCCGGCATTGTTACATTATAGGCTTTGTGTTTTGGGTGGCGATGCTCAATTGGTGTCGACGTCAACACCGCAAATAAGGTTTTTGGGCCATTGCCTCGACGGCGTTGTCCTTGTGAGGTCTTTAAGACGGTGATCGAGTTCCCACGGGAGGTCTCGTTTCTTCGGCTTTGTCATCACCATACTGACGATTTCTCCAACGCTGGTGTGGGGCCGGAAGTGGTCGTGTAGGAGATGAGTGGCACAATGTCGTTGGTCACGTATGAGTGGCGGTACACCGGGTGGTTGACGCTTTTGGACACCCCCCCCCCCCCCCCCCCCCCCCCCCCCCCCCCCCCATGCGGCTTGAGGGCTTTAGAATCGCGATCCAGTAGGGGTAGACAGTAGACTGCATCTTCAGCTGATGAACGATAGTGACATATACGGCGCCGCAAGCTGTGTCGACTTTTCGTGGGCTCTTTTTGCAGCGTTGCTGTTATGGCTTTCTATTGGATCTTGTCTTATTGATGGCATTTTCTTCTTCTCTGGCGGCCGCTCCGGTGACGACGGTGGTTGAAGTTTTGTGTTGATCAATTGGTGGTCATAGTGCTTTTGCTACTTCACCTATCTGTGTTACTGATAAGGATTATGAATTCTCTGTTGATCCTGATATAATTACTTTGGTTGAATTGATCCTTTTCATGGCTATGAATCTGAAACTGTTGTGGCACATCTTACTAAATTAAATGATATAGCCACCCTGTTCACTAATGATGAGAGAACTCTTTACTTTTATATCCTTAAAATATTTCCGTTCTCATTAAAGGGTGATGCTAAGATATGGTTTAATTCTCTTGACCCTGGTTGTGTACGTAGTCCCCAGGATATGATTTATTACTTCTCTGCTAAATATCTCCATTCTCATAAGAAACAAGCTGCCTTAAGGGATATATATAATTTTGTGGGAATTGAAGAAAAGAGTCTCCCACAAGCTTGGGGGAGGCTTCTCAAGTTACTTAATGCTTTGCCTGATCATCCTCTTAAGAAAAATGAAATACTTGATATCTTTTATAATGGACTAACCGATGCTTCCAGAGATCACTTGGATAGTTGTGCTGGTTCTGTTTTCAGGGAAAGAACACCGGATGAAGCTGAAATTCTATTGAATAATATGTTGACAAATGAAAATAATTGGGCACTTCCTGAGCCTATTCCTAAATCAACTCCGAAGAAAAGAGGTGTTCTATTTCTCAGTCCTGAAGATATGCAAGAGGCAAAGAAATCTATGAAAGAAAAAGGTATTAAAGCTGAAGATGTTAGGAATTTACCTCCTATTGAAGAAATACACGGTCTTAATTTACCGCCTGTTGAAGAAACATATGATCTTAATCCTTCACCTATTGAAGAATCTCATAGTCTTGATAACCCGACACAGGTAGTAAAGGAAAATTCTCTCTATAGATATGATAAAGCTGAAATCCCATTTACTAAGTTTGCTAGCCCATGCTTAGATGAGTTTGATAAATTTATGGTTAAGCAAGAAGACTTCAATGCTTATTTTGGTAGACAATTGAAATACAATTCAAATATGCTTGAACACTTGGGTGATTATATGGCTAATGTCAAAGGTGAACTTAAACTTATTAGTAAACATGCTTCTATGGTTACCACTCAAGTAGAACAAGTACTTAAGGCTCAAAATGATTTGCTCAATGAATTGAATAGTAAGAATAATGATTATGCTATTAGAGTGGCTACTAGAACTGGTAGAATGACTCAGGAACCTCTGTATCCTGAAGGCCACCCTAAGAGAATTGAGCAAGATTCTCAGAGAAATAATATAGATGCACCTAGTCCTTCTAAAAGTAAGAAAAAGAAAAATGATAAGACTTTGCATGCTTCCAGTGAACCTATTGTTGATACACCTGAGAATCCAAATGATATTTCTATTTCTGATGCTGAAACACAATCTGGTAATGAACCTGAAACTAGTGATAATGCTAATGATAATGTTCATGATGATGCTCAACCTAGTAATGATAATGATACAGAAATTGAACCTGCTATTGATCTTGATAACCCACAATCGAAGAATCAACGTTATGATAAGAAAGACTTTGTTGCTAGGTAACGTGGTAAAGAAAGAGAACCATGGGTTCAGAAACCCATGCCTTTTCCTCCCAAACCATCCAAGAAAAAGGATGATGAGGATTTTGAGCGCTTTGCTGAAATGATTAGACCTATCTTTTTGCGTATGCGATTAACTGATATGCTTAAAATGAATCCTTATGCTAAGTATATGAAAGAAATTGTTACAAATAAGAGAAAGATACCGGAAGCTGAAATTTCCACCATGCTTGCTAATTATACTTTTAAGGGTGGAATACCAAAGAAACTTGGAGATCCAGGAGTACCCACTATACCATGCTCCATTAAAAGAAACTATGTTAAAACTGCTTTATGTGATCTTGGAGCCGGTGTTAGTGTTATGCCTCTCTCTTTATATCGTAGACTTGATTTGAATAAGTTGACACCTACTGAAATATCTTTACAAATGGCTGATAAATCAACTGCTATACCTGTCAGTATTTGTGAAGATGTGCCTGTTGTAGTTGCAAACGTTACTATTTTAACGGACTTTGTTATTCTTGATATTCCCGAGGACGATAGTATGTCTATTATTCTTGGAAGACCCTTTTTAAATACTGCAGGGGCTGTTATTGATTGCACTAAAGGCAATGTCACTTTTCATGTTAATGGTAATGAGCATACGGTACACTTTCCGAGGAAACAACCTCAAGTTCATAGTATCAACTCTATTGGAAAAATTCCATCGATTATATTTGGAGGTTTTGAATTTCCTCTTCCTACTGTCAAGAAGAAATATGATATTCTTATTATTGGGGATGTGCATATCCCCGTTGAGGTAACATAGTGTTATTCAAAATTTCTCTGGTTCCATGTTATTCAGAATGAGTTCGTTAACAAGACTTGATCAACCTTGTTAGTGGATTCCTTTTGATAAGCATGAGATGGATGAAAATAGAAGGCACAACATTTTGTACCCTCCTTTTACTTTCTGTTATTTATATTAAATAAAATAAAAATAGTATTTCTCTGTCTGTTATCTGAATTATCGTGCAATATAAAAATACCCTGAAACTAAAAGTTCTCCAAATGCCCTGAAATTTAAATATAATTTTTTTCTGAAATATTTGAGAATATTTGGCACTGAGAACACAGCAAGAGGGGCATCCACCTGGCCACGAGGGTGGAGGGCGCGCCCTACCCCCTGGTGCACCCCCTGCCTCGTGGGCCCATGGTGGCCCTCCTCCACTTATTCCTGCACCCACACACTTCTTCTTCCTCCCACAAACACGAATATCCAGCTCAAGCATGAGTTCTAGCTCATTTTGCTACGATTTTAGATCTCCTTGCTCAAAGCACCTCTCACAAAACTGCTTGGGGGATTGTTCCATGGTATGTGACTCCTCCATTGGTCCAATTAGTTTTTGTTCTAGTGCTTTATTCATTGCAGATTTGTGCTACTTAGTTGACCCTGTTCTTGAGCTTGCATGTCAAATTTATATGGTCAAAAGTAATTATAATGCATGATAGGCTCTAGGCACTTGTAGGAGTTGTTGCTATCAATTTTGTTGAGTTTGGTTCACTTTTGTTTGAAGTTACTAAAAATATCAGAAATTTTTCAGAGGAAGAAATATGCTTAGGACCCAGGCTTGCAATGCGTGATGCTGATGAAGAACCACCAAGAGATGCTCCAGTGCATCCTTGTGAATGGCCTTCGGAAAACTTTATGGATCGAGCAGGAATTAAGGAAGAATTTAACGCATATTTGCGTAACGCTGATCTTATGAGCTTCGAGGAAGAAAAGTGCAGCCAGTATCACTATCTCACTAGTTCCTTTGTGAGGAGGTTTGAATTTTCATCTTCACGTAATTCTCCAACTGTCCTGTTTGATCTTTATGAAAATTCTTACACTATGGACTTAGAGGATTTTACCACTGCTTGCAAACTTCCACAATGGGGTAGTGTCAGGGAACCTCGCAAATCTGAACTTAGAGATTTTCTTACTAGTATAATCGTGGGGGAATCTAGAGATATAACACAAGCTACCATAGGGAGCATTCACTTTCTTGCTATACATTAATTTGCTCTCTTCATAGGTAGATGCATTAATGGTAAAGATGAGGCATGTCACATGTGTGTCCCTGACCTCAGTATTCTTAGGAGTGCTGTGTTAGGAGATAAATCTTATAATTTGGGAACCATTGTTGCACGTAGGTTGCAGCTTAATAGATTTAACGGAGATTTCTTTGGTGGAATTTATGCAACCCGCATAGCTAATTTTCATGGTATAGCCATACATGAAGATGATATTGAGTTGCCTCCTGTTTATTTGGATTATGAGGCTATGGTTCACCACCAGTTTGTCGAGAGGAATGAATCACCTCTCCAGTATCGCTTAATCTTTGACAGACGTCGTGCTGTCCGTATTACTCTCCATGCTCCTGTCTTCTTTGATTATCAGGCAAAAGGAAGATATGTTATCACCAGAGAGGAGGCAGATGAGTACGAGAGGAGGGCGGAGGCCGCTCGTCGCCACGCTGCAGCTCAGGAGGCGATTGCCGCTGCATCTCAGTACGACCCCAACTATTATTATGGATATCCGCCAGGCCAGCCGTGGCCATAGACCAACTTAGGCCAAAAGCCTAAGCTTGGGGGAGTACGTATTTCCCACCGACATTATATTCATGTTCACACACTTATTGCTAGATGTCGGTGCTCATACTTTTTCACTGTAATATCCATGCTAGTTTATTTTCCTTTTTATGCTTTCTTCTTGTGTGTTCAATAAACCTTAAGAAAAACCAAAAAAAATAGTTGTAGTTTTTAATTAGTTTACTTTCCATGCTTGTAGCAGTAATTAAAAAGAAAACCCGAAAAGATTTCCTGTTCTTCTTTTGCTTGTTGGGAGCTTTCCCGTGTAAATAGTTTTATTTCTTTTCTTTTCTTTCGGGGTCGATAGGAGAAGACCATGATTAAATTGTTGAAGTGGCTCTTATATGCATTAATCTGACAAAAGAGCCCATATTGCCTTGTCTTCTCGTGTTTATTGAATGCTTGCAGATTCCAGCTTAGTCCAATGCATGTGCACTATTATTATTATTATTATCCACATCGTTCGGTCGTGCAAGTGAAAGGCAATTATGACGATATATGATGGACTGACTGAGATGAGAAAAGCTGGTATGAACTCGATCTCTCTTGTTTTTTTAAATATGATTAGCTCATCGTTCCTGATTCAGCCTATTATGAATAAACATGTTTGCAATGACAACTAGAGATCATAGTTTCTTGTGCCATGCTTGATTAGCTAGGAGCTTATAATGGTTTACCTTGCATGCCAACATGCTATTAAAATGGTTGTGATGTGGTATGATAGGGTGGTATCCTCCTCTGAATGATTTAAGTGACTTGACTTGGCGCATGTTCATGCATGTAGTTGAAACAAAATCAACATAGCCTTCACGATATTTATGTTCATGGTGGATTATATCCTACTCATGCTTGCATTCGGTGTTGATTAATTTTAATGCATGTTCATGACTGTTGTCGCTCTCTAGCTGGTCGCTTCCCCAGTCTTTTGCTAGCCTTCACCTGTACTAAGCGGGAATACTGCTTGTGCATCCAACTCCATAAACCCCAAAGTTATTCCCTATGAGTCCACCATACCTACCTATATACGGTATCTACCTGCCGTTCCAAGTATGTGCCAAACTCTAAACCTTCAAATAAATATCCTATTTTGTATGCTCGAATAGCTCATGTATCAACTAGGGCTGTCCGTATCTTCCATGTGAGGCAGGTTATTCTCAAGAGGAGTGGACTCCGCTCCTCACTCACGAGAAAGTGGATGGTCACCGGGATGCCCAGCCCCATGCTTCATGCAAACTAAATCAAAATAATTACAAACAAAACTCCCCCTGGGACTCTTGTTAGTTGGAGGCACTCGTTGTTTCGAGCAAGCCATGGATTGATGCTTGTTGGTGGAGCGGGAGTATAAACTTTACCATTCTGTTTGGGAACCGCCTATAATGTGTGTAGCACGGAAGATATCGCCATCTCTTGGTTGTTATGTTGACAATGAAAGTATACCGCTCAAAATATTATTCGCCTCTATTTCAAAACCGAGCTCTGGCACCTCTACAAATCCCTGCTTCCCTCTGCGAAGGGCCTATCTATTTACTTTCATGTTGAGTCATCATCCTCTTATTAAAAAGCACTAGTTGGAGAGCACCGTTGTCATTTTCATTCATTACTATTAGTTTACATTGAGTATGACTTGACTGGATCTCTTTTACCATGAATTACAATGTCTAGTCAGTCCTTGATCTTTAAAGGTGCTCTGCATTTATGTTTTGCAGTCTCAGAAAGAGCTAGCGAGATATCATCTTGTTATATCATATTATGATTGTTTTGAGGAAGTGTTCTCATCTGAGATTCATTATTATTGCTCACTACTTGATTATGCCATTGATATGAGTAAACATGAGACCTATGCGTTATTGTGAATATGGTTAGTTCATAATCTTTGCTAAAAACTTGAATGTTGGCTTTACATATTTACAACAACAAGAGCAAACAGAGTTTGTAAAAGTTTTTCTTTACCACTTTCAGTTTGTCAACTGAATTGCTTGAGGACAAGCAAAGGTTTAAGCTTGGGGGAGTTGATACGTCTCCATCGTATCTACTTTTCCAAACACTTTTGCCCTTGTTTTGGACTCTAACTTGCATGATTTGAATGGAACTAACCCGGACTGACGCTGTTTTCAGCAGAATTGCCATGGTGTTATTTATGTGGAGAAAAAAAAGTTCTCGGAATGACCTGAAACTTCACGGAACATATTTTCAGAAATAATAAAAAATCCTTGCAAAAGATGAAGACCAGGGGCCCCACACCCTAGCCACGAGGGTGGGGGGCGCGCCTGCCCCCCTAGGGCGTGCCCCCTACCTCGTGGGCCCGCTAGAGCTCCTCCGACCTCGACTCCAACTCTATATATTTGCTTTCAGGGAGAAAAAATCAGGGAGAAGGATTCATCGCGTTTTACGATAAAGAGCCGCCGCCGAACCCTAAACCCTCTCGGGAGGGTTGATCTGGAGTCCGTTCAGGGCTCCGGAGAGGGGAATCTGTCGCCATCGTCATCATCAACCATTCTCCATCACCAATTTCATGATGCTCACCGTCGTGCGTGAGTAATCCCATCGTAGCACTACTAGGGAAAACCTTATACACAGAAATTTAGCAATAGCGCGGGTTAAAAAAGGGCGCTAGTGCTAGATAGCAGTAGCGGTTCAGAATAAACCGCGCTGCTAATACGATCCTAGCAGTAGCGCGTGTGCCCGTAAAAGCGCTACTACTAATATTCCCATTGCTGGAACGATGGGCTACGCATAGCAGTAGCGGCCTTGCAGGAAGCGCGCTACCGCTAGGGCATGAGTAGCAGTGCATTTCCCTGTAACAGCGCTACCGCTAATGGAAACAAAATAAAATGAAAAACAAATAGAAAAGTAAATGAAAATGAAAGAAACAGAAAAAGGAGAAAGAAAAAAATAAAATGTAAAGCAAAATAAATGAAAAAGCGAAAAAACATAGAAAGGCTTAGCTATAGCGTGTGTTAGTAAGAGGCGATGTAGCTAACGTAGCTGCAGCGCGTTTCCAGGACCCTTGAGGGAGTCCTGGATTAGGGGGTGTTCGGGTAGCCGGACTATACCTTCAGCCGGACTCCTGGACTATGAAGATACAAGATTGAAGACTTCGTCCCGTGTCCGGATGGGACTTTCGTTGGCGTGGAAGGCAAGCTTGGCGATGCGGATATTCAAGATCTCCTACCATTGTAACCGACTCTATGTAACCCTAACCCTATCCGGTGTTTATATAAACCGGAGGGTTGTAGTCCGTAGGAAATCAACTCCATATACAACAATCATACCATAGGCTAGCTTCTAGGGTTTAGCCTCCTTGATCTCGTGGTAGATCTACTCTTGTACTACCCATATCATCCATATTAATCAAGCAGGACGTAGGGTTTTACCTCCATCAAGAGGGCCCGAACCTAGGTAAAACATCGTGTTCCCTGCCTCCTGTTACCATCCGGCCTAGACGCACAGTTCGGGACCCCCTACCCGAGATCCGCCGATTTTGACACCGACATTGGTGCTTTCATTGAGAGTTCCTCTGTGTCGTCGCCTTTAGGCCCGATGGCTCCTTTGATCATCAACAACGATGCGGTCCAGGGTGAGACTTTGCTCCCCGGACAGATCTTCGTCTTCGGCAGCTTCGCTGTGCGGGCCAATTCGCTCGGCCACCTGGAGCAGATCGAAAGCTACGCCCCTGGCCATCAAGCCAGGTTTGGAAGGTTAAACTACACGGCTGACATCCGCGGAGACTTGATCTTCGACGGGCTCGAGCCACGGCCAAGCGTGCCGCACTATCTCGAGGGGCATGATCTAGCTCTGCCCCCGGACAGTGTCCTGGAGGCCGCACACGCATCGGTTCCGACCCCTAACTCGGAGCCTATTGCGCCAATCGAGGATGAGCGGTTGGACGTCACCTCGGGGGCTGCGATCCCGAAAGCGATCGAGCCGAACGCTAGCCCCGCACTCTGCACGACCCGTGACTCCGAGGATCCGGACTCCTCCCTGGACTCCGAACCCCCCGCGCCCCTGCCAATCGAATCCGATTGGGCGCCGATAATGGAGTTCACCACCGCAGACATCTTTCAGCATTCGCCTTTTGGCGACATCCCGAATTCTCTTAAGTCTCTCTCTTTATCAGGAGAGCCCTGGCCGGACTACGGTCAGCAAGGGTGGGATACAGATGATGAGGAAATTCAAAGCCCACCCACCACCCACTTTGTAGCCACTGTCGACGATCTAACCGACATGCTTGACTTCAGCTCCGAAGACATCGACGGCATGGACGACAATGTAGGAGACGAACAGGAACCAGCACCTGTAGGGCGCTGGAAGGCCACCTCGTCGTATGACATATATATGCTGGATACTCCAAAAGATGGAGATGACGATGGAACAGTGGGGGATGACGCCCCCAAGAAACAGCCAAAGCGCCGGCGTCAGCGGCGCCGCTCTAAATCCCGCCAAAGCAAAAATGGTGATTCCGGCACGGGAGATAATACTACCCCGGATAGCACCGAAGAACACCCACCTCAGCAAGATTCGGCATAGGAAGATGGAAAAGCCAGCCCTCATGAGAGAGCGGCAGACCGAGAGGTCGAGGATGATAACTATACGCCTCCCTCCGAAGACGAGGCAAGCCTCGATGACGATGAATTCGTCATACCATCAGACCCCGCCGAACAAGAGCGTTTTAAACGCAGGCTTTTAGCCATGGCAAGCAGCCTCAAGAAAAAGCAGCAACAGCTTAGAGCTGCCCAAGATTTGCTAGCTGATAGATGGACTGAAGTCCTTGCGGCCGAAGAGTATGAACTCGAACGCCCCTCCAAGAGTTACCTGAAGCGCAGGCCGCTACCCCGATCAGAGGAGGAAGCACCTACATCACCAGCGCATGACATGGCAGACCGGCCACCTCGCGGCCGCGACAGAGAGGCCTCTCGGCCCTCCACCCAAGCCATGCCCCGACGCCGCTCAACTAAGGCACGGGAAAATGCGCCCGACCTGCGAGACATACTGGAGGATAAGGCAAGACAAACAAGATCGATCTACGGATCGCGCAGGCGCCCTACGGCATGTGACAATGATCTTCACTCCGGATACAACAAATCCGGCCGGGCTGAACACAACAGACATAACTCTTCCGAGCTGTGTCGTGATATAGCCCAGTACAGAGGCGCCGCACACCCGCTATGCTTCACAAATGAAGTAATGGATCTTAAAATCCTACAGGGTTTCAAACCCGTAAACATCGAATCATACGATGGCACAACAGATCCGGCGGTATGGATCGAGGATTATCTCCTTCACATCCACATGGCACGCGGCGATGATCTACACGCCATCAAATACCTCCCGCTCAGACTTAAAGGACCGGCCCGGCATTGGCTTAACAGCTTGCCAACAGACTCAATCGGTTCTTGGGAGGACCTGGAAGCCGCATTCCTCGACAACTTCCAGGGCACTTACGTGCGACTGCCGGATGCCGACGACTTAAGCCACATAATTCAGCAGCCAGAGGAATCGGCCAGACAATTCTGGACACGGTTCCTAACAAAGAAAAACCAGATAGTCGACTGTCCGGACGCAGAGGCCCTAGCAGCCTTCAAGCATAACATCCGCGACGAGTGGCTTGCCCGGCACCTGGGACAGGAAAAGCCGAAATCCATGGCAGCCCTCACGACATTCATGACCCGCTTTTGCGCGGGAGAAGACAGCTGGCTAGCTCGCAGTAACAACTTATCAAAGAACCCTGGTAATTCGGATACCAAGGACAAAAGTGGCAGGACACGTCGGAATAAGCAAAAACGCCGTGTTAACAGCGACAGCAATGAAGACACGACAGTCAATGCCGGATTCAAAGGCTATAAATCCGGTCAGCGGAAAAAGCCATTCTAAAAGAATACTCAGGGCCCGTCCAGTTTGGACTGAATACTCGATCGCTTGTGCCAGATACATGGCACCCCCGAAAGGCCAGCCAATCACACTAACAGGGATTGTTGGGTGTTCAAGCAGGCAGGCAAGTTAAGGGCCGAAAAAAGAGACAAGGGGCTGCACAGCGACGACGAGGAGCCCAAGCCGCCGAACAACAATGGACAGAAGGGCTTTCCCCCACAAGTGCGGACGGTGAACATGATATACGCAACCCACATTCCCAAGCGGGAGCGTAAGCGTGCGCTACGAGACGTATACGCGATGGAGCCAGTCGCCCCAAAGTTCAACCCATGGTCCTCCTGCCCGATCACTTTTGATCGAAGGGACCATCCCACTAGCATCCGTCATGGCGGCTTCACCGCATTGGTTCTCGACCCAATCATTGACGGATTTCATCTCACAAGAGTCCTCATGGACGGCGGCAGTAGCCTGAACCTGCTTTATCAGGATACAGTGCGGAAAATGGGCATAGATCCCTCAAGGATTAAGCCCACAAGAACGACCTTTAAAGGCCTTATACCAGGTGTAGAAGCCAACTGTACAGGCTCAGTAACACTTGACGTGGTCTTCGGATCCCCGGACAATTTCCGAAGCGAAGAGTTAATCTTCGATATAGTCCCGTTTCGCAGTGGCTATCATGCCCTGCTCGGACGAACCGTGTTCACAAAGTTCAATGCGGTGCCGCACTACGCATATCTCAAGCTCAAGATGCCAGGCCCTCGGGGAGTAATTACGGTCAACGGAAACACCGAACGCTCCCTCCGCACGGAGGAGCATACGGCGGCTCTCGCAGCGGAGGTACAAAGTAGCCTTCTCAGGCAATTCTCCAGTCCGGCTATTAAAAAGCCAGACACTACCAAGCGCGCCCGGAGTAACCCACATCAGGACCGCCTGGCACACTCTGAGCAAGCATAGCAATGAGGCCCCAACCCCAGCTTTCGCGACATAGCGAAACCAGTACCTCACGTACATAACTACGCCCTTGAAATACCATGGGCACAGGGGAAGGGGCACAATAACGACACGCCCAAAATACGGCTTAAAACGTACTAGGGGCTGCCGGATTCCTTTTTTTAATATGTTTCTTACTTTCAGGACTCCATACTTCGGACGACCTGTTCGGCAATTCGACTGCCGCACAAACGATGCAAGATCCAGGGAGGCAGACAAGCCATGCCGCATTATGGAACTCCCATGTGGTCTCTGTTACAAGCGGTATACCTGTTTTAAATACAATTCCACGGCCTGCCCCTGGTCAGGACATACTGAATAGTCCAATATCTTTTGCCTACCACACTATTTGTATCGTTCGGCTTTGATAAATAGCCTCTCTATAAACAATGCTTAGCTTCTTGTCTATTTTTTGCATTATCTTCTTTTCACATTTATGTTTATTAAATGACATGATTGCACCCGTACACCATGGTACGGCAAACACGCCAGGGGCTTCAGTACCCCTCATAATGGTGTGAGAAGTCCGTACACTATCACAAGTGCGGCACCCCGAACTTATAGCACTATATGCATCGGCTCCGAATCATGATTTGGGTCAATAGTTGGGTTTGCCCGGCTCCTATGTTTTGGTGCCTTACGTTCCGCTCTATCGGCTAAGGTAGCACTAGGAGAACCACTGCGATTGTGCCCCGGTTCAGCTGGGTTAAGCACCTCAGTGGAGAAAGCTAAAACTGACTGTCATGATGAGGCGAGAGACCGGTCGCTGTTCGAGAGGTTTTTCGAGTCCCTAAAGACTTATGCTGCTTCGAGCGAGGAGCTGGCTTTGTCCGGCCAAGGCGTGGATAGCGCCCCGAACTCAGTCTTCCGAACTAGGGGCTTTGCCGAAATTTAAAATTAAAGAGTTCTATGGCTAAGTGAGAGTGTTCAAGCATTATAGTCCGATTGCCTGGTTTGTTCTGCTGAGCGCCTCCCTCGAAGGACCCAACTATGGGAAAAAGAGCGCTCAGGTTTATCCCGAACACCCCAGCACTAGTGGCATGGGGGCAGAAGTCGACGACTGGCCATCTCTCAATTTTTTGATAAACGGCCGCACAGAAAGTAATATTTTAAATTCAATAAGCATTTCTTAGCGCATATGAACAAGTTTTCAGCGCACAGGATAAACACGAGCGAGTTCATTCAAAAACCACATCCTTGGTACATTCATCCGCCACAAGGCGGGCACCTACAAGAACATCCTTGTATTAGTTCTCGGGCTTGCGATGCTCCTTCCCCGGCGGTGGCCCGTCCTTCACAAGCTTCTCACCGTCCAGCTTACCCCAGTGCACCTTTGCACGGGCAAGGGCCCGACGGGCACCTTTGATGCAGACGGAGCACTTGATGACCTCGAGCCTCGGACAGGCCTCCACCAGCCACCGCACCAGCCCGAAATAGCTCCCAGGCAGGGCCTCTCCGGGCCACAGCCAAACTATGAAGCCCTTCATGGCCTGTTCGGCCGCCTTGTGGAGCTCGACCAGCTGTTTCAGGTGGTCGCTCAAAGGCACAGGGTGTCCGGCCTCAGAATACTGAGACCAGAACACCTTCTCCCTCGAGCTGCCCTCTTCAGCTCGGTAGAATGCGGCGGCGTCGAATACGCTGCGGGGAAGATCTGCAAATGCCCCTGGAGAGCTCCGGATTCGGGTAAGTAACAAGTACTTTACTTTTATATTTCTGCTTTGCATGAAGAATGCCTTACCCGCTGCTATCTTCCTCATCTCCTCCAACTCTTGGAGGGCCTTTTGGGCTTCGGCCTTGGCAGACTTGGCAGTCTCAAGGGCCGTCGGGAGCTCGGATGCTTGCACCTTTGACTCAAGCTCCAAACTCTCATGTTTTTTCATGAGAGCCTGAAGCTCTTGCTGCACCTCGCCGACCTGAGCCCCAAGTCTGTCTCGCTCGGTGTGCTCTGCGGCCGTTTTCTTTTTGGCCTCAGATAGCGCCTGCTTAAGGGTCGCCACCTCAGTCGTGGCCCCTACAATAAGCAGTACAATCCTGTTATTTTTTTGCAATCACGCCTTTTTATAGGCACTTTTTCTGCAAGGTATTTCTTACCTTCTCTCTCCTCGAGCCGCCGCTTGGCAAGGCTGAGCTCTCGCTCGGACCGCTTAAGGTCCTGCTTCAGGACACCCACCTCCGCAGTCAGTGCGGTGGTGGATAGCAGCGAAGCCTGCATACGCATATTGACTCTTTTTTGTTAGACTCCTGCGATATTTAATAGATCCTCTATTCGGCTTTTCTTTCCGAACGCCAAACAGAGCATCAGGGGCTACTGTCTATGCGGTAATATTTTTACATATTTTTACTTACCTCGAAGCCTGTTAGAAGGCTAGCGCAAGCTTCAGTCAGTCCGCTCTTGGCGGACTGAACCTTCTGGATCACCATACTCATAATAGTACAGTGCCCCTCGTCGATGGAGGCGCCGCCAAGCACCTCCAGCAGATTGTCCGGCACCCGCGGTTGGATGGAGGCCGCCGGCTCAGAAGGCTTGCTCCTCTTGGAAGGAGTTCGCCTACCGTGGTCCGGAACTGTGGACGATTCCGGCGCGACGTCCGGCATAAAGCCGGACTTGGAGCCCTGGGGGGCCTTATCCCCTTCACTCCTGGAGTCCGGGAGGTTGCCTTGCGGCTCCTCCGGGACCACCTCCTCCTGCCCCGGAGCTTGTCGCGATGCCACTTCGGCGCCGTCTGCAGTGCGGGGGGAGACAGCGGGCAGAACTGAGTTCACATCCGATTAGTCCAGGGAGCCCCCCGACGATTCGTCGAATTCGGCCCGGGGCGGACTGCATAATTACATTCGACATTAGGGAAAGCTGTGCAACAAAGGAACATCATGAGTTATTCTGATATCCGAACTTACGATTTTGCCGGACGCTTGGCCCTGTTTGGCCACTCCTCTCCGCCCTCTTCGGCGTCGGGGGAGTAGTCCGGCGGAGGGGTCTTCCTTTTCCTAGACCCCTCGGCCTCCCCCGTTGGGGCGGCCTTCCTCTTCTCTCCTCCCTCTGCTGGGGGGGGAGAGTTTTCTTCTTCCTCCTCCTCGTTTTCACGGGAAGAGGGCGTCTCAGACTCGTCGGATGACGAGTCCGACACCACCATGTTGCGGGCACTCTTTCGAGTCCCCGTGGTCTTCTTCTTCTCGGCCTTCTTCTCCGGCACCACATAAGGCGCCAGAACCAGTAGCTTCACTTGTAGAGCTGGGGCTGGGTCTTCAGGCAGCGGAGCCGGGCAGTTAATCGGTCCGGATATCGCTCGCCAAGCCTGTCAAAGGTAAGGGAGTTTAGATCCCGCATAGAGTCAAACTATGAAAAAAGCTTAACATCCTGTAAAAGGTGAAGATAGCTTACCTCGCTAGCGTGACGCTGCAAGCTGTATCCGCGGTCCTCGGAAGCGGCTGCGGGAGCCTCGGCGCCCTTGAATAGCACCTTCCAGGCATCTTCGTACGTCGTGTCGAAGAGCCTGCTAAGGGTTTGATGCTGCGCCGGGTCGAACTCCCATAGATTAAAATCCCGTTGTTGGCACGGGAGGATTTGGCGGACGAGCATAACCTGGATTACATTAACAAGCCGGATTGGCTTGTTCACCAGGGACTGGATGCATGTTTGCAATCCGGTCACCTCTTTTTCGTCACCCCACGACAGGCCCGTCTCTTTCCAGGACATAAGCCGCGTGGGGGTCCGGATCAGAACTCGGGGGCTGCGATCCAGTTCGGATCGCGTGGCTCGGTGATGTAAAACCACCCGGATTGCCACCCCTTTAGGGTCTCCACAAAAGAGCCCTCGAACCATAGGACGTTGGCCATCTTGCCCGCCATGGCGCCTCCGCACTCCGCCTGGCTGCCGCGCACCACCTTGGGCTTGACGTTGAAGGTCTTGAGCCAGAGGCCGAAATGGGGGCGGACGCGGAGGAAAGCCTCGCACACGACGAGAAACACCGAGATGTTGAGGATTAAGTTCGGGGCCAGATCATGGAAATCCAGGCCGTAGTAGAACATGAGCCCCGGGACAAATGGGTGGAGTGGAAAACCCAGTCCGCGGAGGAAGTGGGGGCGAAATACTACCCTCTCATGGGGCCTTGGGGTGGGGAGAAGTTGCCCCTCTTCGGGAAGCCGGTGCGCGATGTCCTTGGACAGGTATCCGGCCTTCCTTAGTTTCTTGACTTTGCCCTCCGTGACGGAGGAGACCATCCACTTGCCTCCCACTCCGGACATTGCTGGAGAAGGTTGAGGTGGGAAGTGCGGGCTTGGGCGTTGGAGCTCGGGTGCGCAGGAGATGGATAGGCAAAGGAGGAGGAAGGCATAGGTAAAAAGGTGGATCCTTATCCCCTTATATGGGCGGATGCGGTTGTGCGTCCCCACCAGCCTAGTAAAACTTGCTTGCCTCCCAAGCGCCATGATAAATGGTGTGGTTGGGTTACCCACGTCCGTATTGATGAGAATCCCGTAAAGGGGGTACACGATCTCTGCTTTGACAAGACGTGCCAAGGAAACCGCCTCGCAAAACATGCTGAGGTGGAAAAGTAAAAACGATTTGAGTAAAGGACTTGGCCGTAGTGTGATGACGCACTGCGGAATACGTCAGCAGATTTGATTTGTGTTTATATCTTTCTCTCTATGGCAATATGTGGAAGCTTATTTTGTAGAGCCGGACACTACTCTTGGTGTTTACAATCTTCTATGAAGGACTTGGAGGAGGAACCCGCCTTGCAATGCCGAAGACAATTTGCGCGCTGGACTCGTCGTCATTGAAGCCTGGTTCAGGGGCTACTAAGGGAGTCCTGGATTAGGGGGTGTTCGGGTAGCCGGACTATACCTTCAGCCGGACTCCTGGACTATGAAGATACAAGATTGAAGACTTCGTCCCGTGTCCGTATGGGACTTTCCTTGGCGTGGAAGGCAAGCTTGGCGATGCGGATATTCAAGATCTCCTACCATTGTAACCGACTCTATGTAACCCTAACCCTATCTGGTGTCTATATAAACCGGAGGGTTGTAGTCCGTAGGCAATCAACTCCATATACAACAATCATACCATAGGCTAGCTTCTAGGGTTTAGCCTCCTTGATCTCGTGGTAGATCTACTCTTGTACTACCCATATCATCAATATTAATCAAGCAGGACATAGGGTTTTACCTCCATCAAGAGGGCCCGAACCTGGGTAAAACATCGTGTTCCCTGCCTCCTGTTACCATCCGGCCTAGACGCACAGTTCGGGACCCCCTACCCGAGATCCACCGGTTTTGACACCGACAACCCCCGCTATAGAAACAGAAAAGGAAATAAAAAAGAGAGAAAATTACATATGTATAGCAGTAGCGCGTTTTGGAAAAAGCGCTATAGCTACCTTAGCTATAGCGCGTTTTGCGAAATGTGCTACCGCTAGTTTTGACTTAACCAAAAAACCGTTCCCCCCCCAGCCACCACTTGCCCCCCAAATTTCTCGACCCACCCCGCCGCCATCTCCCCGATTCGCCGTCGCCCCACTTCGCCGCCGTCTCCTGCCGACGTCGACGCCCCGAAGCCACCAGAGCCGTGCGCCGTCAACGCCACCGGAGCCGCCCCCAATGCCACGGAGCCGCGCGGCCTCCTCAACGCCAGAGAAGTAGTTAGGTTAACTAGTTTAATTAGGTTAATTACCTAGGTTAGTGCAAAAATTTTGTTAGGGCTTTGACAGAGAACAAGTCAGGTTAACTAGTTTAATTAGGTTAATTATCTAGGTTATTTAGGCAAGTTTTATTTTAAAGATGATCCCTTCCTAGACTTTTATTGTTGATTATATCTTTTCATTGAAGTGGTCATGTTGTTTGTGCCCAAGTGGCTTTGTTGTTTGAATGAAGCTGAGTGGCATATATATGTTTGACCGGAATGTTGATTCATTTCCATTCTGGCAAATTTCAGGTTCTCGATTTGTCTACTTTTTAGCAAAGGTCATGCCGAAATTTTCCGTGAATTTCGGCATGACTTGTGCTACAAACTAGGACATATCGAGTGCCCGGGATTTGCCGCACCAGGAAGGAGTCAACGTTCCTACAAAACATAGGCCTTTTGTATGTCATTATTCATTTTATTAGGTCTAGAATTAATTTACTAGATTTAATCGTAGGAAACATGGCTAGCAACGATGAAGGATAGGGTTCTGGTGATTGCGACGATGTCTACTGGGCGGCAAACCAATTTTTTAGCCTTGCCGACGATCAACCGGTGGCATCGGGGACTGAGACTGACACGTAGACCGGTGCTAAGACTGAGACCGGCGCTGAGACTCATACTGGCATTAGGACCGGCGCTGAGACTGAGACCGGTGCTGAGACTAAGACCGGCGCCGAGACTCAGACCGGCATCGAGATCGGTGCTGAGACTGAGACCGGCGCTGCCTCGGGGAGCAGAGCCGGTGTAGAACAGAAAGCAAAGAGGCAACGGCTTCCTAACAAACTCAAGACTACTAGACTGGTGGTCACAGAGGTGGACGACGGCAATTTTGAGCCAAAGGTGCCCGAGGAAGCGCGTCGATGCTACGGCAATCAAATAGGCTGCATCGTAAGGACAACCGCCACCATCAACGATGAGAAACTAACGAAGATAGAAAATATGAGGAGCTCCCTCCTAAAGAAGTTTCACCAGATATTCTTGTTCCCGGGCCGGAATGAGAAGGATTATGAAGATCCAGATGAGGACCCAACAATGAAGAAGATAAACAAACACGCCATGACCAAGTTTAGCAACACGTTGGCTGCCTGGAAAAATCGAGTGAAAGCAAAGATCATCGACAAGAAGGAACCCTACTCCGAGATTGTAAAGGATAATCCGACAATCATGGAAGAGCGGTTTCAAATATTCAACGAGGCTTGCGAGGCCGAAGCTGCCAAAAAAAGTCTCAGTACATGAAGGGGCTTCAAGAGAGGAACATTGGGAGCCACCACCTCGGAAGCCGTGGTTACGGCGGAAAGATGTCCAAATGGGCCAAGGAGGACGCGGAAGCCGCGAGTCTTGGCATCCCAGACCCCTTGGCGGATTTCACCGTCCCGCAGGAGCATGACGTCCTCAGGGCCCGGCACCGTTGGGACCCAGTGAACAAGGTTTACGAGACAACACCGGTCATTACGGAGTTCATGAGACTGCTGGTAATTTTAGTTTCTGATCAATTCGACTGCACACGTTAGTCATATTTGTAAACGATCCTTGTGCCTTTTGCAGAGAGAGCAGCACCGGATTGCGGCCGAAAGCGACTCGCCGTCTGAGGCATTGGCGAGGCCCAAGTGGGACACTCCATTCAACCGGGCGTTGAACATATTGAAACGACAACCGGTGGATACTCGACCGTCGTATGGACGCGTGCACGGTGTTGGAGACGACGCCACGTGGAAGAAGTACTACCGTGAGACAACGGAGGAGAGAAAGGAAAGACGAAGGTTAACTGAAGAAAACATCGACAAGAAGGTTGAGATTGCGGTTGAGAAAAAATCATCTCAAACAGTCGCAACAGCGGTAGCTGCCGCAAAACAGGTGGTTGCAGATTTGTCTACTTCCTTGGTGACGGGTGTTATCACTTGGACAAGGAAAAATCCAGAAAAAAATGCAGAGGACTTTCCCCTTGCCGACTTCTTGGGGAGCAGCTCGACTAGCGTTGCACCAGCACCTGCTCCCCCACCTGCTCCCGCATCGGCTCCCGCACCGGACGTGCTCGATGGTGCTTCATCTTTGGCTGAGCTCGACGCCCTCACGGTATCTGGCACACCGGCCCCCTTCAATATAAATGTATAATCTCCCGTTTTCGTTGCCTTTCGGATGTCTCACGTCGCAGACTTTTCTTTGCAGGCCGACGAAACCCCGTGCACCATATTGTACACCATCGGCGACCAGAAGGTGGACGTGGGGAAGGCGACGATAATGAAGCCGAAGGAACCATTGTTCCACAGCTGGCCGACCCCCCCGAACATCTTCAAGGTTTCTGTGGCTAGTGTCAAACCGGGCCACGAGAATTTGCCTCCTCCAATACTAGCGGGGATGACGACGAGACACCGCGGCGGCTTGGTGATTGTTGCAATGGGTGGGTGCTGTTGTGGCCAAAGAGTCTGCTTCGTCTGGAGGCGGCCGGGAGCACACCCACGAGCCGCAGCCTCAGCAAGGTATGAACATCAACACCCCACCTACCCAATTAGCGTCGGGTGTCGGGTTGGGTGATAGCGGACGGGGTAAGGAGGAGGCTCCATTAGTCGCTGATGACGTCGCCATGGATGAGGATGAGGACAACGATGGCGCTGAACAGTATGTCTATACTGGCGCCTCCACAGGGTTTGAGCGTCATGAGTCAGTGCCTGAATTGCCGTCGCAACGTATTATGGACGACCTTCCGGTAGTAAATAAGTCTAGGAAGAGAGCGAGGAAAGGCAAAAAAGCTAATTCTATGATCCAGCCGCCTCAGCAGTCTCGGCTTCAGGACCGTATAGATATGCCCGATGCGGATAAATGGCATATCCCCGGTCAACCAATCCTACCTGAAACAGTGCTACGGGCCAGATTCGGCGATCTAAGGAGACTTCATGACGATGTGCTGCGGGTAGAGAAAGGTCTCATCACCTTGAAAGATCCAGGATACCCACTCTACGTGGTTAACGTTCCGCGGAAAATGTCGTACGTCGACAGCTTCCCCGTGGATAAGTTCTTCCACCGATTCGATTACATATTTGACATGTTTCACGTGAAGAAGCTGGATTTTACGTTTGTCCGCCTTTATGCCTTGCACATGAACTACATCATCGGGGTTGAGCAGATATCTAATGCCTGTGTCGCTGACCCGTACTACATGCACGAGGGCTTCTTGGGAGTCTGCGCAAAGCACCATGAATACGCGAGGGATTACATTGTCACTTTCATGCTCGCCAATAAGGACAAGGAGGCGATTCTCGTGCTTTATCATCCTGTGTAAGTCATCCGCGCTGCTATCCTTCCTTCGATTTCAATCTTTCATTTGCACGGTGGAGGCTAATTAATTTGAGGTGTACTTATTTTGCGCAGCGGCGGGCGCGCCATCCTCATCATCCTCTACCCCCGATTCTCCCACGCTCTTTACTTGGACTCGTCGAAGAACATTCACAAAAAGGATTACACCCACATCAAGGATTTTCTCGACAGTGCTATGTTTTACTACCAAGCAAGGGGTGGAGAGGTCAGGGACAAGAAGACAAGGGGTGGCAGGGCTGCCTTCGGCCATAAGACCGACTTCTGCTGCATCCAGCAATCGAACGATTCCCTTAATGAGGGATTCTATGTCCTACACCACATGCTGGAGTACAGACGGGATCACCAGAACCTTCGCATGTCACCTACATCCAGCGATGCCGATAATCTGCAATGGGCAAAGGACATAGGAGATATCGAGGATCATCGACTTCGATCTGAGTTCTATAACATCCAACGCGAACTTGCCCAAATCCTCATGAAGGAGGTCGTCGGAAAAATAGGGATGTTCTACG
This sequence comes from Triticum urartu, assembly GCF_003073215.2. NCBI lineage: Eukaryota > Viridiplantae > Streptophyta > Magnoliopsida > Poales > Poaceae > Triticum > Triticum urartu. The sequence goes on from NC_053028.1 coordinate 672,401,174, forward strand.
GAGAAGGACAAATTGTAGCGACCAGACCTCAAACAGTCTGATCTCTGTGCTCCGGTGTCATCCCTGGATCAGTAATGCTGACACCACACAGTACTCGGGGGATTTATAACAGAGTAGCAATCACACACTTATTACATCGAGTGTCTCAAAAGAGAACTTATTACAATAAATATGGCTTAAGGCCATCTAACAACGATAACAGCGGAAGGCATGGAAGATAAGTGAGTCCATCAACTCCAACGGCATCACTAAGTATAGAACCACGACCTAAAAACTCCTTAATCGTCATCTGAAAAGTCTGCAACATTAACGTTGCAGCCCGAAAACGGGTCAGCACATGGAATATGCTGGCAAGGTAACACATAGAGAGTAATGGAATGAAACAGCTATACTATATGCATATTTGGCTAGTGGAAAGCTCTATGGTTACTGTTTTGCGTAAAGCCAATTTTTCCCTACTTCAAAGGAATAAAATTTAATTACTATCATTGTGGTTGTTAAACATTGAGAATGGTTGACAGCATTCTCAATCCCAATTAAGCATCATCATTAAACATAACCCAACAAAATTAATTTAGAGTAACATGTTGAGATTCACATGAAAATCCAAGTACTAGATACTCAAAACGTCCATAACTGGGGACACGGCTAACCATGATTAGTTTATTACACTCTGCAGAGGTTTGCGCACTTTTCCCCACAAGACTCGATCGCCTCCGTTTGGTTTCTCGCACTACATGGTGTTTGAGAAGACGGATGACCGAGACATAGTCTTTCAGAAGCGCTAGCACCTTACGATCGGGTAGACCGTACCACCTACATCCCCTACATCTGCTAGTCTACCACTGTAAGAGTTCGCATGACTTAGTCAACTATGCTAGAGCCCATAATAGCTTGTGGCTGCACACGGAAGTTTCTAGTATGAATAGACTCATGATCCCTTTGAGCCTGGGTGGCGGTCCAAAAGAAAATAGGCAAGTCCTGGAATACCCAGGTGCCTCAATCCACCCAGATCTGTGTTTAAGTTGCCACCTTAGATAAACCATTAATTAACAATCTCACATCTGTCATGGATATCACTCACCCAATCCACGTCTACTAGCATAGCATGGCATAATAAGCAAACGTAGAAGTAACTCCCAAAGGTTTGATAATAAACAGGTAATAGGTACTACCTCATCTACTTCCCATCCCACAATTTAATTAGATCCTAATCATGAAATGTGTGAGGATTGATCTAATGCAATAAAACTAGGTAGTAGAAAGGTATGATCAAAGTGTTACTTGCCTTGCTGATGATCCGCGAAACCTAACGATTCGAAGTAACAGGCGGCGCACTCTGAGTATTCTATCGCAGACAAACAAACAAGCATACAATAAGTACTCATCTAATGCACAGGTAAAACTCAAATAAGAGATCTAACCAGAAGGTTCAACTTAAGAACTCCGGTTGGCAAAAAGAATCAAATCGAACGAAGCAACGAAAGTCAAACGGCGAAAGAAAACAACTTCGTTCTAGTAATCTGGATCTAAGGCAAATTTTACAGTCGCAAAATCTTGTTTAAGTTAGTTAAACGGATAGAGGGTTTCGAGACGAATCCCTAGGCGCTTGAATCGCCTGATTCCGATAAACGAGCGAAAAGTTAAACTAAAACGAAAATCGGATCACGAATCGCGATCAGAAAAATCGCGGATTTAATCCGAGAAAAAAAAACGACGAACGCCAATTTTTTTTCCTCTTTTCTCCTTTTTCGGCACGGAAAACGAGGCGCGACGAACCTCGCGCGGCGGGATCGTCGGCGGCGGCTCCGGCGGCGCGCGCGGATCGAGGCGGGGCTGATGGGTTGGGGCGGCTCGGGGTGACGCTATTTAAAGGCTGCCCCCGGGCGGTGTCCCGCTTGGGTACGGCCCGAAGTCGGTTCGTTTTTTTTATTATTCCGCTCGGAAGAAAAATAAAAAGAAATACTAAACGGACTCCAAAAATTCCGAAATAAATTTTCACGGGCTTCTAAAATCAAGCCGCACAAGGTGAACATTTATTTGGGCCCTAAATGCAATTTTGAAAACACACATTTTTCCTAAATTCAAATAAAACACCGAAAAACTCCGAAATAAAATCTTATTTGATTTTTTTTATTAAATCCTCAATATTTCTTTATTTTGGGAAAGTCATTTTATTCCCTCTCTCATATTTTTGTAATAGAAATAATTGGTGATAAAATAAATAAAATCAAATGATCCTATTCTCAAAATTTGAGAAAACTCAAATATGAAAATAACGAAATCCCCAACTCTCTCTGTGGGTCATTGAGTTGCGTAGAATTTCTAGGATCAACCAAAATGCAAAATAAAATATGATATGCATGATGCTCTAATGTATAACATTCCAAATTGAAAATTTGGGATGTTACAAACCTACCCCCCTTAAGATGAATCTCGCCCTCGAGATTCGGGTTGGCTAGAAAATAGGTGAGGGTGGTCTTTGAGCAAATCTTCCTCTCGCTCCCAGGTGGCTTCATCCTCCGTGTGGTGGCTCCACTGAACTTTGCAAAACTTAATAACCTTGCTGCGAGTAACTCGGCTGGCAAACTCGAGAATCTTAATTGGTTGCTCCTCGTAGGTCAAATCGTTATCCAACCGAATAGTTTCCAAAGGCACTGTGTCTCTCAATGGTATGTCAGCCATCTCCGCGTGACATTTCTTTAACTGAGAAACGTGGAACACATCATGAAATCCTGACAATCCTTCGGGCAATTCCAACTTGTAGGCCAGTTCTCCCATACGCTCCAAAACTCGATACGGTCCTACAAATCATGGTGCTAAATTCCCTTTAACTCCAAAACGCTTTGTTCCCCGAAGTGGAGATACTCGAAGATAAGCTCTATCTCCGACTTCGTAAACTGTCTCCTTGCGTTTAGAATCGGCATAACTTTTCTGTCTGGACTGGGCTACCTTGAGCCTATCGCGAATCAGCTTCACCTTCTGTTCAGACTCCTTAATCAAGTCAGGTCCAAACAACTGGCGGTCTCCATCTTCGTCCCATTACAACGGTATCCTGCACCTCCTTCCGTACAAAGCTTCGAAAGGGGCCATCTTTAAACTGGTTTGATAACTGTTGTTGTAAGAGAACTCTGCATATGGCAAATTATCGTTCCAACTAGATCCATAATCTAGCGCACAAGCTCTCAGCATATCCTCCAAAATCTGATTGACTCTCTCGATCTGTCCATCTGTCTGTGGATGAAAAGCTGTACTGAATTCTAGCCTGGTTCCCAAAGTTTCGTGCAACTGCTTCCAGAACTTTGAGGTAAACTGGGTTCCTCTATCTGATACGATACTCCTTGGAACTCCATGCAAACATACGATCCTGGTCATGTATATCTTTGCCAACTTAGCACTGGTATAAGTGGTCTTTACTGGGATGAAATGAGCTACTTTCGTCAATCGATCAACTACAACCCAAATCGAGTAATAGCCTAAACGAGTCCTGGGTAATCCCGTGATAAAATGCATGCCTAACTTATCCCACTTCCATTCGGGTATCGGCAAGGGTTGTAACAATCCTGCTGGCTTCTGATGCTCTGCCTTTACTCTCTGACATACATCACAAACTGCTACATACTCCGCTATATCCTTCTTCATTCCGGTCCACCAGAAAATATCATTCAAATCCAGATACATCTTGGTATTTCCTGGGTGAATTGAATACGGTGAGTCGTGTGCCTCTTGCAGAATCAACTTCCTGATCTCCGGGTCATTGGGCATGTAAACACGGTCTTCAAACCATAGGGTGCCGTGCTCATCCTCACGAAATCCTTTAGCTTTTCCTTTGCTCAGTTTCTCCTTTATAGTGGCAATCTCCTTGTCAGCTTTCTGAGCTTCTCTGATTCTATCCATCAAAGTTGACTGAATCTCCAATGCTGCTACATAACCTCTCGTAACTATTTCCAAACATAGTTCACGAAGATTTTCTGCTAACTCCCTTGGTTTTCCTCCCGTAATTAATGTATTGATATGGCTCTTGCGGCTTAATTCGTCTGCTACTACATTAGCCTTTCCAGGGTGATAATGCAATTTCATATCATAATCCTTGATAAGCTCCAACCATCTCCTTTGTCTGAGATTTAACTCCTTCTGGGTGAAAATGTACTTCAAACTCTTATGATCCGTGTACACCTCACAATGATTTCCAATGAGAAAATGTCTCCATGTCTTCAATGCGTGCACTACGGCTGCTAACCCCAAATCATGCGTGGCATAATTCAACTCATGAGGCTTTAGTTGTCCTGAGGCATATGAAACAACTCTCCCTTCCTGCATAAGCACTGCTCCAAGTCCTCGACGTGAAGCGTCATAATACACCTCATAATCCTTGTTCTGGTCTGGCAAAATCAACACTGGTGAGGTAACCAAACGTTTCTTCAATTCCTAGAAACTAGCCTCACGTTCCTCTGTCCATATGAACTTGGTATCTTTCTTTAATAACTCAGTCATAGGCTTCGCAATCTTTGAGAAATTCTCAATAAATCTCCGGTAGTATCCTGCGAGTCCAAGAAAACTGCGGATCTCTCCAACTGTTGTTGGGGCTTCCCACTTGGTCATGGTTTCAACTTTAGTGGGATCTACTGCTATACCTTCTCCAGATATAACATGTCCGAGGAATCCTACTTCCTTCAACCAAAACTCACATTTGCTGAACTTGGCATATAATTGATGTTCTCTGAGCTTTCCAAGTACCAAACGCAAATGCTCCTTATGTTCCTCTTCATTCTTCGAATAAACCAGGATATCATCAATGAACACTACGACGAACTTATCCAAAAACTCCATAAACACTTTGTTCATCATGTTCATAAAATAGGCAGGTGCGTTAGTCAGACCAAATGACATAACGGTATACTCATACAGCCCATACCTGGTGGTAAAAGCTGTCTTCGGCATATCCTGTTCTCGAATCTTCAACTGGTGGTATCCTGATCGCAGATCGATCTTGGAAAATACCTTAGCTCCTTGCAATCGATCAAACAGATCATTGATCATTGGTAGTGGGTACTTGTTCTTGATCGTTACTTCATTCAATCCTCGATAATCAACAACCATCCTTAACGATCCGTCCTTCTTCCCCACTAGTAGTACTGGCGATCCCCAAGGCGAAGAACTTGGGCGAATATATCCTTTATCCAGTAACTCCTTAATCTGCTTCTTAATTTCCACCAAATCCTTTGCTGGCATCCTATATGGTCTCTTTGATATTGGACATGTGCCTGGCAATAGCTCAATCAAAAACTCAATATCTCTATCCAGTGGCATGCCTGGCAACTCCTATGGAAATACATCAGGGAAATCCCTTACCACTAGTACTTCCTCCTGCACAACTCCTGTTAGGCAATTTACTTGAGTCCTCTTTGGCACATGCCGGGATACATACTTGATCCTTCTCCCTTCTGGGGTGGTAAGCAAAATTGACTTACTAGCACACTCAATATTCCCTTCATACTTTGATAACCAATCCATGCCTAATATCACATCCAATCCTTGAGATTACAATACTATTAGGTCTGAGGGAAAAACGTAGTTACCAATCCTTAATGGTAACTGATCACACCATAGACTAGCCACATACTCTGCTCCGGGCGAGGTTGCTAACATGGATGACCTAAGGGCTTGGGTTGGTAGGTTATACTTATCCACAAATCCCCTTGAGATGTATGAATGTGATGCGCCAGTATCAAAAAGAACGAGTGCAATAAATGACTTAACCAAAAACTTACCTATTACTGCATCGGGCTGAGCTTCAACCTCCTCCATGCTAACGTGGTTCACCTACCCCCTGTTGAAAGGGTTCGGCTTCTTCCCAGAACTTCCATTGCTATTTCCTTTTTGCAATTCAGGACATTCATTTGCATAATGTCCTGTCTTCGAACACTTAAAACAAGTGACTTGGCTTAAGTCCTTCTTGGCTGGGGTTGAGGGGTTGGTGTGGTTCTGGCCGTTGCTTCCTCCATTGCCATTTTCATTCTTGGTGCCATTGTGATTGTGCGAGCTACCTCCTCCATGGGTATGCTGAAAATGTCCTCCCGATCTAGGGGTAAAACGTGGCTTCCGCTGAGCTCCTGAATTGTATTTTCCTTGTCCATACTTCCTCTTGCCATTCTCAATCTGCTGCTGCTTCCCTTCAATCATAAGAGCACGATCTACCAACTCCTGGTAGTTGTTGAAGGTTGCTACCATCAACTGCATGCTCAACTCATCATTCAGTCCTTCCAGAAATTTCTCTTGCTTAGCTGCATCCGTAGCGACGTCATCTGGGGCATAACGTGCTAGCTTACTAAATTCCTCCACATACTGGCCAACTGTCCTTCCTCCTTGGCGCAAGTTGCGAAACTCACGCTTCTTCATGGCCATAGCTCCTGCTGAAACGTGTGCAGTACGAAAAGCCTGCTGAAACTGGTCCCATGTGACAGTGTCGACTGGGAAAGTGGCAGTGAAATTCTCCCACCATGATGCTGTGGGTCCTTCTAGCTGACGTGCGGCAAGCTTCACCTTCTCCGCATCTGTACATCCTGCTGTGGTCAACTCCCTAGCTGTCTTGCGGAGCCAATCATCCGCTACTATCGGCTCGGTGCTACTGGAAAACACTGGTGGATTCAGCCTAAGAAAACGGGCTAAGTGGTCAACAGGTGGTGGTGGTGGTGGGTTGTTGTTGGTGTTCCCCTGATTCTGATTCTGGACTAGCAACTGCATCAATGTGTTCTGCTGCTGGATCAACTGGGTGAGCTCCGGTGGAAAGGTAAATCCGGGGTCACGTCTTGGAGGCATCTGAGGGTTTAGAAAAGATGAGATATAAGAATAGAGGGGGTCTAAAGAGAAAACACTACCCATATGCACATGAGGCAAAAGCAAACAATTCACTTCAATCAATCAAACAAGGGCATACAATCGATCTATCTATCGCAAGAGTGCTCGGACTACTATATTTACATGGTGGACTACTACTACTAATGAGGTGGTCTACTAGAAATATTCTTCGGTCGTTGACTCCATAATATCTGCTCCAGCTTCATCAACATAGTCATCATCGCTACTATCTGCTTCCGAGTCGGTGTCGTCGATGATGATGTAGTCTTCCGGGCTAATCTCCTGGGGTTCTTCGTCTCCATCTACTGGCGTAGGGCCTCCCATAAATATTCCAATCTTCTTGATCAGGTCGTCATTCTTCTCCACCAATACTTCAATTTCTTCTTCATAATCTTCCCGTGTAGCCTTGAGTTCTTCCTCCAATTCCTTGATTCTTGTCTTAGCCTTCATCAGATCTATCATGTCAGCGCACATCTAGTTCTCCTGTCGTCGAATGTGCTGATTTAACTCCTGGATAAAAACTGCGATTGATCTATCCTTCCTGGTGCTGATCATCTCCCAGTGTTCATCTCGGCGCCAACAAATCTGGTAGATAGTATCCTTGAGATCCTTGCGGTAGACTTCTCCAATGCGTCCCATGGCGATGTGAGCTGCCATGCTCTTTCCTAGACTCCAAGTTGGTGCATAAAAAGAAAACTCTATGGGCTCAGTGACTGGCATGAACGTCCTTCCTGGTACTTGAACTTTAATCATCCAGTGCTCTTCTTAAGGTAAAGTGGCGTTGTAGGTTCCTGTGAAGCTTGGTACTCCTATGTTCAGGTATCTAGTGACTTCCTTCAAGTGACGTCCAAAGGGTGTATCTTCATCCGGTTGTGTGAACTTGTTCCTTGCATCCACCATCCTAAAGAGTAGAAAAGATGAGAGGTCAGAAGAGAAGAGAGTGAATAGTGATCTAGGTCTTTAGCTTAGTGGTCGTCTCCTATAGTCAGCGTGTGCTCTGATACCATCTCTGTAGCGACCAGACCTCAAATAGTCTGATCTCTATGCTCCGGTGTCATCCCTGGATTAGTAATGCTGACACCACATAGTACTCGGAGGATTTATAACAGAGTAGCAATCACACACTTATTACATCGAGTGTCTCAAAAGAGAACTTATTACAATAAATATGGCTTAAGGCCATCTAATAATGATAACAGCGGAAGGCTTGGAAGATAAGTGAGTCCATCAACTCCAACGGCATCACTGAGTATAGAACCACGACCTAAAAACTCCTTAATCATCGTCTGAAAAGTTTGCAACATTAACGTTGCAGCCCAAAAACGGGTCAGCACATGGAATATGCTGGCAAGGTAACACATACAGAGTAATGGAATGAAACAGCTATACTATATGCATATTTGGCTGGTGGAAAGCTCTATGGTTACTGTTTTGCGTAAAGCCAATTTTTCCCTACTTCAAAGGAATAAAATTTAATTACTATCATTGTGGTTGTTAAACATTGAGAATGGTTGACAGCATTCTCAATCCCAATTAAGCATCATCATTAAACATAACCCAACAAAATTAATTTAGAGTAACATGTTGAGATTCACATGAAAATCCAAGTACTAGATACTCAAAACGTCCATAACCGGGGACACGGTTAACCATGATTAGTTTATTACACTCTGCAGAGGTTTGCGCACTTTTCCCCACAAGACTCGATCGCCTTCGTTTGGTTTCTCGCACTACATGGTGTTTGAGAAGACGGATGACCGAGACATAGTCTTTCAGAAGCGCTAGCACCTTACGATCTGGTAGACCGTACCACCTACATCCCTTACATCTGCTAGTCTACCACTGTAAGAGTTCGCACGACTTAGTCAACTATGCTAGAGCCCATAATAGCTTGTGGCTGCACACGGAAGTTTCTAGTATGAATAGTCTCATGATCCCTTTGAGCCTGGGTGGCGGTCCAAAAGAAAACAGGCAAGTCCTGGAATACCTAGGTGCGTCAATCCACCCAGATGTGTGTTTAAGTTGCCACCTTAGATAAACCATTAATTAAAAATCTCACATCTGTCATGGATATCACTCACCCAATCCATGTCTACTAGCATAGCATGGCATAATAAGCAAACGTAGAAGTAACTCCCAAAGGTTTGATAATAAACAGGTAATAGGTACTACCTCATCTACTTCCCATCCCACAATTTAATTAGATCCTAATCATGCAATGTGTGAGGATTGATCTAATGCAATAAAACTGGGTAGTAGAAAGGTATGATCAAAGTGTTACTTGCCTTGCTGATGATCCGCGAAACCGAACGATTCGAAGTAACAGGCGGCGCACTCCGGGAATTCTATCGCAGACAAACAAAAAAGCATACAATAAGTACTCATCTAATGCACAGATACAACTCAAATAAGAGATCTAACCAGAAAGTTCAACTTAAGAACTCCGGTTGGCAAAAAGAATCAAATCGAACGAAGCAACGAAAGTCAAACGGCGAAAGAAAACAACTTCGTTCTAGTAATCTGGATCTGGGGCAAATTTTACAGTCGCAAAATCTTGTTTAAGTTGGTTAAACGGATAGAGGGTTTCGAGATGAATCCCTAGGCGCTTGAATCGCCTGATTCCGATAAACGAGCGAAAAGTTAAACTAAAACGAAAATCGGATCAGGAATCGCGATCGGAAAAATCGCAGATTTAATCCGAGAAAAAGAAAAAGGACGAATGCCGAATTATTTTTTCTCTTTTTTTCGGCACGGCAAAGAGGCGCGACGAACCTCGCGCGGCAGGATCGTCGGCGGCGGCTCCGGCGGCGCGCGCGGATCGAGGCAGGGCTGATGGGCTGGGGCGGCTTGGGCGGCGCTATTTAAAGGCTGCCCCCGGGCGGTGTCCCGCTCGGGTACGGCCCGAAGTCGGTTCGTTTTTTTTTATTCCGCTCGGAAGAAAAATAAAAAGAAATACTAAACGGGCTCCAAAAATTCCGAAATAAGTTTTCACGGGCTTCTAAAATCAAGCCGCATAAGGTGAACATTTATTTGGGCCCTAAATGCAATTTTGAAAAACGCACATTTTTCCTAAATTCAAATAAAACACCGAAAAACTCCGAAATAAAATCTTATTTGATTTTTTTATTAAATCCTCAATATTTCTTTATTTTGGGAAAGTCATTTTATTCCCTCTCTCATATTTTTGTAATAGAAATAATTGATGATAAAATAAATAAAATCAAATGATCCTATTCTCAAAATTTGAGAAAACTCAAATATGAAAATAACGAAATCCCCAACTCTCTCCGTGGGTCATTGAGTTGCGTCGAATTTCTAGGATCAACCAAAATACAAAATAAAATATGATATGCATGATGCTCTAATGTATAAAATCCCAAATTGAAAATTTGGGATGTTACACAAATGTCGCGGGAAGACATCCAAACATGGATAGCCTCTCAGCGTCTCGACATGAAGCCTTTCACTAAGCTCAAGGACTATCTCCCTGACTTGGATGGATGGAACGACATGTTGGAGTGATTGTCGATATATGACAATGTGTCCGTTTAATCCATACTTTCTATATGACAAAACTTTGAGTTATGCACGGTGAAACTTTATTTGTGATGTAATTAAACCGTCCTCCTCCTCGACTAGCGAAAATCACTCTAGTTAGGGCATTTTGGGGTACGATGAACATTGTTATTTATGCTTATGATATGTTGTTTCTATTTTTGCCAAGTCTGTCTCTTTCTGTTGCTCAACTATATATGTTGCATATCATCGACTCATGTGACGATGCAGGTGCATAGATCATAGATGGCGAAGAAGTGCTACGCCAGGAGTATATATACGACAAGTGGCCGGAGTGTCAGGCCCAGGTGTACCGGTTTCCGGTTTCCGAGCGACAGGCAGTAGTTAGTTTAGGTTCACGCTAATGCGAGAGAGGGATACGAACTCATGTACTCAAAGTGATAGCTCTTCTCGCGTATATCATTGTTTATATGGATGATGATGTATTTGCAAGTAATCGAGACTTGTATCGCTATTTTCGAGATGATAACGAGAGACCACTTTGTGTTGGATGATGATTATGATGAGACTATTTGTATGTATATGCTATGATTACATCTGTGGTCTCGCAGGCATTTGTATGTGTATCATGATGACATTTGTATGTGCTAAAGATTCTTCTATAAAGCCTGTTCAAATACAAAACAAATATGCCAAAAAAACAAAAAACTACTAAAATTAGAAGTAGCGAGGGGAGAAAAGTTAGCAGCAGCGTGGTAGTAGCAGTAGAGCGCACGAAAGAAGCACGCTATAGCTATTAGCAGCAGCAAGCTTCCACTGAGCGCGCTGCTGCTACACTTGTGTAGCAGTAGCGCTGGTGAGCCCGTGCTACTGCTATGTGTTAGTTGTAGCGCCTTATTAGTAGCGCCGGTCCGCGCGCTACTGATACACCTAAAACCCACGCTGCTGCTAGCCTTTTCCTTAGTAGTGTAGGCTTGCTAGACGGTGATGGGTTGGATGAGATTTATCATGTAATCGAGTTAGTTTTGTTAGGGTTTGATCCCTAGTATCCACTATGTTCTGAGATTGATGTTGCTATGACTTTGCTATGCTTAATGCTTGTCACTAGGGCCCGAGTGCCCTGATTTCAGATCTGAACCTATTATGTTTTCATCAATATATGAGAGTTCATGATCCTATCTTGCAAGTCTATAGTCACCTATTATGTGTTATGATCCGTTAACCCCGAAGTGACAATAATTGGGATACTTATAGGTGATGACCATAGTTTGAGGAGTTCATGTATTCACTATGTGTTAATGCTTTGGTCCGGTACTCTATTAAAAGGAGGCCGTAATATCCCTCAGTTTCCACTAGGACCCCGCTGCCACGGGAGGGTAGGACAAAATATGTCATGCAAGTTATTTTCCATAAGCACGTATGACTATATTCGGAATACATGCGTACATTACATTTATGAATTGGAGCTAGTTCTGTGTCACCCTAGGTTATGATTGTTACATGATGAACCACATCCGGCATAATTCCCTATCACCGATCCATTGCCTACGAGCTTTCCATATATTGTTCTTCGCTTATTTACTTTTCTGTTGCTATTGCTATCATCACCACAAAATACCAAAAACACTACTTTTGCTATTGTTACCTTTTGCTACCGTTACCACTACTATCATATTACTTTGCTACTAAATACTTTGCTGCAGATATTAAGTTTCCAGGTGTGGTTGAATTGACAACTCAGCTGCTAATACTTGAGAATATTCTTTGGTTCCCCTTGTGTCGAATCAATAAATTTGGGTTGAATACTCTACCCTCGAAAACTGTTGTGATCCCCTATAATTGTGGGTTATCACAAGTCGAGTTCCTCCTTCCGAATTCCAAGATAGTCTTCGGACGAAACAAACGTGTCCGGATCTGCAACACATAGCCGTAGAGAGTATAATATTTCACGAATCCAATCTGCTGACAACTTTAGTAACGTGACGTCACGCTTGCTCGGTCATTATTTAGAACCGTTTCCTGTCCCGCCGTCCCATGTTTCGGGGCGTGGTTTTTGTTGGCACGTCCTGTCAAAGCAGAGATCGTGTCCTCTTATCGCGGGATTCTCATCAATACGAGCGTGGGTAACCCAACCGTCCTGCGGGAAAGATTCCTTAGGAATAGGCCGGTTCTCAGGCTTAAGAGGAGGCGTTTAATACCCGCTGCCTTTATAAAGGAACCAATGGCCGTCTCTTTTATGCCAAAGCTCTCCTCAGCCTTCCCAACCTCGAGTTCTAGCACCCAAGGTTCGACTTCATTTCTTCAAGCCTCCCCATCATGTCCGAACCCAGACCTCAAGGCTGATGGGTGGCTTCCTCCGTTATAGAGGAGGATATTGTGAAGCTTTGGGCGGCCAGATACTTGACCGCGGATTATCCCGAACCCCAGATCTGGCGAGAGGGTCGTATTCATCTCCCACTTCCCCCGAGGGCTAGGGTTCGCTCTCCACCCCTTCGTTCGGGGGCTAATGTTTTATTACGGACTAGATTTTCATGATCTAGCTCCCACTAAAAAAATAAACTTCCATGATGATACGTGTTTGTCACAGTAGGTCGCGTTTTTTGTCATGCATGTACATCCATGACAAATTTATGACAGAATCAAGATAGTCATACATGTGTTGTCGTAGAAGTGTTCCATGACATTACCAAAATTATCATCACGGAAGTGTCCACTTCCATGACGATAAATCACGCGTCACAGAAGTGCTTTCGTCAAGGGTGACTGACACGTGGCATCCACCATAATGAAACGTCGTTAAGCTATCGGGTCGGGTTTTGGATCCGATAACCCGTTAACAGCCCCGACCAATGGGGATTTTCCACGTGTAAAATCATCATTGGCTAGAGGAAACACGTGTCGGCTCATCGTTGGGACAGATGTCATCCACTCATTGGACAAGAGGCGCCTATGATAGGTCGACACGTGGCACGGCCCAACAGTGGCCCATTCGAGTGAAAAAGGCCGACCCAGTAAAAATTAGCAGGCCGGCCCATATAAGGCCTACTTGTGTCAGGTCCATTTAAGCCCACGGCCCATACGAGATGTGCCAATTCGGCCCGTTAAAGATTTGACACCATTGCAGCCCATCGTCAGTTCGAGCCCGTTAACAGCCCGCTATATATTTGGGCTCAATATCAGCCCGATGAGATTTCGGCCTGTTAACGACCCATTTAATGGATGGGCCAATTTTCAGGATGTACATCTTTTGGCCTTTTAGCGACCCATTTAAATGTTGGGCTAATTTCCAGCCCGGTGTGTCTTTCAGCCTGTTGACGGCCCATAAATCTGATGGGCCATTTGTAGTCGGACCTGAGTTTCGGCCTTTTAGCGGCCCATTTAAGTGTTGGGCCAATTTCTGGCCCGGTGTCACTTTCAGCCTGTTGACGGCTCATAAATCAGTTGGGCCAATTGTAGTCGGACCTGGGTTTTGGCCTTTTAGCGACCCATTTAAGTGTTGGGCCAATTCCTGGCCCTATGTGCCTTTCGGCCTGTTAACGGACCATAAATGAGTTGGGCCATTTGTAGTCGGATCTTAGTTTTGGCCTCTTAATGGCCCATGCCCTTCATGGTCCAATACCAGCCCGGTTTCTCTTACGGCCTGCTAAAGGCCCACAACACAGTTGGGCCATATACAATACGACCTGACTTTCCGCCTCTTAGCGGCCCATGCTCTTCATGGTCCAATACAAGCCCGTTGTCTCTTTCGGCCTGCTAAAGGCCTACAGTATAGTTGGGCCATATGTAGCCCAAACTTAGTAACGGCCTGTTAACGGTCCGTGAAATAAATTGGGGCCACCTGTTGCCCGATCGATGTCGGCCTGTTAACGACCCGGGAGGTAAGAGGGCCGAGCATTAACTTTCGGCCTAGTAACGGCCTATTAACTTAATGGGCCCACTAAAGTTCGTTCATGTCTTTAGGCCAAATTAGATAATTTGAGTCCATTACGACGAGCAAAGGTACGGCATATAGGGAATAACATTGCACATCCAGAATATATTATAGGAAATTACATCCACTGGGCAATCAAAGATTGATGCCAGTGCAAATAAATGAGCAGAACCTAACCATCTACAACGTCACAATCTGCAACCTCAGCACAGATGATGCCCATATGCATGTGGGCAAGTTCTTGCTGCTTTGCCACACTGTCTCTGAAAACATTGATCAGTTGTTGTGTCGCACGACTCTGCACCTCTGATTCATCCACCATTTCCATCATTGCTTCAGCCATTAATTGGTTCACAAACATACATTTATTCCGTTGCATTCGAGACAGAGGATACTGAACAGATTCAGATGGCGATTTTGGCAGGCTTGTATTATTGATAGTGGAGAGTGTCTTGACCACTGCATCATAACATAAATTAGGACAGGAACCAAACAAATTAATCATGAGTTATTGCCATATTACCTAGCCTAGATTTACTGGAAAGAAACAATGGAGTTTCCTTGCTGTTTTTAGAGTTTGTCTTCTTATCTTCAGCAGCCTGCACAAAATTAACACACTAGCATTGCTATCATTGGCCAGGTCAGATAATAGGAAAGCAACATTGACACAACAAACGTTTGGGCAACTAGCCTACACCAAATTAACACAATATGGCACAGCTATCATCAGCCAGGTAAGGTAATACGAAAGCAACATCGACACAATGAATGAATGGGCAACCAGAGAAGCACTACAATTGAGTAATGTGTGTGATATGAGATAGCACATTCATGAAGCTCAGTACACAAAACTACCAGGCAGTTTTCCTTACAAAAATCAACATTGGCGCCTTTAACATTTTGCTACAACTAATTTTAGATCAGATAAAGGTTAGATTCACGCCGATTAACAAAATACATGCTGATGTAAAAATATAGTGATATACAACAGGTACTTACATCAGCACTGGAGCTCAGAGAATTCCCGCAAGATATTTTCCTTGAATATGGTCCCAATGGAGGAAGTCTTGTATCGTTTAACCTTATTTTCTAAAAGAGAGACGGGTAAGAAACATGTAGAAAATATGATCAGAATGCTATAAAATTTCATGATGCGAGGATACGCACACGCTTCTTGGAATGGAGTTGACATTCTTTTGCTGGACTGGAGCAGACTAGTTCTTTGGCCACTGGAATCCGTTTATTATCAGTGGGAGTTGGGTTTCTCTGTCCTGGAGCAGTATCTATGAAAAAAGGAGTTGGTTTATTATCTCCTGGCGTTTGGATCTTTTGCAAAGACCTGGTTTGTAACCCTTCAGATTCTAACATAGCCGTCTTCCCCTTGCATGCCTTATATAGAAGAATGGTGATTTAGTTATAAAACATGCTATAGTAGAGATGGAATAGGTACTGAAGAATAGAAAGGCATGACATATTGACATGTATTCACTCCATCCAGAAATAAATGGATGGGTCTAGGCGTATTTTAGTTCTAGATACATCTAGTTTTATCCATTTCTGTGACATTTAATCCGGATGGAGGGAGTATGATGTAAGAGCTAGGGATACGACAGGACAACGCAGTAAAAAAACACTAAAAAACCCACTGCAGAACCAAAGTATTCAAACCCACTGATATGAGATAGTACACTCATGCAGCTCAGGATGCAAAACTACCAGGCAGTTTTCCTTGCAAAAATCAACATTGTGGCCTTTAATCATACATTTTGCTACAACTAAATTTAGATCAGATAAAGGTTGGATTCACACCGATTAACAAAATACATGCTGATGTAAAAATATAGTGATATACAACAGGTACTTACATCTACATTGGAGCACAGAGAATTCCTGCAAGAATCTTTCCTCATAAACGATACCATTGCAGAAAATCTTCTATCTGTTAAGATTATTTTCTAAAAGAGAGATGGGTAAGAAACATGTAGAAAATATGATCAGCATACTATAAAATTTCATGATGCAAGGATACGCACACGCTTCTTAGAATTGAGTTGACATATTTTTGCTGGACTGGAGCGGACTAGTTCTTTGGCCACTGGAATCTGCTTATTATCAGTAGGAGTTGGGTTTCTCTATGCTGGAGCAGTATCTATAAAAACTGGAGTTGGTTTATTATCTCCTGGCGTTTGTATCTTTTGCAAAGGCCTTGTTTGTAACCCTTCAGATTCTAACATAGCCGTCCTCCCCTTGCATGCCTTGTATAGAAGAATGGTGCTTTAATTATAAAACATGCGGCAGCAGAGAGATGGAATAGGTACTGAAGAATAGAAAGGCATGACATATTGACATGTATTCCCTCCATCCGGAAAAAATGGATGGGTCTAGGACTATTTCAGTTCTAGATACATCCTTTTTTATCCATTTCGGCAACATGTAATCCGGACGGAGGGAGTATGGTGTAAGAGCTAGGGATACGATAGGACAACACTGGAAAAAACACTAGTTGAATGTAAAACTATATGCTAGCGGAATACATACAAAAATAACTAAGGCAACATACACGTGTATGATTGGGAAAATAAGATGGCATTGCAACAAAGCACTAGAACAACACTTCAATGTAAAAAAACATGGTATGGTAGACAGATGAAGTACATATTGATGAATAACAATGCATAAGATATTCAGAAGCATGATGTCCAAATTAAGCAAATGGCATTGCGATAGAGTAGAATGACAGTACTTGAATTTGAGAACATGTTATCATGAATGGAATAGGTACTGAAAAACAGGAAGGCATGACATATTTACATGCATGATCAGCATGCTAAGCACATGGCATTGCAACAAAGTAGATACACTCCAGGACATTATATGCATGTTGTACCCATATCACAGGCCAAGTTAGAGCAAGGACCTTGTGGGGTGAAGAGGATTCATCATCTTTCTGCAAGTCTTCTGAGAAATTGCCTTTACATGTTCCATCATATTGGGTATCATTGACATCAAGTTTATTGGCCTTTACATTGCTCTGTGAGGTTCTTGTGGATATATCAGTGTGTGCAATTATGTCTGACATGCATGGAAGACAACTAGTAGTTAGATTTATGTAATGAGTGCCTGTAGGAGATGACATAAATAGTAGGATTGGGGTTAACTAGCAGCAACAGGTCTCATAAACTAAAGGGTGAACACAGATGAAAGCTACAAAATATGTATCGTTTGTAGTCGGGATTAACTAGATGGCACACAAAATATTAAAGAACAACATAGGAAATACTAGAAGTGGTATAATACTATAATCACCAGCCTGTGGGATAGCATTGGCTGATGGATGATAACTATGGAACAGTGTTACCTAAAGAACAAGTATCTTAGCTGAACTATGGAACAACGTTAACTCCTGAACAAGACCCGTAAGCGATCAACATGAATATACAGTGAAATGTGATGATCTATTTTCCATGCTTAGATGAATAACAAAGCCATAAATGTTGCACACAAGTAAGATGAGGGTACAACCTATCTGGCTGCCATCCATAGGAGTGAGCATCATGTGCTGACTTGTCGATGGCCCTACAGTTGTTGTGGCTGTGCATGTCGGGCATGCGCATTCGATGCAGGGAACTGTTGAGTGGGGACTATAGCTCCCTTCTGGTGTATGCTTCCCTTGTTGGAGCAGCTGCGGTGAGTCGGAAAATGGTGTGTCTGAAGATGCAGATAACACATAATGTTAAGAACGACATATCTCTTTGATCAGAAGAAATACACTAAGAGATCAACAGCAAGGTACGAGAGTGGTCACACGTCTGTTGACTAAAGACTAAATTGGGGTCACACGATTTTATTTTATTTTGGTATTGTCCGATCTACGCCGGATGGCTGGCCGTCTTGTGCCTCCCGGCTGACACTGTTCGGAATATTCCCCAAAGAGCCAACGACCAACGGCAGAGCAGCCTGCCTCCGCCGTCCTTGGCCCCGGCCAAAACCCCGCTCCCCGCCCCACCGCACTGCCATGGTTGCGCCGCCCCCGGGCCAATCCACAAAGACTCCCGGTCATCTAGATCCGGCGGCGGCAGTATCTTCAACCCACGCAGCT
This sequence comes from Triticum urartu, assembly GCF_003073215.2. Lineage (NCBI taxonomy): Eukaryota > Viridiplantae > Streptophyta > Magnoliopsida > Poales > Poaceae > Triticum > Triticum urartu. The sequence continues at coordinate 672,419,578 of NC_053028.1, forward strand.
CTAAAAGATAGCCATCTAAGCGCTGCTTCCGCGGCGAACTTGCGGCCCCGCACCCATACGTTAGACACCAGCCAACAGGCAGCCTAGGAGCTCCACCGCCTCAAGGGGTGCTACTTCCCATTGCAAATCGATTGGCCCAGAATAAAAATTCAGACAACTGACGCCTAAATAAAGTGATTTGAGATGAGGGTGCGACCTATCTGGCGGCATGGTGAAGTAGGCAGGTCCAGCTGCCGAGTCGGTGAGGCCGGCGCGGTTGCGGTGGCGACCGGCGGCAGGGAAAGAGCGATGTTGCGACGGTCGACGGCTACGCCGAAGCAGCGCCAGAACTCTGGACGGATCCGAAGTTGGAGCCGCTCCGGCGCCGTGAACAACGGCGGGGGTGAATCGGCTCCGGTACGGTTCACGTGGCCGTCGTCGAGGCAGCACCAGCAGCACGGAGTAAGAGGCACACGGTCTAGTGCATGATGGAAAATGGACAGCGTCTCCGGCATTAGGGAGGAGGGCGGCTGTGAAATAGGTGCGGTGGGGCGCCATGGAGGTGGGGCTGAGGTTTCATGGCTCGGGAGAAGGGAGCTTCCCGGGGAGAAGGTGATTTGGCACCCACGAGGTATGAATGGGGGCGGGCGGGGGAAATTGGGAGGGGAGTGGAACCATGTCTTACGGACGCATTTGTCTGAAATGTGAGGGGGAGTTATAGTTCTACCCTTGCCTATAGGCTTATAGGCTTGGGTCTGTGTACTGAGGGTCGGGGATAGTAGAGTAACTTTGCTTCTCTGGGCGGGAGCGATTTCGGGCGAGGAGGGTGTGTTTTGAACTATAGTGGGCGCGAGCGATTTCGGGCGAGGAGAGCGTGTTTTGAAATAGTGGGCGTGAGCTATTTCGGGTGAGGAGAGCATGTTTTGCCGACCATGGTTTATGAATTATTCGGCACATGTCATTTCGGCCGAGGAGAAGGCGCGCTTGGATGAAGTTACGAACCTACCCTCGATGTACAATGGGCCAATTGATGCATGTCCCACATAGGACGGTAATTTCGCGTCTCCCATTTATTTGCTCAGGCGAATTCCACCGAGCAGAGAGGATGTTCAACGGTTCGTTCAAATTTTGGGAGAACGAGCATCCACGTCTACCTTACCAAGTCGATTCGGATCAAGTTTTGAAATATTAGCTTGCCACTTCTTTTTTAGATGGAGAGATGATGCTCGGGAGTAATGTGTTTTTACATGCTCGTTGCTAGCGATTTACTATATGACAAATAGTTGACCCACTCAAAAACGCGAATCAAACCCAAAATGAAATATCTCGATTCAATGAAATAGCTTGTTCAGTAGGTCAAAATAGTGAACTAAAACCAAAATTGAACACCTCAATCGAGTAGCATGTTGTACAGTATTATAGTACTCCATGAACATGTTGAAAATCAAATTAATGAACTTGTTTGATATACTCATATATCCGTTCATGTGTGGATTGCAGACATGTTCTCCAATTTAAATATTTGAATGCAAGTTTATATCGAAACATGGTTTATATCAGTCTTTGATGCATAAAACGCGACCTCCCCCTCTCCCGGACTCCTGTTCTCTCTCTCTCTCTCTATCTCTCTCTCTCTCTCTCTCGGACAATCTTCAATTTTTTCGCACGCATCCGACACAAAAACCTTGTTCGTCCCTCTCCCTTTCTCTCTATCTCTCTATCTTTGTGTGTGTGTGTGTGTGGGGGGGGGTCTTTATAGTTCGCATGCATATATACGCCATCTATAGGTCTCTCTCGCACACTATGTATGATACTCTAGCTAGTCCAAGCTAGATATCTTGGGTGCACTCATCGTACGCACACAGATTCCTTGGCTCTTTGCCTGTAACTCTCTCACGCACCACTATGTCGTCTCGGAGCTCTTCCCCCTTCTCTCAAACTCTCCGTCCACCTGGGTCACACATACACATGCATATCTCACTCGCACTCGATAGGCCCATCTAAAACTCTATCTCTCCCCCTCGTTCTCTCTCCATCTCACACGCGCACACACACAATCTCATGCCCAGATAGCCAAGTATGATGGTCTCTCACTCAATTGTAGGCACACACAGTCCCCCCTATATCTATATGACTAGCTAATCTTAGTCTCCATCACAAACATGTGCATGGTCTATCTCGATTTCTGTCGGGGCATCTTTCTATCGCGCACGCACTCCCTCGATCTCCCACCCATATAGTCCCCTCACGATCTCGACGGGATCTCTCTATGACAAACACACCCTCTCTCCCTCCCCATGCGTCCATGCCATCCATGTGTCCCTCTCGACCTTTGTTCCTTATTGGCCACACCTCTATTGGACATGTGCTACAGGGGTGTCTCTCTCTGTTGAAAACAATCACACACTAGCTATCTTCGTGTATCTCCTCGCCTCTCTTTTCCATCTCGGAGATGCATGCATGATATGTTCGCATAAGAAACGAAAAAAACACACTCTCTCTAATTTATCGTTTGTTGTCACTTTCTCTTTCACACACATACTCTTTTTGCACACTTACTCATTCTCCTTCACACGCACTTGATCTGTCTCGACTGAGGCACTCTCCTCGGTCCATAGCATATAGATTTATTGAAAAGTCAAACATCACAAAGTTTGACCATGTACGTGGAGAAAAAGAATTACATCTAGTACGGCAAACATATACCACTAGATTCACCATGAGATTTAGTTTTGTATGATGTATCTTTGGTATTGCAGATATAAATAACATTTGCGTAAACCTGATCAAAGTTTCCAAAGTTTGACTTCTAAAAAATTTACATGCACTGCATTATCAAGCGGATGGAATATCTCTTTCCCCCTCTCAGCTATCTGACGCACCACTCAGCCTTATCGGGGCTCCTCAATCTCTCTCAAACTTTATTGGTCAGTTTGGTTCGTGACTTGACCCTCATGCCTTGATGGCCGGTACTGCCTGGTGTGGACGTGAGATGTAAAATATTTCTGCCTGGCCAGGCTTGTGTGGTGCTGAAGCGTTTGGTTCATGCCTGGGCCAGGCAAAGCATCAATGTCCCATCAATCAATCCATGCATCAATTATTTAATGCTAATATCCATCCATGTTGATGTTAGCCTTGTGGCCACACGACTAGGCACGACCAGGCGTTTGAAATCGGTCGCCTCGGCCAGGCTACTTGTAGTGTCTGGAGTTCAGCTAGGCTAATTAAAGTGCAAGGGAACTGAGGCCAGGCGGGCTTTCTTTTTCACAGGGTAGCAACCAAACAAGCGTGCATGAAATCCAGCCACAACCCCAGGCCAGGCAAAAGATGCTCAGGACACAAGCCAAACTGGCCTTATATCTCCCTGGTTCACACATACACATGTCTCGCTCACGCTATACATATAGACCCATCCAACACTCTCCGCCCTTGTTCTCTCTCCATGTGACACGCACCCCCCCTAAGTACCATAATCCCTCAATCCATCATAGGCGCAAGCACTCCCCCCCCCCTCCTAAGTATGATTATCTCTTACTAGCCATCAGGAACACACGTATTGTCTCCTTCCATCCATACGTCTATCTTGATATCTCTCGGGGAATCTTCTATTGCGCACACACCTTGTCACTCGATCTCCCACCCATGTAGTCCCATCACGATCTCCAGGGGATCTCTCTATGACAAACATACACTCTCTCCTCCCCATGTCTGCATTTTCTCCGTACGTCTCTCTCGACCTCTCTCCCTTATTTGTCAGACCCCTCTTGGCCACGTGCTAGGGGTCTTGCTCTCTCGGTTCGAAACAACCACACACTATCTCCTCACCTTGCCTCCGTTGTTGAAGATGCATGTGTGATATGTTTGCATAAGACATGCACACTTTTTCTCTACTTTTATCGTGTGTTGTCCATGTCTCTTTCACACACGCACACCCACTTTTTTCACTCTCTCTCTCTCTCTTGTTAGGGACTCTGTCACGTCCATAAGCATATGGATGTTTGGTAAAGTCAAACCTCACAAACGTTTGACCAGGTATATGTGGAGAACAACATTTACATCTGGAACGATCATTAGATTCATCACAACATGTACTTACTTCATACTATCATTTATCTTTGGTATTGCAGATATAAGTAATTTCTTTATAAACTTGGTCAAAGTTTCAAAAGTTTGACTTGAAAAAATGTTGGAACTACATTATCGAACGGAGGGAGTAGCTCTTTCTCTCTCTCTCTGCTATCTCTCACGGGCCTCCCCTCTCACTCGAACTCTCTATACCGATGGATTATACGCTCAATGTGTCAGCGTATAGCTCCGTATATTGTTTAGTTGACCGGTCAACCAATCCACATGCTACCTTGTCAGCTCGTGTTCTGTATCTTCATGTGCTGGCCCATGTGGCAGTGGGTGAAAATAAGTAAAGTAGAGGCCCAACTGACACGCGGTGAAGTAAACAAAGTTGAAACCACTCGGGGTAGCACCCCGCACGCTAGTAAGTTGAAACCAAATTACGATGACAAGTGTAGTGTTCAAAACTGCATCTACGCACTGCACCGAAAGAAATATTTTAAGTATTTTTTTCTCACGTGATCACCTGCATCGTTTTTATGCTGTACTACTATAGTAGCCTAGGCTAGTCATAGTGGAAAGTAACTTAGACTACTCCAGTAACTCTATGGTTACCCTAAGAGCAAGTACTACCTCCGTCCTGGTTTACTCTTACAATTTTGTAGTATCAAAATTTGACCATAGATTTAACTGACAAAATGTTAATGCATGTCACTAAGAACTATATCATTGGATTCGTATTTCAACATAATTTCAAATGGTGTAATTTTTAGTGACATATGTTGGCATTTTCTATGGTCAAAATTTTATACTAAATACGAGGTAGTATTACAAAAGTGGGCTATATAGGCCAAAACATGTGCCAAATTCACTTGTGATGCATTTGGCATCAATGCCCCTCCATTGCTCACCTGGTGCCCCAATCTGGATCACCTACTTTGCTCCGGTGCCAAATTAACTCACGCAATGAAAAAACACTGTGTGGGAGAGAGAGGACTGAGGCAATAAAAAAACACTTGTTTGAGGAGTGAGAGGCTGGTGTAGTTGGTTTGATTGATTTGTTTATACATGTGGGTCTGTGTGCACAGCAGTGCCCACTCTCTCACATCGCGAGAGCGGTGCCAAAATCTTTTGATTCGACATCGATGCGTGTTATGTGGCATACTTTTGCGAAATATGGCATCGGCCATATAGTGGAAGGCAACAAATGCCCAAGCTCTTAACGTGCTCCTAGTTAAATGAGAGGAAACAGAAAGAGAGAGAGAGAGAGAGAGAGAGAGAGAGAGAGAGAGTGAGAGAGTGAGTGAGAGAGAGAGTGAGTGAAAAAATATCACTAGCCATCCAACCCTATCGTATGAGCGAATGATATTGGTACCTCTTGATGACACGGCAATCTTATGCAGCTAGCTGCTCTAATATGTTCTCTTCTTTTGCGGATAAAAAACGACCCGAAAGTGAAAAATGTGCTGCACTATAACAATATCATCGAATGCCTTGATCTCCATCTTATAGAAATTGATTTGATCGACTACCGAGGCAGCACATCTGAGATTAAATTGGCCAGGTTCTTTGTTCTGGAGGCAAGTGTGCTCAAGGTAATGAGGTTTGGCATTCTCTGGCGCAACAATGAATTGTGTGCTGATCACCGCAAGTGTCTAAGCCTAAATGACAAAGTCTCCGCAGAAGCTGAATTTGTTTTTGAAACATCAAGTGGCCAGAGACTCGAAAACTTATTTGCCCATTAGTGACTTGTCAGGGCGGTGGATTTTAGTTTGTACGATAATGCTGCATCCACCTAAAGTAACGAAAGTTCTTACATAAACTTCCTAGTAATTCCCTCTTCGTAGGTGCAACATTACTCCTAACATTTGTAATATCAGTTTGAAACTTGTAATATTGCCATGTCCTATTCCTCCGTTTTCAAAATCCTGCGAATCAAACAGGTCCTTAGTTGGTGATGATGTTGTGCCTCCCATCTTTCACCAATAGCTGTCGGATCTAGATCTGACGCATACAAACCAAGCTTCTCCATTTTTGCAAAAAGATGCCCGCACTTGTTCCCTATTTACAAACAACTCCCTGTCTCTCACAATCATCCTCATCTCCTCCCCGCCACATCTAGGAGTAGAAGGCTGTGGAAAAATGTGACACCCCAAAAATTTGGCCTTGTTTTAATGAATTAAAAATTCTGCCAGGTATTAAAACTTTGAATATCTGAGCTCCATTTTGATTTTTTTTTAAATCTTTCCCTTCCCTGTTATGATGAGTTTTTCCAAAAGAGAAAACTTTTCAAATATGTTATTGGACTTGTTAAATCTCTCAAGAGAAACTTTCCCTTATTTAATATAACTAATTAAATAATTAAGTTGCTTGATCTTTACTTTCTTGAAAATGGTTTTTCAAGGTTATATGGCCATATTTGAACTACAACCATTTGATAAATTCACTTAAAATTCCCACAAAAATTTGGAGATGTCATGTGATGTTTTTAAATCACTTTTATACAAAAATATCTTTTATTCATGAAATATTTTGAGCTCTACAACCAATTTTTCATCTCTGGTCCAGAGTGCAATTTGCACTACAACCCTTTTAAATAATTCTTTCTAACCTCCACCAAAATTATGGGATATTGGTAGTAGCATATGATTCAAGTTTATGCAAAAACCCTGTGTTATTCTTTGAAAATTTTGAGTGAATCAACCTCTTTTCCATTCTGGTCCAGCCTTGTGATTTCTACTGCAACCCTATTTAATTTTGCTCCAAGGATCTTGTGCTTTCTCCCACTGGTAGATAGCGCTACCAAACCCCTAAGTCCAGGAGCATGCACCCATTGGCATATTTTTGGTTCATGAAATAATGTCATTTATTTCTTGTCCAGAATTGAAGTTTTGTAAAACTTGCACTAGCAAGTTTCTCCTTTTGCCAAACTAACCTCACCACTCTCTCTTGCATCTAAAGAGACCCCAATCTGGAAGTTTTGGCCACTCCAAGAAGAGCCTAGGTGCCTGTGGCATTTTGTCAAACACCTGGAGAGCATGACCAGTTTTGACATGAGTTTTGGCATTGCACTGTGAGCTTGCACCTTGGATCAATCTAACCTGTCCACTAGATTCCCAGTTGCTCCTAACCTCGATCTGGTAAACCCCAACCTCACCTGCGACCTGTAGCATGCCGCGGCATTGTGTCGAGCATCTCCCGTGCGTGCACTGGACGCGCCCAGAGCGCGCGTATTGCACGTTGCCGTGCCCGAGCCGACACGCTGGCCCCCCTGGCTTTGGCCCACACGGCAGCACCTCTCCACGCACTCCCCGCCTCGTAGGAACGCGCCAAGCCACCCTGGCACGCTACAGCGCCGCCGCCAGGGCATTTTGGCGGCACACCGGCGTCCGCAGCGGCTCCTGCCACGGGCAGCGCCGCCCAAGCCCCTCCCGCTCGCCACCTGGCCCCTGGAGCAGCGCGAGCTCATCCGCAGCCTTGCCCGCTAGCGCTCGTCGCCGCCACGATGCTCTGCAGCTACAGAAAGATGGTCGCCGACGAGTTCATCCACGGCCGCCGCTGAACCGCCTCGACTCGCCTATTTAAGGAGCCCCGAGCTCATCTCCGCACGCAGGCAGTCCCAAGCCACCTCCCAAGGACCCCCATTGGCAACCAATCGACCCGGGGAGGCCTCCTTCCTCATCTCCGGCAGCCGCAGCCACCGCCACTGCCCCGGCCAATTCGGCACAACCAGGGCCTCCCCCTCTCCATTCTCTTCGCCAGAAACTTCCTCATCCTCCCGTGAACCCATCCCCCTACTCAATCTTGATCGGGAACCACCGCCGCCTCAAAACCACTTTACCACCGAAGCTTCCCTCCGCCGCGGAGCTCGCCGCCGGCGATTTCCTCCACCTCCGACGACCCTACGACTACCGGAGTAACCTCCTCGGTCCCCTGAGTCCGCTGGTGGCCTCAGCTTTCCGAACGGAGCCACCGTTCGCCGGCGATGATCGCCGGAGCCCCGCTCCACTCGGGCAGAGGAGGGAGACGATGCGGGCGACTGGTCAAACCTGACCAGTGGGCCAGGCGGGCCCACCGTCAGAGACCCAGCGTCGGTCCACGTGGTTAAGTGGAGGCGTAAAGGGCGCAAATACGTTTTCTCTGCACCGAAAGCGTAATTTCGTTCGAAACGTTTTCCTTTTCCTGATTTTATTAATAACAGATTTGACCAGAACTTTGACTGGCTATAACTTTTTAAATATAACTCCAAATGAATTGATTCTTTTTCCTACCTTCCTCAAACTTGGTCTAGTTTATTTTAAGATTTATTTGAAAAAATTTCAAACAACTTTTTTGTATTGTTTTTGAAATGTGTGTTAATTCAAATATATTTTTAAATAGGATTTTGGGGAGAGAGAAGAAACTTTCAAAAGTTTTGGAGAGCACCTCACTCCTCCACAACTTAAAGGCAAGCATTCTGAACCCTGGCATAATGTTTTTGGTGTGTTATTTGACACGTTTATAACACCACCTTACTTCGAAGGACTTGTTATTTCATGTGACATGATCATTTGCATGGAAGCATAATAGTGATTTCCTCGCTGTTGGAAATGAATATAATTGTGATGGTAATCATCCTCATGTGCCTTGCATGCATGCCGGAAAGGAATCCGGGAAAGCCTCGGCCTTGGGTAGGCGTGAGCTTGTCGCCGGTCCCCGTCGGGACGGTTATGTCCGGTATGGCATGGTAAGGTACATTGAGTGGTGATTTCTTCGGTTGAAATATATTTGATATACATGTCATGCAGGGAACTTATAAACCTCCTGAGTCGACCGTAGACCGAGTCTTGTTTCCAGTAACCCCCATACTTGCTATGTACTACCACTTGTCCCTTCCGCAGGTAGGGTATGGTTCAGTAAGTCGTCAACCCCTTTCAAGCACACACCGTACAGAGAGGCCATGGTGGAAGATATCGGTTGTAGCCGGTAGGCATGCCACCTGGTCCGGGGGCATGGGTGTTTTCCGGTTGGGACCGAGAGGGGAGGCCACCCCTTAGAGCGCGTGATATAAGTTTGATCCCATGCTACGCGAGGTTGTAGCCTCCCCACTTAGAGTTTTGCTTAACAAGTGTCGTGGGTGATTCCAGACACCGATGAGTTAAGCTGGTGTGTGCAAGTTAGGCGTGTTTTCAACTAAAAGGCCGTAGACGGAATTAGTCCCGATGGACTAAAGGAATCCGTTACTCGTGGGTAAAGAGTACACCCTCTGCAGAGATTAAACCTATTCGAATAGCCGTCTCCATGGTTAAGGATTACAGTCTGGGATGGGTCAAGTGTTGGTCTTAGTGTCGGTCTTCGGAGGAGATATTGTTAAACCAAACTTGGATATCGACTAGTTACTTGTGAGAACCATGATTATTATTTTATGATGGACTAACCTGTTGCATTATTTGTATTATTGAGTATCCCTGGGACGGTTCTACCTCCTGGATATTCATTGTGATTATTTACTTTATAAGCCCTTTATGTGGCGTCGCTCAGACGCCCGACTGTGGCATTTCTTTTAAAGCCCTTTATGTGGTGTCGCTCAGACGCCCGACTGTGGCATTTCTTTTAAAGCCCTTTATGTGGTGTCGCTCAGACGCCCGACTGTGGCATTTCTTTTAAAGCCCTTTACGTGGTGTCGCTTAGACGCCCGACGGTGGCATTTCTTTTAAAGCCCTTTTATGTGGTGTCGCTCAGACGCCCGACTGCGGCATTTTATTTCCCTCTCTATTACTGCTTATTCATGTTGCATGAAAATAACCTGCTTGCATGCATAAAAGATATTTTATTTATGACTGACGATGTGATCATAGAATTTTTCCGTGCATGATTATCAATTATATTATACCTGTGTTCCTAATGTTTTCGAGTACATTCAAAGTACTCACTGGCTTGTCCCTGGCTATTGTCTTGGCCAGATTTCTTGCTTGGAGAGGAGCGTGGCGATTGACAGCCTCGAGAACTAAGCAACTGTGATAGCAGCCTCGCGAAGATAGGAGTTAACCTGGTCAGCTGTTCCCGTGGGAAATGGAGTCCCATACACTGATGATTCACAAACCGCTTCCGCCATCGACCACTAGAAAACCATTTGTTGTACTCACAGGCCAGGATGGTCTTGTGCTACATATGTTGTACTTTGCTTGGAATTTCTGTATCAAGTGGAGCCTCATCAGCTAACAGTAATCCTGGGGCTGATGAGCACGCCGGTCTTTTTTCTGGAAATTTATGTCCGGAGAACCGGTCGTGACAAAAAATCTGGCACGATGGCCGCTGCCGGAGCCGTCCACCCCCAATCTTGGTGTTCCGTGCAATGCGCGGGCATCTACGCACGGGAAATTATGTCGAACAGGGCTAGTTGTAAGCAGGCTAGCTCTACAGCCATGATGATAGTGACTGCAGACGGTGAGGCTGACTATGGTATGCCGAACACGGCGCCTATACTCAGGTGTCATCTCCGGCCCAGGGTCTTGTCACTTCACTGTGAGGAGCAGCACGTAATAATTTGAACAACGGGTAGTACAGTGCTAGTACTCCTACTATTACATTGGTAGTACTACTACTAGTACTAGTAGCACCACCGTCCGGATTTTGGAGTACTACCACGTCCATCTGGATTTTAGTATTTGACTAGCAATATCTAGTAATGCATGTCACCAAAAATGTACTACTCCCTCTGCAAATAAATACATGGTGTTTTATTCCTATCGGCGAGAGAACTTAATGTTTTTTTGCTACTCCTTACTAGAGTACTAATAGGATTACATGCAATGAACTAAACACTGCATGTTATGTTTGGTAGTCTCAAGTCATTGAAAGCATGCACAGCCCACATCTCTCATTGGTTGATATGTCACGAAATAAGAAACAAGGAGGGAGTTAATGCACCGTGCCTAAGTATTTTGGGATTATTTGGTTTTCGTAAGGTGACTTACACAACATTTTTGTTTACATGCATTAACATTTTATTAGTTAAATCAAAGGTTAAAACTTGGCGCAAAATGCAAAGGGGACCAATAAACCAGTAAACATCAAACTTCTCTCGTTTGGCCCCAACTAGAGGTCCGGTGAGATGACTATACTGCACCGGCACAGAGGGGGACGCAGCTTCATTGACTTACGGCAACTGTCTTTGGGTGAATGACACGTGGCCCCAGGGGGTGGCTGGCCCACCTATCATACAGCCAAAGGCAGGTGCAGTAGAGGGCCGAGGAGTAGTACGAAATCCTACGCACCTACGCACGCTAACCAAGGGCTGAGTGATCACTCAAATCGCAAGATTAGTTGACTAGAAGCTACGCTAGACCCATGGAGGCGATGAGCGCGAGCATCAGCCGGCTGTGCCAGATGGTCCACGATGCCAGCCTGTGGCCCGGCACCGAGGAACGTCTCCAGGTAGTATTGCTTGAGGCCGCCAGGGCGAGGGGTCGCTTGGACGACAGCTTCATCTCCTTGTTCGACGAGGTCCTCGTCGGTTTCCTCGACAAGTTCACCGTCGTCAAGAAGCTTGCGGACGACTTTGACGTAAGCCTCTAGCCGACGCGCCTAGGCTCTGCGATGCCCGCCACCCTCAACGGCCACTATGCTAACAACATCTTCGACGCACTGGTGGCCCTGCGACTGCCCACCGTCGCGCCGGAGAATGTCCACCTCGAGGTCGCGCTCGCCGCGTAGTGCCTGGCGCAGCAAGACACCATCGACATAATCACCCACGTCTACGCGCAAATCGTCCACAAGGACTACTACATGCAAGAGGAGGACGATAGGACACTGGCCTTCTTGGAGCGCAGGGCAACCTTGGACGACACTGTTCAGAAGCATCTTGAGCTCGCCCCAATGCCGCTGCTCTTCACACGTCGGTTGGTGACCCGGCGCACTAGGGTGTGAGGATGTCGTTGAACGTTGATGGATCCGTATGTATTTTTATCTTTCCGTCAAATCCATGTAGTAGTATATGATACTACAGTAATTATCTTACCTTTCGCATCAACTTCATAATTTTCGTACGTACTCCATGCATGAACGGCGCCAGAACAAAACTTCTCATTACTCTAGGAAAAATCGTTATTTTCTATCTATCGGTCGCGCCATGGAGTAGAACCAAAATTTACAAGTTACGAGTTCAAAAGGAAAAGCCTGCCGTTTTCGCGTCGCACCCCCACACGGTTGGTCCGGCACACCGCTCAAGCGGGAATGCGTGCGGTGTTGCATTTTCACTTACAAGTGGGACCGTAGTTGAGCAAACCGACTATCGGCAAACCCCCACCCCGCCCACCGTGCGATGGCTGAGAAAATAGGAGGGAGAAGAGATGGCTATAGCACGGACTCCAAGAAAATTGGTGTCGGATGGGACTCGTGTGGGTGGCGTGTGACGTACTGCTAGACGTGAATGCTAGTTATGGCCCATGCCACCCCACTATATCGAGCCTATATCGAGGTACGTAGAACAAATTTCCTGCAGATCATGCTCAGCCCTCCTCTATCTCTCTTCTCAGCCAGCCAGCGGACGCGCGGAGCCCATCGTTTGTTTGCTCACATGCGTACCCACATGTCAGTGAAAACGCAAGAGGACCCACTGAACCTGCACATCTTTCACCTGGACGTGCTGGTGATGAAAAACAAATCTAATAAAGATCTTCGGTGGCCGCTTTTCGAATTACTCAAGAGTAGTAAGATTCTATTTACAGTTTAACCCAAGATGCACATCGTGTGGCTTCAACTACCACTCTATTTTCTTTCATGACACGACCTGGATGCTGGATGTCCCACGTGTCGGCAAAAGGAGGAAGAACCCGACCAAATCTTCGTTTCTACTCTCGGATTAGACTAGTTGTGCTAACTTAAAAAATTTATTGTGTACTCCCTCCGTTCCAAAATACTTGACTTCCATTTGTCCAAAAATGGATGTACCTATATACTAAGACATGTCTAGATACATATATATTTTGAAAAATAGAAGGCATGTATTGTGCAACAGAGGGAGTAGAATGGATGCAAGTTTTTGTATTGGGAAGAAGAGTACATCCATATATTAATAGAGCGCAATTTAGTAGATGTTCTATCACTTTTAGCTAGCATAGACGCAAGATCGAGCCTCCGCAGATCAACAATGAATGCATCAAGAAGGCACTAATCCAACTTACAGGAGTAGTAAAATGTATTCTTGTGGTTCTTGTTTTCTTTGGTCTTGCTTTTCTAGTCAAAATTATCGTTGGAATTCTTGCAAAACGGAGGTGCGTTTGGGGTCGTGCGTTGGAGTTGGCCTTACAAGTGGGACCATAGTTAAGGAAACTGACTATCGGCAAACCCCAACCTCGCCGCCATGCGATGCCTGATATTAGAGAAACGACGAGGTTGAAGAGATTGCTCTAGCACGGACTCCAAGAAATAATATGGTGTCAGATGGATGTCGTGGTGGTGGCGTGTGTCATACTCCTGGACGTGAATGCTTGTTCTGGCCCATGCCACCGTACTACTCCTAGTACTACTTACTCCTACTATATAGTACTAGTATCGAGGATTCGAGGTGCTGGTTACGTACAGCGAACACATTAAAATATGGCTACAGTAAAAACACCCGCCCGACGCGCGAAGCATGTGAAGCTAGTACAAATAGTGTACTACTATTGTTGATTGGCCTCATCCGATAACCTGTTGCAATGCACGTACAACTATGTATTCGGAAAATACTTTTTTGCCTCGTCGCACCACTCACTCAGAGAAGCGACTCGAAAGCCATTCATAAATTTAGTAAGTTTATCACAGGCATATCATTTTATTACATACAACAGGTCATCAACCCACATCGACAACGAGGATACATTATAAATACTAAAGTTTTCACCACACAACAAATAACAAGCAATGAAATGAACTTCAACTCAACCATTCCTCGGCGTTGGAAACGCTTGCTTTGAACCACAAGTGATTCTCTGGGATGGGCCATTGATTGTTGATCTGGAAACCAACGCATGACTGATCATCCAGGCTAAAGCGGCCTACTATATCAGTACCAGGGTAGGGAACCACCCAAATGTCCGAGGTATAGACACAGTTGCTTCTCATAAATGGTACTGTTAACGTTGTGTCAACAGCAATTGGATCGCCTTTCACCATCATCGGATAGTTTTGTCCAAGGAAGAGCGAGTTTTTTCCAAGACTATCAATTCTGTACCAGGGAGAAGGAGTTGGCACTAGCACACTAGTATCCATCCCAAATACCATGCAACGGGTGTTGGAATAGGTCCGGAGAGTGCGACCATGGGAGACTACACCTGCTTCCTTAGTAGTAACATCAACAGTGGGTTGTATACACACAAGAAGAGGTGATCCATCGGAATTAGTTGCCAGGCGCCACTGAGTATATGGGTTCTGCTCGTCCTCATGCTCGTGATCATCACCATCGTCATCTCCCCCTTGGTTATAAAAATTTTCAAGTATAGGTGGTGGGATGTTCACAGGACCTTGGAAACACAAGAAGAAGGTTAATTAGTAAAGGGAAACTTGCTAACCTGCATGCATGTGGATGAAACAATTATAATTACGGTGGAAGACAAACATACCGAAACTACGAGGATCCCATGCAAAAACAGTGCCACGAGTGGTGGCAGCAAACACAAGGCCCTCGTATTGAATTGCATCACAGTACTCATCCGTGTACAGAAACTGATTTTTGAGCAATATCCATCGAGTTGAACCATGAAGGATGGCAACAAGCTTGTTGAAGATAGCAACAACTTGATAGTTGTTGTAATTCCAAGAGCGGTTGGGAACTCGACAAATTGCTATCTTCCATAGAAGACAGTCACCATGATCATATTTGAACGTGCATACAATACCGGTGTGCTCAACCTCTGGGCAGTCTGCTGAGATTTTTGGAAGTGGAACCCGGTCACGAGTGTACACATTCACAAGTTCCCACTCGCAGTTGGACCCAATGTAAACAACCCAATCTCCATTTGCGCCCGCCCAAGACTTGCCCTCATGCGATGGCATCTTAACATCATACGTATCATTATCAAGCGGCGTCAACTAGCACAGGGCGAGGCCTCCGTCGTGCCGACGCCAGTCAACAGGGTCACGGCGAAGAAGATAGGGGAGATCAAACCGCTCCTTGACTCTTGGGTTCTTTGTAATGATGTTATTAGTTGAGTCGAGAATGGGCTTGAACGAACCTGCCATGCTAGCCGAGGTGATGACGTCGCACCGATCAATGAGTTCCTCCACCACGTCATCTTTTAGATTGGGGCAAGAATAACAGGGTCGTTTCCGGCCTGTTCCCTCCATGGAGAAGACGGTCGAACAATGGCAGAAGAAAGGGTGAAGGGCTAAAGGAAAATGGAGGAGGGAGAGGAAGAGCATGCGACAGCAGTTCCAAATCCAGAGGCAAAGGTGAAGAGTCGGTGGACGGTTGCGAGTTTGCCACGGTTCACGAAGAGGCGCCCCGGCCTACACGTCCGTTCAGAAATACTCCTACTACTCGCCGTCGTCTCACTGATATGTTGGAACGGGACCACATGTCAATGGAATATGGTGTGTAATTTCTCGTGCAAAATGCGATCTAGCCGCGTTGGCCCGAGGTGCCGCATTAGTTATCGACCTTTATTTTTTGAATGGCATGCCGATCAGTTTTGAAGCACGACTAACTGGTACTGTACGCAGAGAAAATATAAACTACTCTACCACTACTCCACCTCCAGTACTAGTAGTATAAAAAAGATATATAGGCTGGAGCTTGAGCGCTTTCTTGCTAAGGGCTGCCCACTTGCTTCTCACACTACCACCCTCTCTCCAGATCTAAAAAAGATGGCCCCTCTCTCCCTCCTCACCGGTGGTCACAGATCCGCCGGGGGAGAAAAGGACGTGCAGCGTTGACGCACTCGTCGGCGGCGAGAGAGGTCACGCACTGACGACAAGGCCGTCCTCTCAGACCTAGCGCCCGCGCAGGATGGCCTCCGTCCCCAAGCTTGTTGCCGTAGTGTGTGCGGAGGACGACGACCACGAGCGAAGCCACTTCCCGCCGACCCTCAGGTATGCTACCTCTTTTCGAACCATAACCTTGTTCTACTGCCCCATCTGCCACGTCGTTGCATGTGGACCTTTTTCCACTCCACCATCTTCCCAATTTGCTATCCTCTGCTCTGCTGGCCACGCAGACGAAAACCATAATTTGCACTATTAAAGGAAACCCTACTTCATGCAGACTAATCCATGTCTGGGTTGAATAAGGAAAGGAAGGGAGACTGTACTATCCAAGAGAGTAGGCATCGAACCCGCATCTAGGTTGAAAAGGGGAAATCAGTAGCTAAGGAACGAGTCTCGTGTCTCTTGGTTGAAGAAGGGTAGAAAGGCATGACAATGCAATAGAGAATGACTAGGTCGATCGGTTTGTTGTCCTCGCATAGGAAAAAGCTGGCTAAAGAGAACAAAAATGGGACGTAATCCACATATGCTGCCTAGATATTTGTTGCTCTGGGCAACCATACCTCCCTCACCACTCTGCGTCCGTGGAGGTACATCGTACTGGTGCGCCCACTGTCCGAATGGGCCTCCCATGCTCTTATTGCCACTTTTTTTGCTGTTAGTATAACGCCAGCAGTCAAGTCAAGCAATGATACTGCTAAAGTGATGCCACATTTAACTAATGCCGCTCTCAGTCTAATGCCACCCATAAATTTAAGCAATGACATTTAATGTCACTGGATTATTTCAAGGTTAGCTGTTGATTGTGGATGTATTAAAGATTTTTCAGCTAAGGCATTCTAATGCTGTTGCATAGCCAGTATACCAACGATGAAACTTGTTACTACCTTCAGATTTTTGCACAGTTAATGCTTATAGATTACATACCTCACTTTCATGAGATAAGTTAATTTTTTGTATAGTGTCACCAAAATTCCAAGGCGCTGATGTCATTTATTTTGGTTAAACTGCACAGAAAATTATGAAGACAAGAGGAAAGGTCAAGAGTGGGCACCTCCTCCGGCTGTTCTCTTGAGGAGGTCTGTATGTTTGTTTCTAATGCCTGTCGACTACATTTTTTTGGAAATGGAGGTTTACCCCCGGCCTCTGCATCATAAAGATGCATGTAGCCATCTTGTTAAAAGTTCAGAAAGTACCACAAAGTCATAAAAGTATTACAGCTCGCAGGCGGAGCAAGAGGAAATGAAAAATAGAAAAGTACACACTGAGAAACACAACCGGTACGGCAAGATGTATGATACGACTCCTAGAGTCATATCCTGCTATGCGACCGCCATCCGAACAGGTTGAATATAGCCCGTGCTACCATCTCCCACTGGGTGCACCCAGTAACCAAAGGCTCCCTGGAGTCCATAGGAGTGAGTAAGGACCACGTACGGATCCAAGTAGTAGCTCTGAAGATAACCTGCAAGAAATTTAAATTGTATTGTTTGTTAAAAATAAAATCATTCCGACAGTTCCATATAGCCCACAAAACGCACATATTCCAATCTGAATACGAGCCGCAATAGTATGTTCAACCCCAGCTAACCACGTTCCAAACAACGAGTCAATGTCAACTGGAGGGTTAATGTTGAAGGCTATATGAATTGTTCTCCAAAGCAATTTGTCTAGTGGGCAGTCAATGAATAAATGTTGTATTGTTTCATCATGATCACAAAAACAACAACGTGAACTACCTACCCAACGCCTCTTAATTAGGTTTTCCTTGGTGAGAATAACTTGCATGTCGACTACATACCTGACATCATGATGTAATGTTAAGTCATTTCCTATTGTACAGTGTCACTGAATTGTCAAGGCGGTGATGGCATTTTATTTTAGTAGAACTGCACAAAATTTGCTTAAAAGAAGAGGAAAGGTCAGGAATGGCTCACTTTTCTAGAAAAAACTATGTATACCTTCCTGACATTAGCTGTTGTTGCTTTATTTATTCCTTCAAACAGGTGGTTAGAAATAGTCTTGCTACCTTTTCCCATTAAGAAATTGGAATGCTTATATTTGTGAGTCTATGCTTCAACTAGTGCCACTTTTAGAGTAATCACACTTTCAATATCTATGCAAACAGGGATGCTCGATTTTAGTGGAACTGCACAAAAAGTCCAACATTAGGAGCATGTTTTTTTCCAAACCTTTATATCCAATTGGTGGCACTATGAGTTGTTCATTACGAAGGTACATGGTTTGCTACTATCTTGCTACTCTTTTTGTACTGACATTAGATAGTAATACTAGTGGTTTGCATGTGAATTTATTGGCAGGGTGGACCTACATTGGAGGTGCAGGACAGGATTCAATGATTTGATGCTCAATTTTGGTTGTATCGATTTCACCTCTTCCATCACTACGAACATGGTTATCCTTGGTCTAATGAAGAATAGGCGCTATATTTCTGCTCTGAACCAGCAAATCAATTCAGTATGAAATTGTCCAGGGCAAAACATAACTGTATTAGATTGTCCAGTGCAGAACATGACGGATGCTAAGCGGAAGAGGCATGTTTAAACCGAAAATACAAGGTGTGATATATGTTTACTAGCTGCTTGATATTTGTGCAGACAGAGATGTCTGCCCGTTGCTATTTGGCAAACAAACAAAGTGCCCGCAATTTTGGTTGAACTACACAAGAGAATAGTATAGTCACTACATGCAGTGCCATTTGAAAATAGACACAGAAAGATTGGATAGTCACTTCATGGACTGCAGAAAAGTAGTACTGTACTATTTATTGGCCAACACTAGGTGCTTCATTGCTTTGGTCTGATTATACAATGGGCATCATTTTGCCTAAGTTAAAGTTTGTATTCCAAAAATAGACTCGCCTTGTGATCGAGAGAAGACCAAATCATATTGCAGTGGATGTTCCTCCATCATGTGTGGTTCATTCTCATGGTTCCCGCTGTTGGTGAAACCACTTACGTTTGCAAGAGGAATTGTAGACTTCACAAACAAATTTGTCTTTTAGTCTGTACTGAATGTTGGCCAAGAGAAGCATCCATGTTAGTAGGAAGAACAGATGTTTTTTCTAGATCTTTGCTTTTGGAGCTACATATTTGTATATGATCTGTGAATCATTGAGATGCATTAACATGTTGATCTTATGTATGGGAATCGTACTAGTTAGTTTTAGTTGCGATGCAAGATCCGAAGTGGCTGATCTTTGCTTTTGGAGCTACATATTTGTGTATGATCTGTCAATCATTGAGATGCATTAACAGTTACTTATTTCTGTTCGCTTAGTGTTTACAAGTTACTGATCGATCACTAGCTAGCCTAACAATGCGCTCCTAGCAGTTTTATTTGTGACGCAAGATGCGAAGTGGCCGTTTTTTGAATAAAAATGCCTACCTCTGAAGAAACTGATAGGCTACACTATCGATCCTACACGGATAAAGATGCCTACCTCTGAAGAAACTGACAAGCTACACTATCGATCCTACACGGATAAATAGCGGATCACGCACGTACTACCTCCTTTCCGGTTTGCAGGGCTCAATTCAAGAAATGACCTACTCGATCCTACACGAATAAATAGCGGATCACGCACGTACTAGTACCTCCTTTCCGGTTTGCAGGGCTTAATTCAAGCCTCTCACCAACCAAGGTACTCCCTCTGTCCGGGATTTATTAGTCCCGTATGCAAAGCAGCAAGACCAAGGCATGGCAATAATTAACGGCATGCAGAAGTTTAAGCCTAATTAATTCCAGCGATTTAAGTGGCTACATGCGTGCCCTCGGCTGCGACTCGTTGCATGCTGCTTCGCATACTGCCTGCGAGCGATTCTGAATGCCTGCATGCAGCTGGCCGTAATTAAGGCAGCTAACTGATGCGAAAAAAGATACGCTTTAAATCTGTGGAATCATTATTGACAAGGAGGGAGATGATTCGAGTGCACTCGTTTGACCGCCATGCCGGCGTGCGACCCAGACGGGACGGGACGGCACAGTCATAATTTTAGTTTCTCTAGTTTTCCACGGCAAGCTGGCGCGCTAAGCCATTATGCATTGAATTCTGATGACCGTCGCGCTACCTTCCACCTATAAGTACTGTTTCCCGGCCTTCTCAGGTGCCACCTTGACCCAACTCGCCATATCCTCATAAGCCCCCACCGGCCCAACGTCGCTCGCCACGTCCGCCATGCCCCCGCCCGTCCGCGGTAGGCGACGCCGGAGGTGGTCACCGCCGGAACTAGTGTTCGGGTTTTCACCGGAAGGCAGACGGAGGGAGGAGGCATTCTATCTGTCTTTAGATGGCAATGCGGAGATCGAGGAGTTGTTGGAGCACGACTGCATGGCAGAGGAGTAGGAGTTGTTGGAGCGCGACCGCCTGGCGGAGGAGCAGCGTATCGCCAATTTGCGTCGCCAGCGGGACATGGAGCAGCAGCGCACCGACGCTCTGAGTCGCTAGCAGAGCGCCCGCAACTGGGCCGACTACGTGGAGGCCGGCGCCCGGCAAATAGCCCTGGAGGCTGTCGGGCACGCACGCGTTCGCGACTCCGATTTTTACTACCAGCTCGTCAAGTGGGTTTCCCGCTTGGAAGCTGAAGCTTCGGTGGACCACGCCGGCATGGAAAGGGCCAACGCGCACGAGCAACACGCCCTATCGCACCTCTGGCAAGTACGAGGCGAGACAGAGGATGCCGGTGCCGGCATTTAGCATGGACAACAGATGGCGGCCGGCATCGTCTAGTTAGCTAAGAGTAAGTTAGTACTTGTACGCTACTAGAGTGTTAGTGGGAGTAGATAGTTAACTTGGCTATGATGGTTGTCAACGTGGAAGTTCAGTACTCTATATGTGGATCAGACCTGTTACTTTGCTCTGAATGTTGAACTTTCCGTTTGAACGTATGGAATGGGCTGTTATTTTTTTAAATGGGTTGTATTTGTCCTGCACGGTTTAGAGGCTGACTTGTGGGCCTAGCAAGTTGACGCGTACACAATCAGGAGATGATTGTACGTGGAGAGGATGACAGCAGGGACCCGCCAAGGTCATGGAAGTACGCAAGCAAGTGCCTCCTTATTTCAAGCCAATAAAAAAATGGCTCCTCCTAGTGGATTTCTGACATCTGGGTCCCATGCCATTGTCAACGTAGTCAATAAACGAGAGAATTGCACAATGAGCGGCTGACACCAAGGACCCAGTAGCTCGCCTAGTTATTTTTGTTTTGGGTTAATTTGATAAATGCCACTCCAAATCTGGTGTATCCGAGAAATGCCACTGCAATTTCCAATCTTTGAAAAATGCCATTTCATGCCATTTCTAGTGGCATTTTTCGAAGTATGGAGTGGCATTTTTCAAAGTTTGCAAACTGAAGTGGCGTTTTTCAAAGTTTGCAAAAATTGCAGTGGCATTTTTCAAAGTTTGGAAATTGCAGTGGCATTTTTATGAATCACCATAATTGGAGTGGCATTTATCTAATTTTTTTTTGAGACGGAAGCAGGGTGTCAACTGGGCTGTGCGGGATACTCTGGCCTGTCTAGACAGCCTTTTCTTTTATGTTACCACAGACCAGCCCAGTAGTTTTTTTTTTCTTTCTGAAAATGGCTAGCCTAGTTCTTTTGTGATTTGTCAAGTAAGTCGCTTTATCAGGCCAGTTGGGCTGCAAATCTTTCAAGACGAGGGGAGCTTCATTTGGCTGGCCGAGAAAATGGCCTATCAGCAATGAGAAATGGGCTGTACATTTTTAAAACACATCAAACTGGCAATTATTTTCAAATATCTTTTTTTCATTTCGAGATTTTAAATTGCATTGATTTTTATGCGTGGACAATTTATTGGATTTTATATTGATATACATTTATTTTTAAAATCAGTGTGAATGTGACTCAAAATTTCGGGATTAAAAACAGTTCAGACCGCACCCACATATGCAAAATTTCATATAATTTTTTAACCGTGGCCACAATATGGGCTGTAATGCTAATATAAAGAATATGGGCTCCAAACAAATCCGTAAGAATTAGCAAATGGGCTGTAAATTATTTGAAATAATGGCAGATGGGTTGTATGCTGTTTTCCACAGATTGAGGCTTTCCACAGGTGGCCTGTACACTGTGGGATGTCCATCCAACGGTCTTCATGCTTCTTCAATCTCTGCTCTTCCTGCTCCAGCCGCTCAAACAAGCGCCGGAAGGACTGCCTGCTCCCTCCTCCCCGCAGCTGGCTATGCTGCCGTGCAGGCCTCACCGCCCCACCGTACTCCCATCGCTGGCCTAGCCATCCCTCTACTCACCCACACCTGTTGTTATTCTCCAGCGACGGCAGACAAACCAATAAACCCTCGTGCAGTCGTACTCCCCTCCGCGTGGGAAACAAAAACAACGGCCGAGTCTTCCCTGCCTCCGTGTAGTTCCCTTCCTAGGCCTCGCCGTCGTCCACCGCCCTGGAGCTCTCGGCGTGGCGTGGTCAGCGTTGTCAACGACTGACATGCATCTGAAGTGGACTGTATGTGGAGAGGCTGACAGCTGGGTCCACGGCCGCACGCAAGGAAATGCCTCCTTATTACGCGCAAAATAATGATTTCCTCCACCTGACATCTGGGACCCACCGTAACGGCCTTTGTATTTTGCGAAAAAAACGTTACCGCCGCTGACAGCTCAGACCCACCAGCTATATCTTCGCACGCAAGGAAGTGCCTCCTTATTACGCACAAAAAATGAATACTCCCCTGCTAGCTGGGACCCAGTATAGTGGGCTAACTAAGTTGATGGGGACGAAGGGCTTTGTCAACTTAGTCAATATGCATGATTCTAGCTCGACTGACCGTACGATGTCCATCCAACGGCTGTAGTGCTTCTTCAACCTCTGGTCTTCTTGCTCCAGCCGCCCAAAGTAGCGCCGGTCGTGCCGCCTGCTCCTGCCTCCTGTGGCCGGCTGTGCTACCGTGGAGGCCTCACCGCCCCCAAACTACTCCCACCGCTGGCCAGGCCATATCTCCACTCCACTCACCCACATCCCCTGTTATTCTGCGGCGACGGCAGTGCAGCCGAACCAGTGAACCCTCGTACTCCTCTCCGTGTGGGCATCCACTGCCACGTCTTCCCCGGCTCCGCGTCGTCCCCTTCCTAGGCCTCGCCGTCGTCCACCGTCCTGGTGCTGTCGGCGCGGCATGGTCAATGTTGTCAACGACCGAATTCCAGCAGAAGAATACTGTACGTGGAGAGGCTGGCAGCTGGGTCCACGGCAGCCGCAAGGAAGTGCCTCCTTATTACACGAAAAATAATTATTCCTCCACCCGACAGTAGGGACCCACCGGACGCCCACCAGTATATCATGAAAAAAATGTTTGCCCCTGACTGCTGGGACCCACCCGACGGGCCACCGTATTTCGTGAAAAAAATGTTCCCCCTGCTATCAGCTCGGACCCACCGGAAGTGTCTCCTTATTACGCATAAAAAAATGAATACCCCCTGCTAGCTAGGACCCACCTTGGTGGGAGGCTGACTTGTGGGCCTACTAAGTTGACGGGGACGGAGGGCTTTGTCAACTTAGTCGATATGCACGATTCTAGCTCCAGTGACCGTACGATGTCCATCCAACGGCCGTAGTGCTTCTTCAACCTATGGTCTTCTTGCTCCAGCCGCCCAAACCAGCGCCGGTCATACCTCATGCTCCTGCCTCCCGTGACCGGCTGCGATGCGGCGGAGGCCTCACCGCCCCCTACTACTCCCAGTGCTGGCCAGGCCATCCCTCTACTCACCCACACCCCCTGTTATTCTACGGCGACAGTAGCCTCACACCGCAGCGAACCAGTAAACCCTCGTACTCCTCTACGCGTGGGCATCCACTTCCGCATCTTCCCCGGCTCCGCGTCGTCCCCTTCCTAGGCCTCGCCGTCGTCCAACGCCTTGGTGCTCTCGCTGCGGCGTGGTCAAGGAACGGCTTCCATCGGACGTGGACTGTATGTGGAGAGGCTGACAGCTGGGTCCACGGCCGCAGCAAGGAAGTGCCTCCTTATTATGTGCAAAATAATTATTCCTCCACCTGACAGCGGGGACCCACCGGACGGGCCACCGTATTTCGTGAAAAAAATGTTTGCCCCTGACTGCTGGGACCCACCAGCAACACCTTCGCACGCAAGGAAGTGCCTGGCAGTCAGGACCCACCTGGTCGAAGCGTACGTAGCGTTGTCATTCTGGTCGTGAACGTGTACGTACATATATACTGATGGATGTAGAGACGCACACGTGTCGTAGTAGAGGCGCGCACGTAGCATGTACACGTACGTACAGCGGCCAGGGTGCAAGAAAGAAAATATGGCCACGTATGTGTACATACGGGCGGGGTCTCGAACGCCTACTCGCGCATGTGTACGGCCAGGGCTCGTGTACATGGCTGGGTCGGAATGGAGAAATAGTGTTGTCGTCGTGTTCATGGGGAGGCAACGGAATGCGTCGTGTTCATCGGGAGGGCTTGGACGGAACAGGCGATGGAAACGAGGCCTGGCGTACCGCAGAACGGAGGAAACGTCCTTGTGCTCGACCGGCCACGTTCGAAATGGGATCATGTTCATCGGGAGGGGTCTGGCTTATAGCAAAACAGAGGAAACGGACCTCCTACGGTCGAAACAGGGGTCCTGTTCATCGGGAGGGGTGTGGCGTACCGCAAAACGGAGGAAACGGACTTGTGTTGGAGCGCTACGGTCGAAACGGGGGTCCTGTTCATCGGGAGGGGTGTGGCGTACCGCAAAACGGGACTCCACGGGATACTGTTCATCTCCACCGTCGACCCCCTCCAGCCTCCACGAGCTACTGTTCATCCACCGTCGACCTCCTCCAGCCTCCACCTGCGACTGTTCATCCACGGGCTCCTGTTCATCCAGCCTCCACCGCGCGCTACTCCACCGGCTACTGTTCAACCAGCCCTCTCCACGGGCTCCTGTTCAACCACCCCTCCACGGGCTACTGTTCATCCTACCCTCCACCGTCTATTGTTTATCCTGCCCTCCACGGGGTGGTCCTGTTCATCCAGCCCTCCACGGGGTCCTCTTCATCCAGCCCCAACCGACTCGATCGATCGGGGTCCTGTTCATCCAGAGGCAGCATCGATCGGCTTCATTTAGCAGCAGTAGCGAAGGAATCGCTTGATCGGGTTCAGTTAACAGCCATCGATCGATCGCACGGGTTCAATAACGCGTAGCCTGCAGTGCAATCGCTCGGGTTCAGTTAGAGCCCAATGCCTCGCTCGGGTTCAGTTAGAGCCAACGCCTCGCACACATGCGCGTACGTGTACGAGAGAAGCGCGCATTGCTCGGCCCCCGACCACCCACCGTAACCGGGAACTCCCCGAAATTTTCCTCCCCCTCGCTTCTACCACGGTTTTTTCCGTCATGGACGGCCCAAAGAATGTCATGCAGCTGCGTCTCCGGCCCGCCCAGGATGAAAAGCCCATTTTCTATCATGATTTTTTGTCATAGAAGTACGAGCCCACCACATCTATGATGATACCGGGTTTTCTCACAATTATCGTCACAGAAGTGTCATATGTATGACAGAAAAAAAATTCGTTCGGCCCAAAATGTCACGAATGTGTCTTTTTTTTGTAGTGTCCGGACTCTTTCCTCCACGTCTCGGCATTTATCATTACATGCGAGGCCTTCCTTCGAATCCCCCCACATTTTGGCTTATGGCTCAAGACTTTTAGTGTGAAGCCGAAAGTAGTTGACGGGAAACAGGTGGAGTGCGGTGGTGCTGTAGTGAACAAGCTTACCAACACTCCTGGCCAAAAGGCTCTGTCACCGAAACCTCCAACCAATGGCAGCGGGAGTGGTTTTATGTCACGGAACCCCGTAGCACCAAGTGGGCAGCCATACCTGCGTTCCGTTCCGGCCCTCCGCCACAGCTTGCATCATGGATTAACAAGGGACTGGACTTGGGATCAGTTGGCGAAGTGCAAACTCTACAGAGCCGCATCCGAACCCTTCTTGAAAGAGACATCGATCTTGTCAACGTGATTCAAGTGATGCTAGTTCCCCGAATCTTGCCATGCCAATGCAGGTCTCGCCGCATGTGGGGGCTTAGTCCAGAAGGACCATGAACCCTCCAACACTTCTTCGGCACTACGCACGAAGGGATGTGGAAGTTGTTTTTCGAGAAGCGAAAATATTGGCTGGACACTAATGAGGACGCTGGCCTTGACTGCAACCGTCCGGATACCCCGGTAAGCACTTATCTTCCGAACACTTTGTAGCTATGCATACCGTAATATGGTACTGAGAAAACTATCTTCTTCCAGGGCTGGATAAAGAAAGCGGAACTAATTATGTGTTCGGCCCCCTTGCCTGAAGGCCCAGCGAATCTTGTTTTAACAAGGATGCTGGCCCTGGTACCATACCAGATGCCTATGAAGGGGGGCAAGGCGGAGAGGACCGAAGATGGCCTTCATCCCGAAGGTACATCAGACATTGTGTCCAGAGGAATCAAGATCCCATCGTCCGAAGACAAAAATGAGGGGGAGGTCAACACCTCTTCCCCCCATGGAAAGAAAAGGGCCGTCTCCGAAGATTGGGAGGAAAAGGCTCCTAAGCGAGGCAAGATGCCTCTGTCGGGCGGCTCAAGATTGGAGGATGTTGACGCGTAGTCTCATGATGAGAACAAGCCTCAGGGAAAATCGTAAGTAAACAAGGATGTTTTAGGCATGTTCCGTTCTTTTCTTGTGATGCCTAGAATATATATATATATATTATAGTTTGGCACGCAGTCTTCTTCAACAATCATCTTCCTCGGGGGACCTTCTCCCAGAGATGATGGAAAGTGAGACGCCTCCACCAGCCTCTCCGCCCAATAGGGCGGACGACTTCGAGGTGTCGTCGTGGAGGGTCTCCCCCGACCAACAGGCAGTGCAAGGGATGATGAAGATATTACCCGAAGTGACACTTCGGTGGCCCAGGATCCGGGGACGAGTAATGAAGGCCCCGAACAATCCGGTCTATAGACGGATATAAATAAAAGGGTCCTCTCAAAGGGTGGTCGTACTCCTACAGCAGCCTCCGGAGATCCAGAGGCGCCGGATATACTGACGAACATGCTGCAGCAGGCGTCTGTCCCAGAGGAACATCGTACCTTGATCGGCACGGTGGTTGAAAAGGTCCTGTCCGCGAAGCGCGGATTGAATGAGGCCTTTGTGGGCCTACTAAGAGGTTTTGAGGTTTGTACTGTAATATGTTCAATTGTGTTCTATTCACAAAATACACATGTCTATAGATAGTAGCCCCCGAGACTCTGATTGGCTTCCCGAGGGAGGCGATCAGAGGACCAAAAGAAATGCCCAGGGACTGACCTTATTAATTGGAACACAGGTTGTTTCTCCCCTGACGACTGCCCGGACTACAGATATTGTCGAGCTGCAGCGGAAGCTTGATGTGGTAGGGTATGACATTGTGTTAATCAATAGGCGTCTTGACGAGTCGCAAGGTATGTATTCAAAGCAGTCCTTACACATACGTGTTTGTAATATAAGTGTGACGCTGAAAATTGCATACTAGGTTATATATGGCTGCAGATGGTGCCGCCGCCGTTGAGATTCTTCGGGCAGAGCTGGCCCAGGCCAAGGAGCAGGCCCAGTTTAGTAATGCAGCTACCGAAAAGGCATCGGCCGAGTTAAAGGCCGAACGAGCTGCTCGGCACCAAGACGCGGGGAAAATATCCGCGATGGCGCTCGAACTAAAGAATGCTACTAGCCGCTGTGAATTCCTTGAGAAGACGAATGAAGCCAAAATGGCTGATCTTGACAAGGCCTTGTGAGAGGCGAAAGAAGCGCGGTCTGAATCTAGAGCGGCCCATGAGGAGATCCGGCAAGCTGGGGAGATTGTGGCTGGTAAGCCCTTTTTATTACAGACTAAGTTCGGCGATCCAAATTATGCTCAGCTTAACCAAGTGTGGAGCTCTCGAGACGCATTTTTGGACCTGCCGAAGAGTTCTTCCGATGCGGCGCCGTTTTACCAGGCTCAAGAGGGATATGCGACAGAGAAGCTTTTCTGGTCGCAGTATAGTGCATCAAAACGCCCTCTGATGCTGAATGAACAGATGTCCCAATGGGCCGAGCTTCACAGGATGTTTGACGCTGCCATGAAGAACGTCATACTACGGCTGTGGCCGACTGAGCCTATTCCGAATAGCTACTTCGGCTTGGTGCAGCGGCTTATTGATGCGGTGCCACGTATCGACGCCGCAAAGCGGTTAGTGTGCATTGAAGGTGCACGGATGGCCTTTTCCCGAGTCAAGACATACTGGGGGAAGATGAAGGCCATCGATATTACAGCGAAGGGTCCACCCAAGGGCAAGGACCATCACGCACCACAGCATTATTTTGAGGACGTCTTGGAGGCTGCCCGCTTGATAGAGGGTCAATGTTCGAAAGGCATAATATTCAAATGAACTCTGTACGAATTGTAAAAGACAATTTTTATAATCAGTCTATATTTTAGTTTTACCAAAAGGCTTTTATTCCTCATATGCGGCCGTTTGTATATAATCTGAAAGTTTTCCAGTCGTCGGCTTCATCCCCCTCATAGGAAATACGGGAGTGTTCGGAAAAGCATCTGATCACTCTTGACCCAACGTCTTGGTCCATGAAGGAGGTGTCAATTGAAGGAAATATGCCCTAAAGGCAATAATAAAGTTATTATTTATTTCCTTATATCATGATAAATGTTTTATTATTCATGCTAGAATTGTATTAACCGGAAACTTAGTACATGTGTGAATACATAAACAAACAAAATGTCACTAGTATGCCTCTACTTGACTAGCTCGTTGAATCAATGATGGTTATGTTTCCTAACCGTAGACAGGAGTTATTATTTGATTAAAGAGATCACATCATTAGAGAATGATGTGATTGACTTGACCCAACTGTTAGCTTAGCATGGTGATCATTTAGTTTGTTGCTATTGCTTTCTCCATAACTTATACATGTTCCTATGACTATGAGATCATGCAACTCCCGATTACCGGAGGAACACTTTGTGTCCTACCAAATGTCACAACGTAACTGGGTGATTATAAAGGTGCTCTATAGGTGTAACACCCCGGATGTAACTTTCCCAATTTGTACTCCAACTCTTGCCGATTCCGGCGTTAAGTTATATTTATTTCCTCGGGTTCAGGTTTTGTCTCCGTGTGTTGTTGTCGTTGTCATGCATCTCATATCATGTCATAATGTGCATTGCATTTGCATACGTGTTCATCTCATGCATCCGAGCATTTTCCCCGTTGTCCGTTTTGCATTCCGGCGCTTCGTTCTCCTCCGGTGGTCATTTCTAGCTTTCTTTCGTGTGTGGGGATTAAACACTTCCGGATTGGACTGAGACTTGCCAAGCGGCCTTGGTTTACTACCGGTAGACCGCCTGTCAAGTTTCGTATCATTTGGACTTCGTTTGACACTCCAACGGTTAACCGAGGGACCGAAAAGGCCTCGTGTGTGTTGCAGCCCAACACCCCTGCAATTTGGCCCAAAACCCACCAAACTCTGCTCCATCTCCTAGAGCGTTCGATCACGATCGTGTAGCCGAAAACCGCACCCAATTTGGACTCTCCTAGCTACCTCTATGCCTATATATACACCCCCCTCCAAAAATTCGCGGTTCAATCCACCCCTAACCCTAGAAAAAGAGATCTCCGCGCGGCCGGACGTGTCCGCCCGCCGCCGGACGAAAATCCCGCCGTCCGCCGCCCGCCCGGTCCACTCGCGTGCCGCCACGTGGCAAGTCGCCGCCACCACCGCCCGCGGCCCGGCCGGCCCGCGGTTAGCCCTCTCCTCCCGCGACCGGGCCCCGCCTCTTCCTCCCTCGCGCGCGCCCCGCGCCGCCGTCGTCCCCACGCCTGGCCGCCGCCGCCCCGATCCGCCGCCGCCGCCCCGGAACCTCGCCGTCGTCCCCACGCCCGGCCGCCGCCGCCCCGATCCGCCGCCGCCGCCTCGGATCCTCGCCGCCCCGCGTCCCCGTGGCCGGATCCGGTCCCCGGGGAGCTCCACCGCCTCCTCCACGCCTTCTCCGGCCACCTCCGACGAACTCCGGCGCCGGCCATCCTCGGGAAACGTGCTCCGGTGAACAGTGAATCGGGCCGGATCTCAGATCTGAAAAACCCTAGCGGTTGACTTTTTCCCCGAACCCTAGCTCATGATGCTTACTTTGACTACTCATATCTCCGCAACCGTAACTCCATTTTGGGCATATAATATATCAAAATCTTCATATCGACGAGTACATCATTTCATTCCATTGCATCATTTGCATTTGAGGTCATCTTGTTGCCCAAAATGCTGTTAGAAGGAGGCTTCGTGAGTTAAATTGCAGATCCGTTAGTTCATCATGCACTTTTGTCATTTTTGCCATGTTTAATTCGTGCATGATATGCCTGTGCCCCTTTGGGATGAATTGTTAAGCATTTTGTCTTCTTTCCAAAGGTTCCACCCATGCATTTTTAGGATGTGTGTGTTGTCTTGTGCAAGCTTGCGAAGAGAGGCACCTGAGATTGCTGATTTCAGGGACTTAGTGATTTTCACTAAGTCTGGGATATTTTAGTTCATGATGCCATATGTTCAGCTTGTTTCCTAGTGATCCGTGCCTCTTTTGAGGATGATCAGTAAGGGAGTTTTGATATTTATGTTATGCTCTATCCATCCATGTCTTTGTTTGCATATATGGAGTGCTCTAGGTTGACTCAATCGAGCTCAACTTTTGCTTCGTTGTTAATCTGGGCAGATCGTCAACTCGTTTGCGATTTTGCCGGTGCTATTGTTAGTGATCCATGTGCATGCTATGCCTTTGTTCTTGCCATGTGTAGCTAGCATATTGTGCCTTCTTGCTGGATATATGCTTGCCTTGCCATGACTTGCACCGTAGTGAGTGCATCGAGCTCGTTTACATGCCTTCGTGAGTTATATTTCAGCATGTCTCAGTTTTCACAAAGTCTGAAAACTGATTGTGTTCGAGCTATGTTCGTGCTCGGTAGAGTATTTTGTGAACCCTTTTGGCCCCAGGTCACTTTGGGTGTTTTGTTAAGCTTGTTGAGTAGCTCCATGCCATGTTCTTACTTGTCATGTTCAGGTTTCGTATCATGTTGTTTTGCTGCTCCGAAGAGGGCTTCGTGATCTGAAATTTCAGGCTAGTGTTAATTTCACTAAGTCTGGAATCTGTTTTGCATATTCATTTTTGCCATGCTTGTTTGAACCTCTTAATGGATGAATTTGCCTATGGCTCAGTGCTAGTGTTTTGTTAACCATCTTGTGTACATCACTGCCATGTATTTTGTTTTCATGTTTGGTGGCTGTAGCATGTTCATTTCGTTGCATTTAGATGCCTACTTGCTGTAAATCGCAGACCGGTGTCATATCTTAAAACGCTTGCCATTTCCAAACCGTAACTCCGATTCCAATGATCTTTATATCGTTTTCAAGCGATTTCATCCCCTCTATCCAGTGGCACCCTTGGAATTCCAAGTTGAGGCCAGGTTCATGCATTTCCTGTCATATCTTGCATTTTGCATCCCGCATCGCATCCCGCATAGCATGTCATCATTTCATCATATTGCTTGGTCTTGCACGTGGTTGATTGTACTCTGACAACTGTGCAGGCAAGATGGTCATACCCTCGAAATCACTACTATCTTTGCTATGCTAGTTTGCTCGCTCTTTTGCTATGCCATTGCTACTATGCCTACCACTTGCTTGCAAGCCTCCCAAATTGCCATGTCAAACCTCTAACCCACCATTGTCCTAGCAAACCGTTGATTGGCTATGTTACCGCTTTGCTCAGACCCTCTTATAGTGTTGCTAGTTGCAGGTGAAGTTTGGAGGCCGTTCCTTGTTGGAACATTTATTTACTTGTTGGGATATCATTATATCACTATGTTATATTAATTCATCTATATACTTGGTAAAGGGTGGAAGGCTCGGCCTCTCGCCTAGTGTTTTGTTCCACTCTTGCCGCCCTACTTTCCGTCATATCGGTGTTATGTTCCCGGATTGTTGCGTTCCTTACGCGGTTGGGTTATAATGGGAACCCCTTGATATTTCACCTTGATTAAAGCTTTTCCAGCAATGCCCAACATTGGTCTTACCATTCGCCACCTAGCCTTTTCTTTCCCTTGGGTTCTGCAGACTCAAGGGTCATCTTACTTTACCCCCCCCCCCCGGGCCAGTGCTCCTCTGAGTGTTGGTCCAACCGAGCGATGTCCGGGGCTACCAGGGGCAAATTTGGGCTGGCCTACCCGACGTCTTGCTCATCTGAGTGTGCCCTGAGAAAGAGATATGTGTAGCTCCTATCAGGATTTGTCGGCACATTCGGGCGGTGTTGCTGGTCTTGTTTTAACCTGTCGAAGTGTCTTGAGTTACCGAGATACCGAGTCTGATCGGAACATCTTGGGAGGAGGTCTATTCCTTCGTTGACCGTGAGAGCTTGTCATGGGCTAAGTTGGGACTCCCCTGTAGGGATTGAACTTTCGAAAGCCGTGCCCGCGGTTATGGGCAGATGGGAATTTGTTAATGTCCGGTTGTAGATAACTTGAACCTTAATTAATTAAAATGTATCAACCGAGTGTGTTACCGTGATGGCCTCTTCTCGGCGGAGTCCGAGAAGTGGACACGGTGTTGGAGTAATGTTTGCGCAGGTTGTTCTCTAGTTTCTTGCTCGTGCTTTGCCTCCTCTTCTCGCTCTCCTTTGCGAATAAGTTAGCCACCATACTTGCTAGTCGCTTGCCGCAGCTCCACTCATATTTTACCTTGCCTTACCTATAAGCTTGAATAGTCTTGATCGCGAGGCTGCGAGATTGCTGAGTCCCCGTGGCTCACAGATTACTATTACACCAGATGCAGGGCCCGATGATTCCGCTCCAGGAGACGCATATGAGCTCAAGTGGGAGTTCGACGAAGACTCTCAACGATACTATGTTTCCTTTCCCGATGATCAATAGTGGTGCCCAGTTGGGGGTGATTGGGACCGTGTCGCATGTTGGGTTCTCTTTTATTTTGGCACCGTAGTCGGGCCATGAGTGTTTGGATGATGTAATGTTATTTATGTACTTGATTGACGTGGCGAGTGTAAGCCAACTATGTATTCTCCCCTTTATCCATATTACATGGGATGGTTGTGAAGATTGCCTAACTTGCGACATATGCCTTCGATGCGATTATGTCTCTAAGTCGTGCCTCGACACGTGGGAGATATAGTCGCATCGAGGGTGTTACAATAGGTGTCTCCGATGGTACTTGTTGAGTTGGCATAGATCGAGATTAGGATTTGTCACTCCGATTGTCAGAGAGGTATCTCTGGGCCTCTCGGTAATGCACATCACTATAAGCCTTGCAAGCAGTGCAACTAATGAGTTAGTTGCGGGACGATGCATTACGGAAATGAGTAAAGGGACTTGTCAGTAACGAGATTGAACTAGGTATTGAGATACTGACGATCGAATCTCGGGCAAGTAACATACCGATGACAAAGGGAACAACGTATGTTGTTATGCGGTTTGACCGATAAAGATCTTCGTAGAATATGTAGGAGCCAATATGAACATCCAGGTTCCGCTATTGGTTATTGGCCGGAGACGTGTCTCGGCCATGTCTACATAGTTCTTGAACCCGTAGGGTCCGCACGCTTAACATTCGGTGACGATCGGTATTATGAGTTTATGTGATTTGATGTCCCGAAGGTAGTTTAGAGTCCCGGGTGAGATCAGGGACATGATGAAGAGTCTTGAAATGGTCGAGACGTAAAGATCGATATATTGGACGACTATATTCAGACATCGGAAAGGTTCCGAGTGATTCGGGTATTTTTCGGAGTACCGGGGAGTTACGGGAATACAGGGAAGAAGTATTGGGCCTCATGGGCCAAGTGGTTGAAGAGAGGAGGCAGGGCGCGCGCCCCCCCTAGCCCAAACCGAATTGGA
This sequence comes from Triticum urartu, assembly GCF_003073215.2. Lineage (NCBI taxonomy): Eukaryota > Viridiplantae > Streptophyta > Magnoliopsida > Poales > Poaceae > Triticum > Triticum urartu. Next base: position 672,453,517 of record NC_053028.1, read on the forward strand.
CTCGGGGGCCGGTCCCCCTTTCCTCCTTTCCTCCCTCTCCTTCCTTCTCCCTTTCCTCCTTCCTTTCCTCCTAGTAGGAGTAGGAAAGGGGAGTCCTACTCCTACTAGGAGGAGGACTCCTCCTGGCGCGCCCTAGGAGGGGCGGCCGGCCTCCCCCCTTGCTCCTTTATATACGGGGGCAGGGGGCACCCTAGAAAACACAAGTTGATCATTGATCCGTTAGCCGTGTGCGGTGCCCCCCTCCACCATAATCCACCCTAATCATATCGTAACGGTGCTTAGGTGAAGCCCTGTGTCGGTAGCAACATCATCACCGTCATCACGCCGTCGTGCTGACAGAACTCTCCCGTGAAGCTCTGCTGGATCGGAGTTCGTGGGACATCATCGAGCTGAACGTGTGCTGAACTAGGAGGTGCCATGTGTTCGGTACTTGGATCGGTCGAATCGTGAAGACATTCGACTACATAAACTGTGTTCTCATAATGCTTCCGCTTGCAGTCTACGAGGGTACGTAGACGATACTCTCCCCTCTCGTTGCTATGCATCACCATGATCTTGCGTGTGCGTAGGAATTTTTTTGAAATTACTATGTTCCCCAACATCAATGTGGCGAACCAGGCAATTGGACTATAGGGCGTTAACACTTTCACTTAGCCATAGGAGTTTTGTGGTGGTTCTACGATATAGCCCCTTGTATGTATGCGACTTATTCATACGATGTGTTTTACATATTTGATCGGAAAGAGGTCCTTCGTGTGGCATGGAGGGAATCGCGAAAGATTCCAATAAGTCATCGAGTGGTTGACCAGCTCCCGCCGCATCATGATAGTCAGATTTCAGCTTTCTCTACTGAGGTGCTTAACCAGGTGAACCGGAAGCACAATCGTAGTAGTTCTCCCTTTACTACCCTAGCCGATAGAGCGGAACATAGGATAGCAAGCACAGGAGCCGGGCAACCCAACTATTGACCCAAGACATGATTCGGAGCTGATGCATATAAGGCCAAACTCGCGACGCTGAAGTACGCTATAGAGCTGTTCGGACTTGTCGGCAACTCGTTTGTTCCCATACCGAGCCCCTGGCAAGTTATGTAGGGGTGTATGTTTAAAACAACCGTAGGGGCAAAACTCGGTTCTTTAGAAAAGAGTGGATTATTTTTACTGGGATCTGAGTGATGTGCCAATCGTTTATATAGATAATAAAGCCGCAACCCCGGCTATTTGACATGCCAGGGGTCGAAGGCAGAGGAAAAAGGCACTTTACAACCTCGAAATAGTGAGTGCGGTCTAAAAAAAGTTATTTTGGACCTCCTGTCGCACGTATGCGGCGCCTGTCCTCGGTGAAGGGACTCTTTGACGGAAATAGCCCTCGGGTGAGTGTGCGAACCCGAACTCTGATAGAGTTCGTGGCCAGCCATTGAGCCACCTGTGGAGAGGGAAGAGAAAAAGGAAGAAGAAAAAGTAGTTAGAAAAAAGGAGGTTATGGGAGTACTTGCCGGTCCGTCCATATTGTGCTTCTGCCGGCGCCCAGGATATTTTAGGTGTATAATTATGTATGCGCGGTACAGACTTCGCAGGTATATTAGGTGAGAGGCGGAAGCCGAAATGCTAGTCCCTCGCTGTGTAGTTTGGCTGAGGTAGCCATAGTATGGTCCTCTGTACGGCGGGAGCGCTCCGTGCGTTCCCCTATAGGGGATTGTGTCACGTATACCATGTTCACTATCTTTACTTCGGGGGGAAATGGCTTCTGACCCCCGGTGTTTGGTTGGCGAGTTTCTTTGTCGTCGTTGTCGCCGGGCGGCCTCTTCCCCTTGTGTTCGGCATTTGACTTGCCGGCCTGTTTGAAGACCCAACAGCTTCTGTTGGTGTGATTAGCTGGTTTATTGGGGTGGCCATGAATCTGGCAGGGCCTATCCAATATCTTATCTAAATTGGATGGTTCGTCTCTATTTGTCGTAAATTCCTTTTTCCGTTGACCGGGTTTGGGGCCGCTGAATCCAGCGTTGACCGTTGTGTCGTGCGTTCCCTCATTACTATTGCCACGTTTGTGTTTATTGCATCGTGGTTTCCCGTTGCCGTCTCGAACTTCAGAAGTGCCCGGGTCGCTGGCGCTTCTGCTTCTACGAGCGAGCTAGTTGTCCTCTCCCGCGCAAAAGCAGGTAATCAGAGCGGTAAGGGCTGACATGGATTTTGGTTTCTCCTGACCGAGGTGGCGGGCGAGCCACTCGTCCCGAACACTGTGTTTAAAGGCCGTTAGGGCTTCCGCGTTCGAACAGTCTACAATTTGGTTCTTTTTAACTAAGAACCTAGTCCAAAGCTTCTTGGCTGACTCTCCTGGCTGTTGGACGATGTGACTTAAGTCATCGGCATCTGGTGGCCGAACATGTGTACCTTGGAAGTTGTCGCGGAAGGCGTCTTCCAGATCCTCCCAGCTGCCGATAGAGTTTTCAGGCAGGCTGTTTAACCAATACCTTGCTGGTCCTTTGAGTTTTAGTGGGAGGTATTTCATGGCGTGAAGGTCATCTTCGTGAGCCATATGAATATGGAGAAGAAAATCCTTGATCCATACCGCGGGATCAGTTGTTCCATCATATGATTCGATATTCACGGGTTTAAACCCTTCTGGGAATTCATGCTCCATTACTTCGTCAATGAAGCAGAGTGGGTGTGCGGCGCCTCTATATTGGGCCACGTCACGACGTAGCTTAGATGGAGTCTGTCTATGGTTTTCGGCCCGGGCGTGACTAGACTTGTCACGTACGAATAGGTAGCCGACGTTTCACGTCGAGGCACGTCCTCGTGATCCATAGATCGATCTGGTATGCTCTGCTCTACTGTCCGGGTCCTGCCGAGGGTCGTATGTATAACCCCAAGCTATTTTATCTCTATTTTTCCTTTGGGGTGAGGCGGGCTGCTGTTCGGCTTGAGCTGCCGCTTTATCCCGACCGCATGGTGGTCGGTTAGCCGCATTGTCACGACCGCGTGGTACAGGTTCCGGTGTCTCCTCATCGAACTGAGGTAGCAATCTGCGCTTCGGGTAACCCTTGGTTGTGCACTTGAGGCTGTATTCTTCGGCTGTTAGGATGTCTGTCCATCTATCGTTGAGCAGGTCTTGGTCAGCTTGAAGCTGCTGCTGCTTCTTTTTCAGGCTCCTTGAAGTGGCTAATAGCCGGCGTTTAAAGCGCTCTTGCTCGAGAGGTTCCTCAGGAACGATGAAATCCTCGTCGCCAAGGCTCTCCTCATCCTCGGAGAGCGAAAGATAATTATTGTCCTCCGAGTCTTCGTGTATGGCCTGTTCATCAGGGCTATCACGCCCGTCTTCCCATTCATCCTGTTCGGATGTTGCGTCAACAGGGTCTTCGTTGTCTTCGGCACCTTCCAGGGTGTTATCTTCTCCTGTGCCGGTGTTGCTATCTTTACTGTGGCGTGAATTAGAGCGGCACCGCTGATGCCGGCATTTCAATTGTATCTTAGGAGGTTTATCGTCAACTGCATCTTCTTTGCCATCGCCACTGTTCTCCTTTGGTGCATCCACCATGTATACATTGTACGAGGAAGTGGCCATCCAGCGTCCGGTGAACGGCGGGTCCTGGGCCTCTTTTTCTCTGGCATCGTTGTCCATACCGTCGATGTCGTCGGAGCCATAATCGAGCATGTCATTTCAGTCTTCGACAATGGTTATGAAGTGAGTGGCGGGTGGGGAGTGAAATTCCCTATCGTGAGCCTCTAGTTCGAAGCGGATATAGTTCGGCTGCGAACCCCCGCTAAGGATAGATTTTTTAATGAGTTTAGCACGTCACCCAAAGGCGAGTGCTGGAAGATATCTGCGGCGCTGAATTCGAAGATCGATAAACGATCAAGTTCGGCGTCTACGGACTCACTCGGTTTGGAATTTATTACCGAAGACGAGTCCGGAGTTCCGGTGACACAGATATCGTGTGTGTTAGGTCCATGTGCGGCTCAAACACCGGCGAATATGTGGCCTCCGTGGGGGGGTTGAGCCTCCGGTCCTTCGATGGTGCAGTATGCTTCGGATCTAAGGCCAGAGCGTTTACATGAGTTATCTCCTGGATGCGGTCCAATGATAGATTTAGGTCACGTCCATCGGGGTGACCAGGAGTGGTTGCCACGGTCTCGAATCCGGCGAAGATCAAGTCTCCACGGATGTCCGCAACATAGTTCAAGCTCCCAAATCTGACCTGGTGGCTAGGGGCGTAGCTATCGATCTGCTCCAGATGGCCAAGCGAGTTGGCCCGAAGTGCGAAGCCACCAAACATGAAGATCTGTCCAGGGAGGAAGGTCTCACCTTGGACAGCATCGTTGTTGACGATTGAAGGGGCCATCAAACCTTTTGGGGACGGCACAGTGGAACTCTCAATGAAAGCACCGATGTCGGTGTCAAAACCGGCGGATCTCGGGTAGGGGGTCCCGAATTATGCGTCTAAGGTCGATGGTAACAGGAGACAGGGGACACGATGTTTACCCAGGTTCCGGCCCTCTCCATGGAGGTAATATCCTAAGTCCTGCTTGATTGATCTTGTTGAATATGAGTATTACAAGAGTTGATCTACCACGAGATCGTAATGGCTAAACCCTAGAGGTCTAGCTTGTATGGCTATGAATATGAATCTTCCCCTCCGGACTAAGTCCTCCAGTTTATATAGACACCGGGAGGATCTAGGGTTACATAAGGTCGGTTACAAAGAAAGGAATATACATATTTGATCGCCAAGCTTGCCTTCCATGCCAAGGAGGGTCCCATCCGGACACGGGTGCAGTCTTTGATCTTCGTATCTTCACAGCCCATCAGTCCGGCCCATGGCTAACAGGCCGGACGCCCGAGGACCCCTTAGTCCAGGACTCCCTAAGCAGGGCTTCGCCTAAGCACTGCAACGACATGATCAAGGTGTGTTTCTGTGGAGGGGGGCACCGCACACGGCTAAGAGAAACTTTGGTGTGCCTTTAGGGTGCCCCTCCCACGTATATAAAGGGGGGAGGGAGGAGGAGACCGGCCAAGGGGAGGAGGCGCGCCATGGGGGGTGCAATCCTACTCCAAGTGGGATTCGGCCTCCCTTTCCTATTCCAACAAGGAGAAGGGGGAAGGTGAGGGAGGAGAGAAGGCAAGGGGGCCCCTAGTCCAATTCGGTTTGGGCTAGGGGGGCGGCCTACCTTGGCCTGCCTCCTCTCTTCCACCAATAGGCCCATGAGGCCCCATAACCCCCCGGGGGGTTCCGGTAACCCCCCCCCCCCCGGTACTCCGAAAAATACCCGATACACCTTGGAACTGTTCCGGTGTCCGAATATAGTATTCCAATATATCATCTTTATGTCTCTACCATTTCGAGACTCCTCGCCATGTCCGTGATCTCATCCGGATTCTGAACTACCTTCAGTACATCAAAACACATAAACTCATAATACCGATCGTCATCGAATGTTAAGCGTGCGGACCCTACGGGTTCGAGAACTATGTAGACATGTGATACGTCCATTTTGCATCATGATTTTATATCAATATTTATTGCATTATGGGCTGTTATTACACATTATGTCACAATACTTATGGATATTCTCTCTTATTTTACAAGGTTTACATAAAGAGGGAGAATGCCGGCAGCTAAGATTCTGGGCTGGAAAAGGAGCAAATATTAGAGACCTATTCTGCACACCTCCAAAAGTCATAAAACTTCACGGAAATCATTTTCAAAATATATAAAAAGTACTGAGTGCAAGAAGTTCACCAGGGGGGCCACACCCTGCCCACGAGGGTGGGGCGCACCCTACCCCCCTGGGCGCGCCCCCTACCTCATGGGCCCGCTGGTGGCCCTCTGATGGCCATCTTCTGCTATATGGAATCTTTTGATGAGGAAAAAATCATAAGCCATCTTTCCGGACGAGACTCCGCCGCCATGAGGCGGAACCTTGGCGTAACCAATCTAGGGCTCTGGCGGAGCTGTTCTGTCGGGGAAACTTCCCTCCGGGAGGGGGAAATCATCGCCATCGTCATCACCAACGCTCCTCTCATTTGGAGAGGGAAATCTCCATCAACATCTTCACCAGCACCATCTCCTCTCCAAACCCTAGTTCATCTCTTGTATCCAATTCTTGTCTCCAAGTCCGGGATTGATACTTGTGGGTTGTTAGTAGTGTTAATTACTCCTTGTAGTTGATGCTAGTTAGTTTACTTGGTGGAAGATCATATGTTCAGATCCTATATGCATATTAATACCCCTCTGATTATGAACATGAATATGCTTTGTGAGTAGTTACGTTTTTTCCTGAGGACATGGGAGAAGTCTTGCTATTAGTAGTCATGTGAAGTTGGTATTCATTCGATATTTTCATGAGATGTATGTTGTATCTCCTCTAGTGGTGTTATGTGAACGTCGACTACATGACACTTCACCATTATTTGGGCCTAAAGGAAGGCATTGGGAAGTAATGAGTAGATGATGGGTTGCTAGAGTGACAGAAGCTTAAACCCTAGTTTATGTGTTGCTTCGTAAGGGGCTGATTTGGATCCATATGTTTCGTGCTATGGTTAGGTTTACCTTAATACTTTTGTTGTAGTTGCGGATGCTTGCAATAGAGGTTAATCATAAGTGGGATGCTTGTCCAAGTAAGGATAGCACCCAAGCACCGGTCCACCCACATACCAAATTATCAAAGTACCGAACGTGGATCATATGATCCTGATGAAAACTAGCTTGACGATATTCCCATGTGTCCTCGGGAGTGCTTTACATCATATAAGAGTTTGTCCAGGCTTGTCCTTTGCTACAAAAAGGATTGGGCCACCTTGCTGCACTTTATTTACTTTTGTTACCTGTTACTCGTTTCAAATTATCCTATCACAAAACTAGTTGTTACCTATTATTTCAGTGCTTGCAGAGAATACCTTGCTGAAAACCACTTATCATTTCCTTCTGCTCCTCGTTGGGTTCGACACTCTTACTTATCGAAAGGACTACGATAGATCCCCTATACTTGAGGGTCATCAAGACTCTATTCTGGCGCCGTTGCCGGGGAGTGAAGCGCCTTTGGTAGGTGGAATTTGGTAAGGAAACAATTTATATAGTGTGCTGAAATTTACTGTCACTTGTTACTATGGAAAGTAATCCTCTGAGGGGCTTGTTCGGGGTATCTTTACCCCGTCCAGTAGAGCAAAGAGTTGCTCCTCAACCTACTGAACCTACTGAAAATGAAAATGTCTGCTTTGAAATTCCTTCGGGTATGATAGAAAAACTGCTAGCTAATCCTTTTGCAGGAGACGGAACAACGCATCTTGATGAGCACCTAATATATGTGGATGAAGTTTGTGGATTATTTAAGCTTGCAGGTGTACCCGGAGATGTTATTAAGAAGAAGGTCTTCCCTTTATCTTTGAAGGAATATTCATTGACATGGTATAGGCTATGTGATGATACGGGGTCATGGAACTACAAACGATTGAAATTGGAATTTCATCAGAAGTTTTATCCTATGCATCTTGTTCATCGTGATCGCAATTATATATATAATTTTTGGCCTTGCAAAGGAGAAAGCATCTCTCAAGCTTGGGGGAAGCTTAAATCAATGTTATATTCATGCCCCAATCATGAGCTCTCAAGAGAAATGATTATTCAAAATTTATATGCTCGGCTTTCTGATAACAATCGCGCCATGCTCGATACTTCTTGTGCTCGCTGTTTTATGATGAAGACTATTGAATTCAAATGGGATTTATTGGAAAGAATTAAACGCAACTCTGAAGATTGGGACCTCAACGAAGGTAAGGAGTCAGGTATGACACCTAAGTTTGATTGTGTTAAATCTTTTATGGATACCGATGTTTTTCGTAAATTTAGCACTAAATATGGACTTGACTCTGAGATAGTCATGTTGATCTCCCTAGGGAGAAGTGGTTTAAATATCATCCTCCCATAGAAGTAAAAGTAGCTGCACCTATTAAAGTTGAAGAAAAGAATGTCACCTATAATGATCCTATTGTTCCTACTGCTTATGTTGAGAAACCACCTTTCCCTGTTAGGATAAAGGATCATGCTAAAGCTTCAACTATGGTTCGTAAAAGCAATATTAGAACTTATACACCTCTTGAGCAAGTTAAAGTTGAACCTAATATTGCTATTGTTAAAGATCTCTTTACTGATAATATTGATGGGCATGTTATTTATTTCTGTGATGAAACTGCTAGAATTGCTAAACCTTGTGCTAAAGATAAACCTAGATATGTGGTAGGCATGCCTATTGTTTCTGTTAAAATAGGAGATCATTGTTATCATGGCTTATGTGATATGGGTGCTAGTGCTAGTGCAATACCCATTGACTTATACAGGGAAATTGTGCATGATATTACACCTGTTGAGTTGGAAGATATTGATGTCACAATTAAACTTGCCAATAGAGATACTATTTCACCAATGGGAATTGTTAGAGATGTTGAAGTCTTGTGTGGGAAAACTAAATATCCTGCTGATTTTCTTGTTCTTGGTTCCCCACAAGATAGCTTTTGTCCCATTATATTGGTAGACCCTTCTTGAACACAGTTAATGCTAAGATAGATTGCAAAAAGGATGTTGTTACTATTGGTTTAGGTGACATGTCTCATGAATTTAGTTTCTCTAAATTTCGTAGATAACACCGTGAAGAGGAATTGCCTAGTAAATATGAAATTATTGGTCTTGCTTCTATTGCCGTACCTCCTAGTGATCCTTTAGAACAATATTTGCTAGACTATGAAAATGATATGTTTATGAATGAAGGAAGGGAAATAGATGAAGTATTCTTTAAATGGGAACCCATCCTGAAACACAATTTGCCTATTGAAATCCTAGGGGATCCTCCTCCACCCAAGGGTGATCCCGTGTTTGAGCTTAAACTATTACCTGATACTCTTAAATATGCTTATCTTGATGAGAAAAAGATATATCCTGTTATTATTAGTGCTAACCTTTCAGAGCATGAAGAAGAGAGATTATTGAAAACTCTGAAGAAGCATCATGCTGCTATTGGATATACTCTTGATGATCTTAAGGGCATTAGTCCCACTCTATGTCAACACAAAATAAATTTGGAGGAAGATGCCAAACCAGTTCGTGATCATCAACGACGGCTGAATCCTAAGATGAAGGAAGTGGTAAGAAAGGAAATACTAAAGCTTCTTGAGGCAGGTATAATTTATCCCGTTGCTGATAGTCAGTGGGTAAGTCATGTCCATTGTGTCCCTAAGAAGGAAGGCATTACTGTCGTTCCTAATGATAAAGATGAGTTGATCCCGCAAAGAATTATTACAGGTTATAGGATGGTAATTGATTTCCACAAATTAAATAAAGCTACTAAAAAGGATCATTACCCCTTAGCTTTTATCAATCAAATGCTAGAAGGATTATCCAAACATACACATTTTTGGTTTCTAGATGGTTATTCTGGTTTCTCTCAAATACCTATGTCAGCCAATGATCAATCAAAGACTACTTTTACTTGCCCTTTTGGTACTTTTGCTTATAGATGTATGCCTTTTGGTTTATGTAATGCACCTGCTACCTTTCAAAGATGCATGATGGCTATATTCTCTGACTTTTTTGAAAAGATTTGTGAGGTTTTCATGGACGATTTTTCCGTTTATGGATCCTCTTTTGACGATTGCTTAAGCAACCTTGACCGAGTTTTGCAGAGATGTGAAGAAACTAATCTTGTCTTGAATTGGGAAAAGTGCCACTTTATGGTTAATGAAGGTATTGTCTTGGGGCATAAAGTTTCTGAAAGAGGCATTGAGGTTGATATAGCCAAGGTTGATGCTATTGAAAAGATGCCATGTCCCAAGGACATCAAAGGTATAAGAAGTTTACTCGGTCACGCCGGTTTTTATAGGAGGTTCATTAAGGACTTCTCAAAAATTTCTCGGCCTCTAACTAATTTATTAAAAAAAGATATACCATTTGTTTTTTATGATGATTGCGTAGAAGCATTTGAAATACTTAAGAAATCATTGATCTCTGCACCGATTGTTCAGCCACCTGATTGGAATTTACCCTTTGAAATTATGTGTGATGGTAGTGATTATGATGTAGGTGTTGTTCTAGTCCAAAGAGTTGATAAGAAATTAAATGTTATTCAATATGCTAGTAAAAACTCTAGACAATGCTCAAAGAAATTATGCTACTACTAAAAAAGAATTCTTAGCAGTTGTATTTTCCTGTGATAAGTTCAGACCTTATATTGTTGACTCTAAAGTAACTATTCACATGGATCATGCTGCTATTAAATATCTTATGGAAAAGAAAGATGCTAAACCTAGACTTATTAGATGGGTTCTCCTGCTACAAGAATTTGATTTGCATATTATTGATAGAAAGGGAGCTGAGAACCCCGTTGCAGACAACTTGCCTAGGTTAGAAAATGTTCTTGATGACCCACTACCTATTGATGATAGCTTTCCTGATGAACAATTAAATGTGCATAAATGCTTCTCATACTGCTCCATGGTATGCTGATTATGCTAATTACATTGTTGCTAAATTTATACCACCTAGTTTCACATACCAGCAAAAGAAAAAGTTCTTCTATGATTTGAGACATTAATTTTGGGATGACCCACACCTTTATAAAGAAGGAGTAGATGGTGTTATTAGACGTTGTGTACCTGAGCATGAACAGGAACAGATCCTACGCAAGTGTCACTCCGAGGCTTATGGAGGACACCACGCTGGAGATAGAACTGCACATAAGGTATTACAATCCGGTTTTTATTGGCCTACTCTCTTCAAGGATTCCCGTAAGTTTGTCTTATCTTGTGATGAATGTCAAAGAATTGGTAATATTAGTAGACGTCAAGAAATGCCTATGAATTATTCACTTGTTATTGAACCTTTTGATGTTTGGGGCTTTGATTATATGGGACCTTTTCCTGCCTCTAATGGATATACACATATTTTAGTTGATGTTGATTACGTTACTAAGTGGGTAGAAGCTATTCCAGCTAGTAGTGCTGATCATAACACTTCTATTAAAATGCTTAAAGAAGTTATTTTTCCAAGGTTTGGAGTCCCTGGATATTTAATAACTGATGGTGGTTCACATTTTATTCATGGTGCTTTCTGTAACATGCTTGCTAAATATGATGTTAATCATAGAATTGCATCTCCTTATCACCCATAGTCTAGTGGTCAAGTAGAATTGAGCAATAGAGAACTCAAATTAATTTTGCAAAAGACTGTTAATAGATCTAGAAAGAATTGGTTAAAGAAACTTGATGATGCATTATGGGCCTATAGAACTGCATATAAAAATCCTATGGGTATTTCTCCGTATAAAATGGTTTATGGAAAAGCATGTCACTTACCTCTTGAGCTAGAACATAAGGCTTATTGGGCCATTAAATAGCTCAATTATGATTTCAAACTTGCCGTGAGAAGAGGTTATTTGATATTAGTTCACTTGATGAATGGAGAACCCAAGCCTACGAGAATGCCAAATTATTTAAAGAAAAAGTTAAAAGATGGCATGACAAAAGGATACAAAAGCGTGAGTTTAATGTATTTCCATACAACTCTCGTTTAAGATTTTTTTGCAGGAAAGCTTCTCTCTAAATGGGAAGGTCCTTACGTTATCAAGGAGGTCTATCGTTCAGGTGCCATAAAAATCAACAACTTCGAAGGCACAAATCTGAAGGTGGTGAACGGTCAAAGAATCAAACATTATATCTCAGGTAATCCTATAAATGTCGAAACCAATGTTATTGAAACCGTAACCCCTGAGGAGTACATAAGGGACACTTTCCGGAATGTTTTAGACTCCGAAAAGGAATAGGTAGGTGGTACGGTAAGTAAACCGACTCCAAAACAGTTCTAATGGCAATATTTCTCCATTTTGGAATATTTAGAAAAATAGAAAAATAAGAAGCAGTCTGGGAAGGACACGAGGGCTCCACGGGGGTGGAGGGCGCGCCCTACCCCCTGGGCGCGCCCCCCACCTCGTGGGCACCTCGTGTGCTCTCCGCACTCCGTTTTCTTACATGTTACGTATTTTGGTCGGTAAAAATTCATTATATAATCTCCTGTAGGTTTTGACTCATGTATCATGCAAATATCTCTTGTCTTTGTTTCGAGCTGTCCTGCTGCAGATTAGAGCAACATGTCGTCCCAGGATTCGGAAGGAGAAAGCTATGTGGTTGATTACCTTGCATATCCTAAGGTCTATGGGGATGTGGAGTTTTGTGGTTGGACTACGGAAGAAGAAGAGGACTATGAACCCAAGGGAAGGGAGGAGACGAGCTCAGAAGAAGATGAAGTCCCATTACCTCAACCTAGGGACATGCATGTGGAGTTCAAAAAGTCAAGCCTCCCGGATAGAGTAAAGAAACCTAAGATCGAGTTTATCCATTTTCGCCTCTTGCAGGAAAACAAGCAGGAACTATGCAAAAAGATACTAAGCCTGGAGCAGGAGATCAATGACCTAAGGGACCAAAATTCTGTCCTCAAGCATAAATTAAGGAAGAAGTCTACGCCATCAACAAACCATCACCTTCTTCACCAACAAAGGAGACATAATCACATGGGTATGGGCACTCCCCTTGGCAATTGCCAAACTTGGGGGAGTGCCCCGGTATCGTATCACCATCACTTTTATCTTTACCGTTTTTCTTAGTTCGATCCTTTTGACAATATTTTGATCTAGTAGAATAAAAGTTCTTAGTATGATCTAGTTGTGAGTTTTGCTTTATGATCCTTCTATGTAATCGAGTTCGTGAGCTATATAATAAAGATTAGTGTTGAGTCAAGGGCTTGATTATTTTGCCATGATCTTGAGTAAATAAAAGAGAAATAAAAAAAGAAACAAAGAGATCATATGGATCTTCTGGAGAGGGATGAGCTCACATATAAAAAGTATGATGAATATAAGTTGTTGAGAGTTGACAGACATAGTTTTGGTCATCGTTGCAATTAATAGGAAGTAATAAAGGAAGAGAGGTCTTCACATATAAATATACTATCTTGGACATCTTTTATGATTGTGAGCACTCATTAAAATATGGCATGCTAAAGGGTTGGCATTGGATAAGGAAGACAACGTAATGGGTTATGTTTTCTTACATCTGAGATAAATTATATTGTCATGGATCATCCAACATGGTTGAGATTGCCTTTCCCCCTCATGCTAGACAAATCCTTTGCACCAAGTAGAGATACTACTTGTGCTTCCAAACACCCTTAAACCAATTTTGCCATGAGAGTCCACCATATCTACCTATGGATTGAGTAAGATCCTTCAAGTAAGTTGTCATTGGTGCAAGCAATAAAAATTGCTCTCTAAATATGTATGATTGATTGGTGTGGAGGAAATAAGCTTTATACGATCGTGTGATATGGAAGAAAATAAAGCGACAGACTGCATAATAAAGGTCCTTATCACAAGTGGCAATATAAAGTGACGTTCTTTCGCATTAAGATTTTGTGCATCCAACCATAAAAGCGCATGACAACCTTTGCTTCCCTCTGTGAAGGGCCTATCTTTTACCTTTATCTCCTACCTTACATAAGAGTCATGGTGATCTTCACCCTTCCATTTTATATTTTATCTTTTGGCAAGCACAACATGTTTGAAAGATCCTAGTATATATGGCTAATTGGATGTGAGTTTTCATGAACTATTACTGTTGACATTACCCTTGAGGTAAAACGTTGGGAGGCAAAGCTATAAGCCCCTATCTTTCTCTGTGTCCGATTAAAACTCCATACCCATAAGTATTGCGTGAGTGTTAGCAATTGTGAAAGACTAAATGATAGTTGAGTATGTGGACTTGCTGAAAAGCTCTTATATTGACTCTTTCCTATATTATGATAAATTGCAATTGCTTCAATGACTGAGATTATAGTTTGTTAGTTTTCAATGAAGTTTATGATTCATACTTGAAATTGTGATTGAATTATTACTCTAGCATAAGAGATCATATGACAAGAATTATATAAGTTGATGTTCTAAGAATGATCATGATGCCCTCATGTCCTTATTTAATTTTTATCGACACCTCTATCTCTAAACATGTGGACATATTTTTTGATTTCAGCTTTTCGCTTGAGGACAAGCGAGGTCTAAGCTTGGGGGAGTTGATACGTCCATTTTGCATCATGCTTTTATATCAATATTTATTGCATTATGGGTTGTTATTACACATTATGTCACAATACTTATGCCTATTCTCTCTTATTTTACAAGGTTTACATAAAGAGGGAGAATGCCGGCAGCTGAGATTCTGGGCTGGAAAAGGAGCAAATATTACAGACCTATTCTGCACAGCTCCAAAAGTCATGAAACTTCACGGAAGTCATTTTCAGAATATATAAAAAATAATGACCGCAAGAAGTTCACCAGGGGGCCACACCCTGCCCACGAGGGTGGGGGCGCGCCCTACCCCCCTGGGCGTGCCCCCCTACCTCGTGGGCCCCCTGGTGGCCCTCCGATGGCCATCTTCTGCTATATGGAGTCTTTCGATGAGGAAAACATCATAAGCCATGTTTCCGGAAGAGACTCCGCCGCCACGAGGCGGAACCAATCTAGGGCTCTGGCGGAGCTGTTCTGCCGGGGAAACTTCCCTCCGGGAGGGGGAAATCATCGCCATCGTCATCACCAACGCTCCTCTCATCGGGAGAGGGCAATCTCCATCAGCATCTTCACCAGCACCATCTCCTCTCAAAACCCTAGTTCATCTCTTGTATCCAATTCTTGTCTCCAAGTCCGGGATTAATACCTGTGGGTTGCTACTAGTGTTAATTACTCCTAGTAGTTGATGCTAGTTGGTTTATTTGGTAGAAGATCATATGTTCAGATCCTATATGCATATTAATACCCCTCTGGTTATGAACATGAATATGCTGTGTGAGTAGTTACGTTTGTTCCTGAGGACATGGGAGAAGTCTTGCTATTAGTAGTCATGTGAATTTGGTATTCGTTCGATATTTTGATGAGATGTATGTTGTCTCTCCTCTAGTGGTGTTATGTGAACATCGACTACATGACACTTCACCATTATTTGGGCCTAGAGAAGGCATTGGGAAGTAATAAGTAGATGATGGGTTGCTAGAGTGACAGAAGCTTAAACCCTAGTTTATGCGTTCCTTCGTAAGGGGCTTATTTGGATCCATATGTTTCATGCTATGGTTAGGTTTACCTTAATACTTTTGTTGTAGTTGCGGATGCTTGCAATTAAGGTTAATCATAAGTGGGATGCTTGTCCAAGTAAGGACAGCACCCAAGGACCGGTCCACCCACATACCAAATTATCAAAGTACCAAACGCGAATCATATGATCGTGATGAAAACTAGCTTGACGATATTCCCATGTGTCCTCGGGAGCGCTTTACATCATATAAGAGTTTGTCCAGGCTTGTCCTTTGCTACAAAAAGGATTGGGCCACCTTGCTGCACTTTATTTACTTTTGTTACCTGTTACTCGTTACAAATTATCCTATCACAAAACTAGTTGTTACCTATTATTTCAGTGCTTGCAGAGAATACCTTGCTGAAAACCGCTTATCATTTCCTTCTGCTCCTCGTTGGGTTCGACGCTCTTACTTAGCGAAAGGACTACGATAGAGACCCTATACTTGTGGGTCATCAATATGACCGAGACTCATCTCCGGTCAATAACCAATAGCCACTAGTAGAAAATGGGTGAAATGTGAAGCACATTAGTGCCGGTTTGATTTTGAGCCGGCACTAATGTGTGCATTAGTGCCGGTTCCAACGGCTAGCCGGCCGCTCTCATTAGTACCGGTTCGTGGCGAACCTTTAGCACTGTTTCGTGCCACAAACCGGTACTAAAGTGAGTGGTGGCAGGATGTTGTCAGTCTAGGGGCCTCCAACACCTTTAGTACCGGTTTACATAAACCCTTCGTCCACCCGTGCTCGCTCTGTTCTTCCCCTTTCCCCTCTCCTCTCTGTTCTTTCCCCCTTCCTCTCAAACTCATCACACATTTTGCCCAAAATTTGTCAAGATTTGAAGGACCCCATCCATTCAAATGATCACAAAGGTTAGCAACTTTGTCCTTTCATCTCTCATTGCTAGATTAGCTCTTGCAATACTTTATATAGTGATTGATTTGTGAGTTTAGTAATTTGGGTATGTGCTAGTATTTGATTTATATGCAATTTGAGGTCAAAAATAACACTTAGTTTGCATATGTAGGTGTGGTTTACTTAGTGCCTTCTAAATCTCTGTCGTAACCATCGTCGATCGCCCGCAACGTCCCGTCACCGGCACCACCTTGTGGTGAGCCTCTTGTTCATGAATGTTTTATATAAAAAATTGATGTTTGTGTGATTTGGATATATAGTTACTCGTATAATTATCTTACCCATACGTTGTTTGTTATACATAGTGCCATGGTTTTGATATCCATCCCCGCCGGCCCTCGTCCGTGTTATGATTCGGATGTGGTATATTCTCTTTTAAAACTATTTGTTGCATTTCGTGTTTATGACAAATTATGCCCATCAAGTTGACATAGATATTTGTATGTAGGAGGTAGTTGAACCGGAAATTCCAACCGACCCTATTGTCGAGAGGTTAAATTTAGTTGAAAGAGAAAACGAGGATTTGATGGAAAAATTGAAAAGAATTGAGGGGGATAAGATGGAATTGGAGTTGCATGTTGCCGATGTCGTTGATGATCACAAGATTAAGATGGAGAAAATGCGCTTGAAGATTAGAAAGATTAGAAAATATGTCATTCATAGTGAGGCTTGGTATCATTATGCTGTTGGATCAATTGTTACCTTAGTTGCGATCTTGATCGCATTTGTTGTTGCATTTAAATTCTTTAGCTAGAGAGTTATTTGTTTGTTTCACTTAAGTGTTGTATGAACTTTATGTATGAACTTGTATTAATTTGGTCTTTTTCGGTGCTGTGTAATGAAGATGAGCCGACAATGGATGTACGATGACTGATGCTCTCCCGAGTTCATTAATGGCGTGCAAACTTTTCTGCTTGCGGCTGAGGCAAACAAGCGGGCGGATGGTTTTATGCCTTGTCCATGTGTTGGCTGTAAGAATGATCTAAATTACTCTAAGTTAAGAACCATTCACGTCCACCTGTTTAAGTCCGGTTTCGTGCCCGACTATAATGTTTGGACCAAGCACGGAGAAAGAGGGTTATGATGGAATACAATGAAGAAGAAGAGGACGACGACAGCTATCCTGGCCATGGGTTCCCTGAATACGATGATACAACAATGGGGGAAGAAGCTGAGCCGGTAATGCGGGAAGAAGCTGAGCCGACAATGCGAGAAGAAGCTGAAGAAGAGGCATCAGATGAGCCCGTTGATGATCTAGCTCGGGCCATTGCCGATGCAAACAGAAACTGCGCAAGTGATTTGGAGAAGAAGAAGTTGCAGCGCATGTTAGAGGATCACAAAAAATTGTTGTACCCGAATTGCGTAGGTGACAAGAAAAAGTTGGGCACCACACTGGAATTGCTGCAATGGAAGGCAGAGAATGGTGTATCTGACAAGAGATTTGGAAAGTTGCTGGTAATGATAAAGAATATGCTTCCAAAGGACAACGAGTTTCCCGAGAGTACGTACGAAGCAAAGAAGGCTGTCTGCCCTCTAGGGTTAGAGGTGCAGAAGATACATGCATGCCCTAATGATTGCATCCTCTACCGCGGTGAGTACAAGGATTTGAACGCTTGCCCGGTATGAGGTGCATTGCGCTATAAGATCAGCCGCGATGACCCTGGTGATGTCGAGGGCGAGCGGCCCAGGAAGAAGATTCCTGCCAAGGTGATGTGGTATGCTCCTATAATACCACGGTTGAAACGTTTGTTCCAAAACAAAGAGCATGCCAAGGAGATGCGATGGCAAGAGAAGACCGTAAGAAAGACGGAAAGTTGAGAGTACCCGCTGATGGGTCGCAGTGGAGAAAAATCGAGAGAAAGTATGGGAAGGAGTTTGCAGATGACGCAAGGAACGTATGGTTTGGTCTAAGCGCAGATGGCATTAATCCTTTTGGGGAGCAGAGCAGCAACCATAGCACCTGGCATGTGACTCTATGTTTGTATAACCTTCCTCCTCGGTTGTGCATGAAGCGGAAGTTCATTATGATGCCAGTGCTCATCCAAGGCCCTAAGCAACCCGGCAACGATATTGATGTGTACCTAAGGTCATTAGTTGAAGAACCCTTACAGTTGTGGAATGGAACAGGTGTACGTGCGTGGGATGAGCACATGGGGGAAGAATTTGACCTAGAGGCGTTGTTGTTCGTGACCATCAATGATTGGCCTGCTCTTAGCAACCTTTCAGGACAGACAAACAAGGGATACCGCGCATGCACACACTGTTTGGACGATATCGATAGTATATATTTGGCTAATTGTAAGAAGAATGTGTACCTGGGACATCGTCGATTTCTTTCGAGCAGGCATGCCGTCAGAAAGAAAGGCAAGCATTTAGAGGTGAGGCGGATCACCGGGCGAAGCCTCGCCACCGTACTGGTGCTGATGTACATGATATGGTCAAGGATTTGAAGGTAGTCTTTGGAAAGGGTCCTGGCGGACAACCTGTTCCGAATGACGTTGACGGACGCGCACCCATGTGGAAGAAGAAATCTATATTTTGGGACCTGCCCTATTGGAAAGACCTAGAGGTCCGCTCCTCAATCAACGTGATGCACATGACGAAGAATATTTGTGTGACCCGGCTTGGCTTCTTGGGCGTGTATGGGAAGACAAAAGATACACCTGAGGCACGGGAGGACCAGCAACATATGCACGGAAAAGACGGCATACATCAGGGTCATGCCAGCTACGCTCTTACCAAAGAAGAGAAGGAAATCTTTTTTGAATGCCTGCTCAGTATTAAGGTACCGTCTGGCTTCTCGTCGAATATAAAGGGAATAATAAACATGGCAGAGAAAAAGTTCTAGAACCTAAAGTCTCATGACTGCCACGTGATTATGACGCAACTGCTTCCGGTTGCATTGAGGGGGCTTCTACTGGAAAATGTTCGATTAGCCATTGTGAAGCTATGTGCATTCCTCAATGCAATCTCTCAGAAGGTAATCGATCTAGAAATCATACCAAGGTTAGATAATGATTTGGTGCAATGTCTTATCAGTTTCGAGTTGGTGTTCCCACCATCCTTCTTCAACATCATGACGCACGTCCTAGTTCACCTATGCGAAGAGATTAACGTTTTGGGTCCTGTATTTCTACACAATATGTTCCTCTTTGAGAGGTTCATGGGAGTCTTAAAGAAATATGTTCATAACCGTGCTAGGCCAGAAGGAAGCATCTCCAAGGGCCATGAAAATGAGGAGGTCATTGAGTTTTGTATTGACTTTATTCCTGACCTTAAGCTGATTGGTGTTCCTGAATCGTGGCATAAGGGCAGACTGGATGGAAAAGGCACGCTAGGAGGGGATCAAATAATATGTATGGACGGACATTCTCCCACTAAAGCACACTACACAGTTATACAGAATTCCGCCTTGGTGGCTCCGTATATGGACGAACACAAGAATTTTCTACGCTCCAAACACCCGGAGCGGTCTGATGACTGGATTACACGTGAACAAACCAGGAGTTTCGCCGGCTGGTTGCAGACACGTACCATGCATGACGCCTCTATTGAAGATGACATGTACTCACTGTCCCAGTTACCATCTTTGAATATAATGACTTTCAAAGGGTACGAGATAAATGGTAATACATTTTACACGATCGCCCAAGATAAGAAGAGCACCAACCAAAACAGTGCTGTCCGCTTTGATGCAGCAACCAAGACGGGAAAGGAAACATATTATGGTTATATACAGGACATATGGGAACTTGACTATGGACGTGGTTTGAAGGTCCCTTTGTTTCGGTGCAAATGGGTCAATATGACACGAGACGGGGTAACGGAAGACCCGCGGTACGGAATGACAACAGCAGATCTCAACAATCTTGCGTATGCAGACGAACCATTCGTCCTAGCCAATGATGTGGCACAGGTTTTCTATGTGAAGGACATGTCTACCAAGCCGAGAAAAAGAAAAGATAAGGAAGCGAATGCATCATACGATGAGCCAAAGCGGCACATAGTTCTTTCTGGGAAGAGAAACATCGTGGGAGTGGATGACAAGACAGACATGTCAGGAGATTATGAAAAGTTTGATGAAATTGCTCCATTCACAGTGAATATTGACCCGAGCATCCCGTTAAATGATGAAGATTTTCCATGGTTACGGCGCAAAGGGACACACGCGAAGAAAGAGTTTCACACCCAAAGATCTGGGATGTGATCGGCTTCACTATCATCACTTTCTTCTGTGTTTCACACCCAGGAGGGAATCTCTGTAATAGTTAGGGTAGTTATGTGTTTTGGCATTTGAAACACGAACAAATTTTATGTGCAAACAAATTCTTTCATGCATTTATTGATTTTTTCAGCTAAATTTAAAAACACTTCAAATGAACTCCGAAAAGGTTGAAAGTTGGCATGGTATCATAATTTCACCCACATAGCATGTGCAAAAAAGTAGAGAGGGTTACGGCAAAAACTGGATGCACTTTGTGTACAAAATGGAAAATCTCTTTCGAACTATCAGGGTTTCGGACGAAAACTCATCTGTTACAAAGGCATTTCATTTTTTAAATAACCTAAGCATTACCAAATTGAATATAATGATAAAACACACTAATATTAAACATAATAAAAAAGAATCACTGAAAAATGTATTCACAAAGAAACTCTAAATACAGCAAAAAACAACTAAAAATAAATAAAACAAAATTAATAATGCAGAAAAGAAAAAAAGCCTGCCTACTGGGCCACAGCGGCCTGCATACGACTAGAAACCCAACCTATTGTTGGGCCAGGATGCAGGCCCACAAGCCCAATAGGCCCCACATGGCAGAGTAGCAGAGGTAGGCCCAGAAGGCCTGCATTTGAGAGGAGCTCAGTGCAGTGCCCGCGCCGGGGCTTATAAACTGGTCCTGGCGCTCCTCGACTAGCGAGGTGGGACTAAACATCTGCGCCCCTCGCCTGCTAGCGCACCCCCAATTAGTACCGGGTCGTGGCACCAACCGGTACTAAAGCGGGGGTCTTTAGTACCGGTTGGAGCCACCACCTGGTACTAAAGGCCTGCCCTTCCCGCCGCTTGGCCTGGTCAAAATAGATCTTTAGTACCGGTTAGTGGCTCCAAACGGTACTAAAGGTCCATCCTGTATAAGAAAACACTTCGAAATTTTGCAGTTTCATCTCCCACTTCCTCTCTGCTTCATCGCCGCTGCCCTGTCCCGCGCCGTCGCCGCCGCCGTCGCGCAGTCCCCGTCGACTCTGCGCCGCCCCCGTCCTCGTCGTGCCGCCCCCGTCGCGCCGTCCGCGTCGCCGGCCCGTCCTTGTCCCTGCACCGGCCCGCGTCCCCGTGCCCGCACCGGCCCGCGTCGCCGTCGCCTCGACCTCGCCCGCGCTATGAGCCTCTGTCCCCCCCCCTCTCCTCCCTCCAATCGAAGCCGCTGCGTGCGCCCCCGGCGCCGTCGATCGCCTTGGCTCGCCGTCGCGGGCGTCCCCGCACCGTCGCCCTGCACACACACAACACATACACACACATACACACACACACACGCATACAGAATTTTTGATTTGTTTTTAGTTTTAAGTTTTTCTATTTTTAGTTTTTAGTTTTCTGTTTTTAGTTATTAGTTATATATATAGAAATGTTAGTTTTTAGTTTTCTATATTAATGTTAGAAATGTTAGTTTTTAGTTATTAGTTATACATAGAAATGTTAGCTTTTAGTTATTATTTTCTGTATTAATGTTAGAAATGTTAGTTATATATAGAAATGTTAGTTTTTTCTGTATTAATATTATAGAAATGTTAGAAATGTTAAAGTAAAAATTTGTTATAGAAATGTTAGAAATGTTAGTTTCAGATATGGTCAATGTTTTTTAGTTTATTATATCTTTAGTTATAAAATTTAGAATTTGCATATATGAAATCACAATCCATCATTTAAAAATGTTGCTTTACTTTTGCGGCATATAGTATTTGTTGTCGACGATGCCCGGCCTGCATCCTCGCTGTCGACCCGTTCGCGACGATGTCCTGCTTCAGAGGACCCATGTCCGGGAATGGGCCCCGCCGGGCTGGCACTGGGAGGTGCTACCTTCAGGGGCGCAACGCTTGGTGAGGAACCCGGCCCCGGGTCCCATCGTCGGCCCTGATCTCCTTTGGTGCAGGCGTTCGCGTGGGCCACTTTCGGTGCGGAGGGAGCCGGCCCCGCCGGAGGTGGTACGTCGCCATGTCAGAGAGGAGGACGAGCACGTCCATCACTACATGGCTGCTATGGACGCCAGGTTCTCCAATACCTGGCAGGTTCTTTGGGAAGATCACCGGAGCTATGATCCAGTGATGGTTCCTTCACTTTGGTTGTCCACTGCCCGCGCCTCAGGAACCACGAGTGACCTAGATTACTCTCTAGTATTCGATCTGTATTAGCTAGCTAGCTAGTGATGTATTCGATATATAATATTCGAGATGATTTATTCGAGATTATATATATTATTCGAGACAATGTATTCGAGATTATATCTATTATTCAAGACGATGTATTCGAGATTATATTCGATGATGCTTATTATGTACTATGATTGATTCAGTTTTTCCTTATTAATTGATTGCATCCATGCATTGTAATTTGAATACTAAATTTTTTTATTTCTTTTGGATTAGTTAAATAAAAGCTATGGCGGACAATACCGGCAGAGAGGGAGAAGAGGCCATGTTCAATATCATATGCCATCCTCGCGGGCCAGATGATGATCAGAATGAAGAAGATTATGATGGCTCCGAATATCTAAACAACACCAGGGAGGGTGATATGATATTCGATCGCGACGACCGAATTGATGAAGTCATGAACTATGATTATGAACATGATGAAGAAAATGTTGATCTTGAAACAACAAAGACCGGCGAGGTATATTTATATAAGCAGGCATCTAGTGATCATCACATGTTTTAAATGACTTGAAGATATATTAACGAATCGATCTTTCTTCTTTCAGCCATCCAGATCGAGCAAATCTTCAGGCAGCAGGACAGTACGAGGCCCGAACAAAAAGTTGAAGGAGGGCGTAAAGTACAATATTGAGGCCATCAAACCTAATGGCGAACGATTAGCGCCTAAGAAGATTGCGGACAAGTTCATTCGTCAGTGCGGAGTTCTCGTGAAGGACCAACTCTCGATCTCCCTTCAAGAATGGAGAGAGCCAGCAAAGCCACGTCCAGATCTTACTTTTGTCGAGGACAGACAATAAGTTCTGCTTTGGGAAACTCTCATGGAACATTTCACCCTACCAGATCATTTCACAGATGCAAATGTGGAGAAAGTCAAGGACGCTGCTCTTAGGAAGATGGCGGTTGTATTCAACAACCACAAGAAACATGTATGGGACAAGTACATCAAGGGAGGAAGGAAGACTCCAGTATTCAAGGGAACACTAGAGAAGCAAAGTGCTCATTGGGACGATTTCATGAAATTCAAGGAATCGGAATTATCTAAGGAACGGTCGAGAATAAACAAGGCCAATGCCGCAAAAAAGGATAAGTTCCACAAGCTGGTGCCAGGTGGCTACGCAGTGGCAATGCCTAAGTGGGATAAGTCTGAGAAAGAGATGGAGAATGCAGGTGTCACTCCAGTTACATTGAGTTGGCCCCCCAGGTGCAGGACTTGGTTCTATGCGCATGGGGGGCGTTGGACCCGAAGACAGGCCTAGTTTCGAAGAAGGCATGTCTGAACGGAGCCGAAGATAAGATACTTGTTGCAATAGAAGAGGATCGATTGGGGGTGTTCGAGCCCAACAGAGAGAACAACGAGCTTACGCGTGCCCTAGGAAATCCTAAACACCCGGGAAGAACACGAGGCAAGGGTGTTATTCCGTGGTATGAGGGGTTTTTGGATTGGAACGCCGACTACAGAAGCCGTGCGGGAAGGAAGATTGCGGAGGAGAAGAAGAGGAAGATGAAGGAGGAGCAGAGGAAGCAGGACTATGAACGCCTTCAAGGCCTAGAATCAGTGCACGCGGACTTGGCAGTCAAATTCCAGCGGCAGTGGGAGCAGATCGACTCACTTAGCCAGCAAAGGGGATCTCAGCAGCGGCAGCGGCTAGCGGATGATCCAGCATTGGATAGCACCGTTGAGGGAGTCCTAGATTAGGGGGTCTCCGGACAGCCGGACTATCTCCATTGGCCGGACTGTTAGACTATGAAGATACAAGATTGAAGACTTCGTCTCGTGTCCGGGTGGGACTCTACTTGGCGTGGAAGGCAAGCTAGGCAATACGGATATGGATATCTCCTCCTTTGTAACTGACCTTGTGTAACCCTAACCCTCTCCGGTGTCTATATAAACCGAAGGGTTTTAGTCCGTAGGACAACAATCACAACATACAATCATACCATAGGCTAGCTTCTAGGGTTTAGCCTCTCTGATCTCGTGGTAGATCCACTCTTGTACTACCCATATCATCAATATTAATCAAGAAGGACGTAGGGTTTTACCTCCATCAAGAGGGCCCGGACCTGGGTAAAACATCGTGTCCCCTGCCTCCTGTTACCATCCGGCCTAGACGCACAGTTCGGGACCCCCTACCCGAGATCTGCCGGTTTTGACACCGACATTGGTGCTTTCATTGAGAGTTCCTCTGTGCCGTCGCTGTTAGGCTTGATGGCTCCTACTATCATCGATAGTGATGCGGTCCAGGGTGAGACTTTTCTCCTCGGACAGATCTTCGTATTCGGTGGCTTTGCACTGCGGGCTAATTCGCTTGGCCATCTGGAGCATATTGATAGCTACGCCCCTGGCCATCAGGTCAGATTTGGAAGTTTGAACTGCACGGCCCACATCCGCGGAGACTTGATCTTTGACGGATTCCAGCCATAGCCGGGCGCGCCGCACTGTCGCGATGGGTATGACCTAGCTCTGCCGCCGAACAGTGTTGGGGAACACAGTAATTTCAAAAAAATTCCTACACACACGCAAGATCATGGTGATGCATAGCAACGAGAGGGGAGAGTGTTGTCTACATACCCACGCAGACCGACTGTGGAAGCATTGACACAACGTAGAGGAAGTAGTCGTACGTCTTCCCGATCCGACCGATCCAAGCACCGTTACTCCGGCACCTCCGAGTTCTTAGCACACGTACAGCTCGATGACGATCCCCGGGCTCCAATCTAGCAAAGCGTCGGGGAGGAGTTCCGTCAGCACGGCGGCGTGGTGACGATCTTGATGTTCTACCGTTGCAGGGCTTCGCCTAAGCACCGCTACAATATGATCGTGGTGGAATATGGTGGCAGGGGGCACCGCACACGGCTAAGGAACGATCTCAAGGATCAACTTGTATGTCTAGAGGTGCCCCCTGCCCCCGTATATAAAGGATCCAAGGGGGAGGGGGCGGTCGGCCAGGAGGAGGGCGCAGGAGGAGTCCTACTCCTACCGGGAGTAGGACTCCCCCCCCCAGTCCTAGTTATAATAGGATTCCCCGAGGGGGAAAGAGAGAGAGGGGGCCGGCCACCTCTCCTTGTCCTAATAGGACTAGGGGAGGGGGGAGGCGCGTGGCCCACCTTGGGCTGCCCCTTTCTCCTTTCCACTAAAGCCCACTAAGGCCCATATAGCTCCCGGGGGGTTCCGGTAACCTCCCGGTACTCCGGTAAAATCTCGATTTCACCCGGAACACTTCCGATATCCAAACATAGGCTTCCAATATATCAATCTTTATGTCTCGACCATTTCGAGACTCCTCGTCATGTCCGTGATCATATCCGGGACTCCGAACTAACTTCGGTACATCAAAATGCATAAACTCATAATAACTGTCATCGTAACATTAAGCATGCGGACCCTACGGTTCGAGAACAATGCAGACATGACTGAGACACATCTCCGGTCAATAACCAATAGCGGGACCTGGATGCCCATATTGGCTCCTACATATTCTACGAAGATCTTTATCGGTCAGACCGCATAACAACATACGTTGTTCCCTTTGTCATCGGTATGTTACTTGCCCGAGATTCGATCGTCGGTATCCAATACCTAGTTCAATCTCGTTACCGGCAAGTCTCTTTACTCGTTCTGTAATACATCATCTCACAACTGACATATTAGTTCTAATGCCTGCAAGGCTTATGTGATGTGCATTACCGAGAGGGCCCAGAGATACCTCTCCGACAATCGGAGTGACAAATCCTAATCTCGAAATACGCCAACAAAACATGTACCTTTGGAGACTCCTGTAATGCTCCTTTATAATCACCCAGTTACGTTGTGACGTTTGGTAGCACCCAAAGTGTTCCTCCGGCAAACGGGAGTTGCATAATCTCGTAGTCATAGGAACATGTATAAGTCATGAAGAAAGCAATAGCAACATACTAAACGATCGGGTGCTAAGCTAATGGAATGGGTCATGTCAATCAGATCATTCAACTAATGATGTGACCTCATTAATCAAATAACAACACTTTGTTCATGGTTAGGAAACATAACCATCTTTGATTAACGAGCTAGTCAAGTAGAGGCATACTAGTGACACTCTGTTTGTCTATGTATTCACACATGTATTATGTTTCTAGTTAATACAATTCTAGCATGAATAATAAACATTTATCATGATATAAGGAAATAAATAATAACTTTATTATTGCCTCTAGGGCATATTTCCTTCAGTCTCCCACTTGCACTAGAGTCAATAATCTAGATTACACAGTAATGATTCTAACACCCATGGAGCCTTGGTGCTGATCATGTTTTGCTCGTGGAAGAGGCTTAGTCAATGGATCTGCAACATTCAGATCCGTATGTATCTTGCAAATCTCTATGTCTCCCACCTGGACTAGATCCCGGATGGAATTGAAGCGTCTCTTGATGTGCTTGGTTCTCTTGTGAAATCTGGATTCCTTTGCCAAGGCAATTGCACCAGTATTGTCACAAAAGATTTTCATTGGACCCGATGCACTAGGTATGACACCTAGATCGGATATGAACTCCTTCATCCAGACTCCTTCGTTCGCTGCTTCCGAAGCAGCTATGTACTCCGCTTCACATGTAGATCCCGCTACGATGCTTTGTTTAGAACTGCACCAACTGACAGCTCCACCGTTTAATGTAAACACGTATCCGGTTTGCGATTTAGAATCGTCCGTATCAGTGTCAAAGCTCGCATCAACGTAACCTTTTACGATGAGCTCTTTGTCACCTCCATATACGAGAAACATATCCTTAGTCCTTTTCAGGTATTTCAGGATGTTCTTGACCGCTGTCCAGTGATCCACTCCTGGATTACTTTGGTACCTCCCTGCTAAACTTATAGCAAGGCATACATCAGGTCTGGTACACAGCATTGCATACATGATAGAGCCTATGGCTGAAGCATAGGGAACATCTTTCATTTTCTCTCTATCTTCTGCAGTGGTCGGGCATTGAGTCTGACTCAACTTCACACCTTGTAACACAGGCAAGAACCCTTTCTTTGCTTGATCCATTTTGAACTTCTTCAAAATCTTGTCAAGGTATGTGCTTTGTGAAAGTCCAATTAAGCGTCTTGATCTATCTCTATAGATCTTTATGCCTAATATGTAAGCAGCTTCACCGAGGTCTTTCATTGAAAAACTCTTATTCAAGTATCCCTTTATGCTATCCAGAAATTCTATATCATTTCCAATTAGTAATATGTCATCCACATATAATATCAGAAATGCTACAGAGCTCCCACTCACTTTCTTGTAAATACAGGCTTCTCCGAAAGTCTGTATAAAACCAAATGCTTTGATCACACTATCAAAGCATTTATTCCAACTCCAAGAGGCTTGCACCAGTCCATAAATGGATCGCTGGAGCTTGCACACTTTGTTAGCTCCCTTTGGATCGACAAAACCTTCTGGTTGCATCATATACAACTCTTCTTCCAGAAATCCATTCAGGAATGCAGTTTTGACATCCATTTGCCAAATTTCATAATCATAAAATGTGGCAATTGCTAACATGATTCGGACAGACTTAAGCATCGCTACGGGTGAGAAGGTCTCATCGTAGTCAACCCCTTGAACTTGTCGAAAACCTTTTTTGGCAAGTCGAGCTTTGTAGACAGTAACATTAGCGTCAGTGTCAGTCTTCTTCTTGAAGATCCATTTATTCTCAATTGCTTGCCGATCATCGGGCAAGTCAACCAAAGTCCATACTTTGTTCTCATACATGGATCCCATCTCAGATTTCATGGCTTCAAGCCATTTTGCGGAATCTGGGCTCACCGTCGCTTCTTCATAGTTCGTAGGTTCATCATGATCTAGTAGCATGACTTCCAGAACAGGATTACCGTACCACTCTGGCGCGGATCTCACTCTGGTTGATCTACGAGGTTCAGTACTACCTTGATCTGAAGTTTCATGATCATTATCATTAGCTTCCTCACTAACTGGTGTAGGTGTCACTGAAACAGTTTTCTGTGATGTACTACTTTCCAGTAAGGGAGCAGGTACAGTTACCTCGTCAATTTCTACTTTCCTCCCACTCACTTCTTTCGAGAGAAACTCCTTCTCTAGAAAGTTTCTGAATTTAGCAACAAAAGTCTTGCCTTCGGATCTGTGATAGAAGGTGTATCCAATAGTTTCCTTTGGATATCCTATGAAGACACATTTCTCCGATTTGGGTTCGAGCTTATCAGGTTGAAGCTTTTTCACATAAGCATCGCAGCCCCAAACTTTCAGAAACGACAACTTTGGTTTCTTGCCAAACCACAGTTCATAAGGCATCGTCTCAACGGATTTTGATGGTGCCCTATTTAACGTGAATGCGGCCGTCTCTAGAGCGTATCCCCAAAATGATAGCGGTAAATCAGTAAGAGACATCATAGATCGCACCATATCTAGTAAAGTACAATTACGACGTTCGGACACACCATTACGCTGTGGTGTTCCGGGTGGCGTGAGTTGCGAAACTATTCCACAATTTTTCAAATGTACACCAAACTCGTAACTCAAATATTCTCCTCCACGATCAGATCGTAGAAACTTTATTTTCTTGTTACGATGATTTTCAACTTCACTCTGAAATTCTTTGAACTTTTCAAATGTTTCAGACTTGTGTTTCATTAAGTAGATATACCCATATCTGCTTAAGTCATCTGTGAAGGTGAGAAAATAACGATATCCGCCACGAGCCTCAATATTCATCGGACCACATACATCTGTATGTACGATTTCCAACAAATCTGTTGCTCTCTCCATAGTACCGGAGAACGGTGTTTTAGTCATCTTGCCCATGAGGCACGGTTCGCAAGTACCAAGTGATTCATAATCAAGTGGTTCCAAAAGTCCATCAGTATGGAGTTTCTTCATGCGCTTTACACCGATATGACCTAAACGGCAGTGCCACAAATAAGTTGCACTATCATTATCAACTCTGCATCTTTTGGCTTCAACATTATGAATATGTGTATTACTACTATCGAGATTCAATAAGAATAGACCACTCTTCAAGGGTGCATGACCATAAAAGATATTACTCATATAAATAGAACAACCATTATTCTCTAATTTAAATGAATAACCGTCTCGCATTAAACAAGATCCAGATATAATGTTCATGCTCAACGCTGGCACCAAATAACAATTATTTAGGTCTAATACTAATCCCGAAGGTAGATGTAGAGGTAGCGTGCCGACCGCAATCACATCGACTTTGGAACCGTTTCCCACGCGCATCGTCACCTCGTCCTTAGCCAATCTTTGCTTAATCCGTAGTCCCTGTTTCGAGTTACAAATATTAGCAACAGAACCAGTATCAAATACCCAGGTGCTACTGCGAGCATTGGTAAGGTACACATCAATAACATGTATATCACATATACCTTTGTTCACCTTGCCATCCTTCTTATCCGCCAAATACTTGGGGCAGTTCCGCTTCCAGTGACCAGTCTGCTTGCAGTAGAAGCACTCAGTTTCAGGCTTAGGTCCAGACTTGGGTTTCTTCTCTTGAGCAGCAACTTGCCTGCCGTTCTTCTTGAAGTTCCCCTTCTTCTTCCCTTTGCCCTTTTTCTTGAAACTAGTCGTCTTATTGACCATCAACACTTGATGCTCCTTCTTGATTTCTACCTCCGCAGCTTTCAGCATTGCGAAGAGCTCGGGAATAGTCTTGTTCATCCCTTGCATATTATAGTTCATCACGAAGCTCTTGTAGCTTGGTGGCAGTGATTGGAGAATTCTGTCAATGACGCAATCATCTGGAAGATTAACTCCCAATTGAATCAAGTGATTATTATACCCAGACATTTTGAGTATATGCTCACTGACAGACTGTTCTCCTCCATCTTGCAGCTATAGAACTTATTGGAGACTTCATATCTCTCAATCCGGGCATTTGCTTGAAATATTAACTTCAACTCCTGGAACATCTCATATGCTCCATGACGTTCAAAACGTCGTTGAAGTCCCGATTCTAAGCCGTAAAGCATGGCACACTGAACTATCGAGTAGTCATCAGCTTTGCTCTGCCAGACGTTCATAACATCTGGTGTTGCTCCAGCAGCAGGCCTGGCACCCAGTGGTGCTTCCAAGACGTAATTCTTCTGTGCAGCAATGAGGATAATCCTCAAGTTACGGACCCAGTCCATGTAATTGCTACCATCATCTTTCAACTTTGCTTTCTCAAGGAATGCATTAAAATTCAACGGAACAATAGCACGAGCCATCTATCTACAATCAACATAAACAAGCAAGATACTATCAGGGACTAAGTTCATGAGAAATTTAAGTTCAATTAATCAATTTACTTAAGAACTCCCACTTAGATAGACATCCCTCTAATCCTCTAAGTGATCACGTGATCCAAATCAACTAAACCATGTCCGATCATCACGTGAGATGGAGTAGTTTCATTGGTGAGCATCACTATGTTGATCATATCTACTATATGATTCACGCTCGACCTTTCGGTCTCCGTGTTCCGAGGCCATATCTGTATATGCTTGGCTCGTCAAGTATAACCTGAGTATTCCGCGTGTGCAACTGTTTTGCACCCGTTGTATTTGAACATAGAGCCTATCACACCCGATCATCACGTGGTGTCTCAGCATGAAGAACTTTCGCAACGGTGCATACTCAGGGAGAACACTTCTTGATAATTTAGTGAGAGATCATCTTATAATGCTACCGTCAATCAAAGCAAGATAAGATGCATAAAAGATAAACATCACATGCAATCAATATAAGTGATATGATATGGCCATCATCATCTTGTGCCTATGATCTCCATCTCCGAAGCACCATCATGATCACCATCGTCACCGGCGTGACACCTTGATCTCCATCGTAGCATCGTTGTCGTCTCGCCAATCTTATGCTTCTACGACTATCACTACCGCTTAGTAATAAAGTAAAGCATTACATCGCGATTGCATTGCATACAATAAAGCGACAACCATATGGCTCCTGCCAGTTGCCGATAACTCGGTTACAAAACATGATCATCTCATACAATAAAATTTAGCATCATGTCTTGGCCATATCACATCACAACATGCCCTGCAAAAACAAGTTAGACGTCTTCTACTTTGTTGTTGCAAGTTTTACGTGGCTGCTATGGGCTTAAGTAAGAACCAATCTCACCTACGCATCAAAACCACAACGATAGTTTGTCAAATAGACTCCGTTTTAACCTTCGCAAGGACCGGGCGTAGCCACACTCAGTTCAACTAAAGTTGGAGAGACAGTCACCCGCAAGCCACCTATGTGCAAAGCACGTCGGGAGAACCGGTCTCGCGTAAGCGTACGCGTAATGTTGGTCCGGGTCGTCTCGTCCAACAATACCGCCGAACCAAAATATGACATGCTGGTAGGCAGTATGACTTATATCGCCCACAACTCACTTGTGTTCTACTCGTGCATATAACATCAAACCATAAAACCTAGGCTCGGATGCCACTGTTGGGGAACGCAGTAATTTCAAAAAAATTCCTACGCACACGCAAGATCATGGTGATGCATAGCAACAAGAGGGGAGAGTGTTGTCTACATACCCACGCAGACCGACTGTGGAAGCGTTGACGCAACGTAGAGGAAGTAGTCGTACGTCTTCCCGATCCGACCGATCCAAGCACCGTTACTCCGGCACCTCCGAGTTCTTAGCACACGTACAGCTCGATGACGATCCCCGGGCTCCAATCTAGCAAAGCGTCGGGGAGGAGTTCCGTCAGCACGGCGGCGTGGTGACGATCTTGATGTTCTACCGTCGCAGGGCTTCGCCTAAGCACCGCTACAATTTGATCGAGGTGGAATATGGTGGCAGGGGGCACCGCACACGGCTAAGGAACGATCTCAAGGATCAACTTGTGTGTCTAGAGGTGCCCCCTGCCCCCGTATATAAAGGATCCAAGGGGGAGGGGGCGGCCGGCCAGGAGGAGGGTGCAGGAGGAGTCCTACTCCTACCGGGAGTAGGACTCCCCCCCCCCCAATCCTAGTTAGAATAGGATTCCCCGAGGGGGAAAGAGAGAGAGGGGGGCCGGCCACCTCTCCTTGTCCTAATAGGACTAGGGGAGGGGGAGGCGCGCGGCCCACCTTGGGCTGCCCCTTTTTCCTTTCCACTAAAGCCCACTAAGGCCCATATAGCTCCCGGGGGGTTCCGGTAACCTCCCGGTACTCCGGTAAAATCTCGATTTCACCCGGAACACTTCCGATATCCAAACATAGGCTTCCAATATATCAATCTTTATGTATCGACCATTTCGAGACTCCTCGTCATGTCCGTGATCATATCCGGGATTCCGAACTAACTTCGGTACATCAAAATGCATAAACTCATAATAACTGTAATCGTAACGTTAAGCGTGCGGACCCTACGGTTCGAGAACAATGCAGACATGACTGAGACACATCTCTGGTCAATAACCAATAGCGGGACCTGGATGCCCATATTGGCTCCTACATATTCTACAAAGATCTTTATCAGTCAGACCGCATAACAACATACGTTGTTCCCTTTGTCATCGGTATGTTACTTGCCCGAGATTCGATCGTCGGTATCCAATACCTAGTTCAATCTCGTACCGGCAAGTCTCTTTACTCGTTCCGTAATACATCATATCACAACTGACATATTAGTTGTAATGCTTGCAAGGCTTATGTGATGTGCATTACCGAGAGGGCCCAGAGATACCTCTCCGACAATCGGAGTGACAAATCCTAATCTCGAAATACGCCAACCCAACATGTACCTTTGGAGACACCTATAATGCTCCTTTATAATCACCCAGTTACGTTGTGACGTTTGGTGGCACCCAAAGTGTTCCTCCGGCAAACGGGAGTTGCATAATCTCATAGTCATAGGAACATGTATAAGTCATGAAGAAAGCAATAGCAACATACTAAACAATCGGGTGCTAAGCTAATGGAATGGGTCATGTCAATCAGATCATTCAACTAATGATGTGATCTCGTTAATCAAATAACAACACTTTGTTCATGGTTAGGAAACATAACCATCTTTGATTAACGAGCTAGTCAAGTAGAGGCATACTAGTGACACTCTGTTCGTCTATGTATTCACACATGTATTATGTTTCCGGTTAATACAATTCTAGCATGAATAATAAACATTTATCATGATATAAGGAAATAAATAATAACTTTATTATTGCCTCTAGGGCATATTTCCTTCAAACAGTACCCCAGAGGCTGCGCCCGCATCAGCTTCGACCCTTAGCTCGGAGCCAACTGTGCCAGTCGAGGACGGGTGGTTAGACACCGCCTCAGGGGCTGTAGTCTCAACGGTGATCAAGTCGAACACCAGCATAAGCCTTTGCGCAGCCCGTGACTCCAAGGTGTTAGACTCTTTTTCTGACTCCGAACCGCCCGCGCCCCTGCCAATCAAATCCGATTGGGCGCCGATCATGGAATTCACCGCCGCGGATATCTTTCAGCACTCGCCCTTCGGCGACATCCTGAATTCACTAAAGTCTCTCTCTTTGTCAGGAGAGCCCTAGCCGGACTATGGCCAACAGGATTGGGATGCGGAAGACGAAGAAATTCGACGCCCACCCACCACCCACTTCGTAGCCACTGTCGATGATTTAACCGACATGCTCGACTTCGACTCCGAAGACATCGACGGTATGGACGACGATGTAGAAGACGAACATGAACCAGCGCCTATAGGGCACTGGAAAGCCACCTCGTCATATGACATATACATTGTGGATACACCCAACGAAGGCAATGGCGACGAGATAGCAGAGGATGACCCCTCCAAGAAGCAACCCAAGCGTCAACGCCAGCGGCGCCGCTCTAAGTCCCGCCAAAGCAAAAGTGGTGATACCGGCACAGGAGATAATAACACTCTGGATAGTGCCGAAGGCAACAACAATCCCCTCCGGCAAGATTTAGAGCAGGAGGATGAAGGAGCCAGCTCTCCTGAGAGAGCGGCAGACGGAGAGGAGGAGGATGACAATTACATCCCCCCCTCCGAAGACGAGGCAAGCCTCGGCAACGATGAATTCGCCGTCCCAGAGGATCCCGTCGAACAAGAGCGCTTCAAGCGCCGGCTTATGGCCACGGCAAATAGCCTGAAGAAAAAGCAGCAGCAGCTTCAAGCTGATCAAGATCTGCTAGCTGACAAATGGACTGAAGTCCTCGCGGCCAAGGAATATAAACTCGAGCGCCCCTCCAAGAGTTACCCAAGGTGCAGGTTACTACCCCGACTGGAGGAAGAAGCGTATGATATGGCTGATCGGCTACCTCGTGGCCGCGATAGAGAGGCATTCCGGCCAAAAGCTCAGCCTCCACCCCAACGCCATTCAAATAAAAAGGCATGGGGAGATACGCCAGACCTGCGAGACATATTGGAGGACAAAGCAAAGCATGCAAGATCGATCTACGGATCACGATGGCGCACCACTCTGCGAGACGATAAACGTCACACCGGATACAGTAAAAGCAAATCCGGCCGGGCCGAACACAGCGGGCAAGACCCATTCGAGCTGCGTCGCGATATAGCCCAATACAGAGGTGCCGCACGCCCCTTATGATTCACAGACGAAGTCATGGAACATCAATTCCCAGAAGGTTTCAAACCTGTAAATATTGAATCATACGACGGCACAACAGATCCCGCGGTATGGATTGAGGACTTCCTCCTCCACATCCACATGGCTCGTGGCGATGACTTACACGCCATCAAATACCTCCCACTAAAGCTCAAAGGACCAGCGCGGCATTGGCTTAACAACTTGCCAGCGGACTCCATTAGCTGTTGGGAAGATCTGGAAGCCGCATTCCTCGACAACTTTCAGGGCACTTATGTGCGACCACCAGACGCCGATGATTTGAGCCACATAATTCAGCAGCCAGAAGAGTCGGCCAGGCAATTCTGGACTCGGTTCCTTACAAAGAAAAATCAAATCGTCGACTGTCCGGATGCGGAGGCCTTAGCGGCTTTCAAGCACAACATCCGAGACGAGTGGCTAGCCCGGCACCTTGGTCAGGAAAACCCGAAATCTATGGCAGCTCTCACGACGCTCATGACCCGCTTTTGTGCGGGAGAAGACAGCTGGCTGGCTCGCAGTAATAACATATCAAAGAACCATGGTACCTCAGATACCAAGGACGGCAATAGCAGGTCATGTCGCAACAAGTATAAGCACCGCATTAACAGCGAAAATACTGAGGATACGGCAATCAATGCCGGATTCAAAGGCTCTAAACCTAGTCAGCGGAAAAAGCCATTCAAACAAAGTACGCCGGGTCCGTCCAGCTTGGACCGTATACTCGATCGCTCATGTCAAATACACGGCACCCCAGACAAGCCAGCCAATCACACCAACAGGGATTGTTGGGTGTTCAAGCAGGCCGGCAAGTTAATTGCTGAAAACAAGGACAAGGGGCTGCATAGCGATGATGAGGAGGAGCCCTGGCAGCCGCACACTGGAGGACAGAAGAGGTTTCCCCCGCAAGTGCGGACGGTGAACATGATATACGCAACCCACATCCCCAAGAGGGAGCGGAAGCGTGTGCTCAGGGACGTATATGCGTTGGAGCCAGTCGCCCCAAAGTTCAACCCTTGGTCCTCCTGTCCGATCACCTTCGATCACAGGGACCACCCCACTAGTATCCGTCATGGCGGATTCGCCGCACTGGTCCTAGACCCAATCATCGACGGATTTCACCTCACTCGAGTCCTTATGGACGGCGGCAGCAGCCTGAACCTGCTTTATCAGGACACAGTGCGCAAAACGGGTATAGACCCCTCAAGGATCAAACCCACAAAGACGACCTTTAAGGGCGTCATTCCAGGTGTAGAGGCCCATTGCACAGGCTCAATTACACTGGAAGTGGTCTTCGGATCCCCGGATAACTTCCGAAGCGAAGAGTTAATCTTCGATATAGTCCCGTTCCGCAGTGGTTATCACGCGCTGCTCAGGCGAACTGCATTTGCTAGATTCAATGCGGTACCGCATTATGCATACCTCAAGCTCAAGATGACAGGACCTCGCGGAGTTATCACAGTCAATGGAAACACAGAGCGCTCTCTCCGAACAGAGGAGCACACCGCAGCCCTCGCAGCAGAAACGCAAAGCAACCTCTCAAGGCAATCAACCAGTTCGGCGCTTCACAGCCTGGACACCTTCAAGCGCGCTCGGGGCAATCGGCAAATAGACCGCCTGGCACGATCTGAGCTCGCGTAGCAATACGGCGGCCACCCCAATCCCAGCCCAGCGGCGAAACTCGTGCCGCGCGTACATAATTACGCATTAAAAATACCATGGGCACAGGTGGGGAGGGGGGCACAACTGCGGCACGCCCCAAGACGCGGCCCAAACCGCACTAGGAGCTTCCCATTTGGTTATTTTTCTTTTTCTTTCAGGACCTTAATCTCTGGAAACACTGTCCGGCAGCACTATTGCCGAACACACGATGTAGCAACCAAGGAGGCAGACAGCTACGTCATACCACAGAATTCCCAGGTTTATTACAGTAACGAGTGAAATATTCAATTTAACATCATTCTTTAGCTTGCCCTTGGAACGGACATAGTCCTACTCTTTGCTTATCGCACTATCTGTATCACTCTGCTTTAATGCAATTTTTTAATAAACAATGCATAACATTACGACTATTATTGCATTCTTGTTATATATATATGTGTGTGTTCATTAATGACGCCTTGCAACCGTACACTATGGTATGACCAATACACCAGGGGCTTACGTACCCCACAATGCGGTGTGAAAAGTCTGAACACTTTCACAAGTGCGGCACCCCGAACTTATAGCATTATATGCATCAGCTCCGAATCATGTCTTTGGTCAAATGTTGGGTTTGCCCGGCTCCTATGTTTTGGTACCTTACGTTCCGCTCTATCGGCTAAGGTAGCGCTAGGAGAACTACTGCGATTGTGCCCCAGTTCTGCCGGGCTTAGCACCTCAGTAGAGAAAGCTAAAACTGACTGTCATGATAAGGCGAGAGACTGGTCGCTGTTCGGCGAGGTTTTTCGAGTCCCTAAAGACTTATGCCGCTTAGGGCGAGGGGCCGGCCCTGTCCGGCTTACAGGCATGTATTGCGCCCTGAATTCGGCCTTCCAAATACCAGGGGCTTCGCCGAAATTTAAAATTATAGAATTCTATGGCTAAGTGAGAGTGATAAAGCATTATTAGTCCGGTTGCCTTGTTCATTGTGCTGAGCACCTCCCTCGAAGGACCCAAATATGGGAACAAGATTGCTCAGGTTTATCCCGAACACCCCAGCACTCGTGGCATGGGGGCAGAAGCCAAGGACTAGCCATCTCTCAGATTGGATAAACAGCCAAACAGAAGGTAATATTTTAAATTCAAACAAGCGTTGCATAGCGCATATGAAACAAGTTTTCATAAATACAGGATAAAACAAGCAAGTTTACTCAAATATTACATCTTTTGAACACTCGTCCACGATGAGACGGGCACCTGGCAGAACACCCTCATAGTACATCTCGGGGTGGCGGTGCTCCTTGCCCTCTGGCGGCCCCTCCTTGGTCAGATTCACAGCGTCTAGCTTGACCCACTACAATTTCACATGGGCGAAAGCCCGGCGTGCACCCTCAATGCAGACAGATCGCTTGACGACCTCCAGCCGCGTGCAGGCATCCACAAGCCGCCTCACCAGGCCGAAGAAGCTGTTCGGAAGGGCGTCGCCAGGCCACAGCCAGACAATAAAGCTCTTCATGGCCTGATCGGCCGCCTTATGCAGCTCGACCATCTGCTTCAGCTGGTCGCTCATTGGCATCGGATGTTCGGCCTCAGCATACTGAGACCAGAACAGCTTCTCCGTCGAGCTTCCATCCTCAGCCTGGTAAAATTGTGCGGCATCGGACACACTGCAGGGCAAATCTACGAATGCTCGTGAAGAGCTCCGGATCCGGGTAAGTAATCGGTAATTTACTTTTAAATGCTTGCTTTGCATATAGAAAGCCTTACCCGCCGCTATCTTCTTCATCGCGTCGATCTCTTGGAGGGCCTTCTGGGCCTCGACCTTGGCACTCTTTACGCTCTCAAGGGCCGCGGCAAGCTCAGACTCTCGCGTCTTTGAGTCAAGCTCCAACGCCTCGTACTTCGTCATGAGAGCCTGGAGCTCTTGCTGCACCTCGCCCACCCGAGCCTCGTGCTTCTCTCGCTCGGTGCGCTCCTTGGCCGCTTTATCTTCGGCCTTGGTTAGCACTTGCTTCAGGGTCGCCACCTCGATCGTGGCCCCTGGCAAACATACAATGATCCTGTCATTTTGCAATCGCGTCCTTTTTATATATACATATCTATGGACGGGGCATTACTTACCCCTGTTCTCCTCGAGCTGCCTCTTGGCAAGGCCGAGCTCTTTCCTGGACCCCTCGAGGTCCTGCTTCAGTACGGCGACCTCCACAGTCAGTGCGGCGGACGCCAGCAGCGAAGCCTGCATACGCATATTGACATACTTATATTAGACTCCTGTGATATTATTTGATCACTGTTCGGCTTTTCTTTGTGAACACCGAACAAAGCATCAGGGGCTACTGTCTATGCGGTAATATTTCTACTACATTTTAAAACACTTACCTCAAAGCCTGTTAGAAGGCTGGCACAGGCTTCAGTCAATCCGCTCTTGGCGGACTGAACCTTCTGGATCACCGCACTCATGATAGTGCGGTGCTCCTCATCGATGGAAGCGCTGCGAAGCGCTTCCAGCAGATTGTCCGGTGCCTCTGGATGGACAGAGGTCACCGGCACAGGCGTCTTGCCCCTCTTAGAAGGAGGCCGCCTGCCCGAGCCCGGAACCGCTGGAGGGTCCGGCGCGGTGTTCGGCTGAGGGCCGAACTCGGAGCTCTTGGGGGCCCCGTCCCCGCGGCGCCTGGAGTCCGGAAGTTCGCCTTGAGGCGCCTCCAGGACTGTTTCCCCTCGACCCGGTGCCTCTTGAGACAGCACCTCGGCGTCGTCAGCAGGATGAGGGGAGGTGGCGGTCGGGACTGGATCGCTATCCATGTCCGATGTCAGGACCCTGATTCCAAGTCACATCGATCTAGCCGGTAACACCTCATATCACTTTGCGGCCTCACGCACGGTATTCCCACGGGTTTCGCCTTACCATGGCCCGGGACCGTTTGCGCCTTTTGGCTCACGTATATGATAGTGTCGCTAGCATCCATATGACAGAGAACCCGGGCCGACATGGCTAGTCGTGAACCCAAAGCGGCACTAACCCATGGAGACAGGCATACATGAATCAACTTCGAGCATGTCGGTCAGCAGCGTGTGAATCCGGGCTGTAGCACTGGGCTAACAGGACTCCGGTAAACCGGGCTGTAGCAGGCTAGGCAGGACTCCGGATGTCACCACGTGACATTTCCCCGAAGGGACAGACACAGGAACGAAGTGAAACACATGCCGGCCAGTCAAGTGTCTTGAGCAGTAGTGCTGGGCTAGCAGGACTCCGATGAACCGGGCTGTAGCGGACTACTATGGCTCATGGAAGCATTATACTACATTTCCCCATAAGGGAGGCTGCCAAGGATAAACAACTAGATTGTCGGATCCCACACATACCAAGCATTTCAATCATACACACAATATGCTCGATATGTGTAAATACAACATGGCATCACAACATAACTCTACAACTCAAGTATTTATTCATTAGGCTCCGAGGAGCGAGATATTACAAACATGGGTCTCATGACCCAACAATCATAGCATACAAATCAAAGCACATGCGGAAGCTTAACATGTCTGAGTACAGACATCTACAAATGAAAAAGGCTAAGAAGCCTAACTATCTACCAGATCATGCCGAGGGCACAAGATCGTAGCTGAGGTATCAAGCTAAACGTCAAAGTCCACATGGTACTACTAGCGAGACTGACGTCTCTCTGCAAAACATAAAATAGGCAAACGTGAGTACAAATGTACCCAGCAAGACTTACATCAGAGCTATCTACATATGCATCGGTATCAATAAAGGGGGTGGTGGAGTTTAACTGCAGCAAGCCAGCTTTGACTCAGTGGCTAACCTAAACTACGACTGCAAGCAACTCTTTTGAGGTGGCGCACATGAGTCCACATATTCTCCATTCAATACACCACTATGGATTCGCTCTCGTCTCCCTACGAGAAGGCCATCCATAGCACTCATGCTTATCTTGCGCATTTTAGAGTATCCACTTTCACTTGTCTATGAACTGTATAGGCAACCAAGCAGTCCTTTACCGCGGACACGGCTATTCGAATAGATGATGTTAACCCTACAGGGGTGTACTTCTTCACACATGCTCTCACCACTTACCGCCATTTACACGACATGTACTCGGAAGCCCAACGAGGGTGTCGGCCATGGCCTACCTAAACACTCAAGTCTCTAGTCCAGGTTTATTGCCTATCCAGGTTCCATCCGCGGGGAGTCCGGCCGAGGTTTCCACATACGGGCCCGAACGATGTGTACAGGGTTCCGAGACACCAAACGGGCGCCCGGCATGCCCGGCCATGGTATATCTACCGCATCATAGCCCACCCCTGGGGTCAGCGCTACGCACGGCCGCCAACACATATCCTACAAACACCAGAAACTAGTTGCAACTCCTGGACAGAGGACTAGGGTGGTTAAGAAGCCGAGAGGATCAATTAAGGATCCCAATGCATGGTAGTAACTGGTTCTTAAATCACACATACAGATCTCGGTGCTTAAGGACGGTTCCAATGAAACAACCCACCATGTACTCCTACATGGCCTCTCATTGATACCTTTACCAAATCGTGTTCAACACACTTAGCTCACACACAGTAGGACATGTTCACAACTTTCCAATTCATCCCCGATGAATCAGACCTGACACAACTCTAAGAAATAGTAGGCATGACAAACAAGCATGAATGAGTAGGCACATCAGGGTTCAAACAACTCCTACTCATGCTAGTGGGTTTCATCTATTTACTGTGGCAATGAAAGGTCATGCAGAGGATAAGGGGTTCAACTACCGCAGCAAGTAACAGATGAATCATTGTTGTCCTAATGCAGTAAAAGAGAGCAAGAGCGAGAGAGTGGGATTGTATCGGAATGAACAAGGGGGGTTTTGCTTGCCTGGCACTTCCGAAGATAGTATATCTCTTCATCAGTGTCATCGAACTCATCGTCGGAACCACGTCTATCAAGAGGGGACAAACACTGGCAAACACAGAAAGAATACAATCAATGCAATGCACATTATGATGCATGATCATGACATGTCAATAGGCTGTGATTTGAGCTAATGCAACTAAAACCAGATTAAATGGAGTTGGTTTGAACCAAAGATTCAAATTCAACTCCATATGTGATTATTTAAATGCCACTTATTTGATTTGACCTGATCAGCAGGCATAAGTTGTTCAAACATGCATGATAAAGCCATAATCAGATTCTTTGGATTTTTCTGATCATTTTTCATATATAAATTA
Organism: Triticum urartu; assembly: GCF_003073215.2. Classification (NCBI taxonomy): domain Eukaryota; kingdom Viridiplantae; phylum Streptophyta; class Magnoliopsida; order Poales; family Poaceae; genus Triticum; species Triticum urartu. The sequence goes on from NC_053028.1 coordinate 672,495,476, forward strand.
TTTGATTTGGAGCTACGGTTGATTTTCTATGAATTTTAGAAGTTTTGGGCATTTTCTGGAATTTCCTGAATTAAGTTAAATCCAGAATATGAGTTATTGCGTCAGCACTGCGTCATTGTGACGTCAGCTGGTCAACTGGGCCGGCCAGGTCAAACCTGACCTGTGGGACCCATACGTCAGTGTCTCAGGCTGGTTTGGGTGGATGACAGGTGGGACCGGTCAACGTTGATTTGACCAAAGTCAAAGCTGACACGTGGGGTCCGCAAGATTAGCACTAATCTAAACAGAAATTAAACTAATTAATTTTGGCGCCGGGGCCCACACGGCAGTGGCACTAGGGTGTTAGTTAAGGCATCATTAGAGGCTAATGACATCGCCATGTCGGCTTCGCCGGCGATGGCCAGGCGCGGCGGAGGTGCTCGGAGTCGAGCTGTGGTGCTCCGTTTGAAGCTTAGCTGGGCTCTCTGGAAAGCTGGCGCGACGGTGCATCGAGTGGTGGTCGTTGTCGGGCCTGGGACAGCCGGAATCGACGCCGGCGACGAGCCTTGCGGCTGCCGGAGTTCGGGCAAGGCCGAACTCGTCGTTGCGGCGGCTCTGGAAGAACGGGGCCAGCTCCTACGTGATCTACACGATGCGATGAGGCTAACAGGCAGGGTGGCGAGGCGATTGCGTGGCCGGAGACACGTCGGCGACGAGCTCCGCGGCGGCGCGTGTGGTTGAGCTCGTTGTAGTCGTTGCAGCGAACGGAGGTGAGAACGGGGAGGATGGAGAGATGCAGGAGCTCACGGTGGTCACAGAAGGCTAGTCGGCGAGGTCGGGGATGAGCTAGAGCGAGTGTGACAGCGAAGGGGATCTCCGGCGACGACGGTGATGGCGAGGACGAAGCAATGTCTCCAGCGCGAGCGAGCGCTCGGGGCTCGGTCTTCTCGATGTAGTGGACGACGGTGAGGCTGTTGGACACGGCGGGGCAATGAGGAGGCGACATTGGGCGCGACTACGTCGGCAGTGCGGCTGCGGCGGCGGCGGCCATGGTGGGAGAGAGCAAGGAGAGGCGTAGGGGGGCGAATGGGGTGTCGGCGAGGTCGGGGCGACAACCAGGAGACGATCCACGCGGCGCAAAGGCGACCAGGGCGATGTAGAGAGGCTGGGTGGTGCGTGGCGAGCTCGGGCGCGCCATGCTCACCTCCCTGCCTACTCTGGCAAGGGGAAGCAGCTGGCTGGCACGGGCCAGCACAGTGCTGGGCCGGCCAGTGGGCTGCCAGGTAAGTTTCTCTCCCTTTCTTTATTCTGGTTTTGTTTTCTATTTTTCTATAGGTTTGTGGCTTTTCTAAAAATACTTAAACAGATCCAAAAATCATGAAACTGCTCAATGCCACTGTTTGGAATATAACCGACAGTAAACATTTTAGTTTATGATTATTTGAGCATTTAAAATATTTAATAGTATTTATATACCCAAATGCAAATACTATATGATTTAATTCAGAGCCCAAATATGTCATGGAAAAATGTGCAACACCTCTGGTTATTGCTTCCAGCATTTTCCAGAAATGATGAACATTTTTGAAAGCCATTTGGATTCACTGAGAATATTTTAGTAGAACCTAGTGAATTCCTTTGATGCTAGGGTTTAAACAATCCCCGTTTCAAGTTTCATGAAATTTAAACATGATGCATGGATGCAATGCCACTAGTTACAAGCAAACTCTAGGGTTGTGACATCCGACAAGCCCAGGGAGCCGTCCGATGATATATCGATGCTGGTTCGCGGCGGCCTGCATAATCATGTTCGACGTTAGGGAAAGCAGTGCGACAAAGGAATGCTATGAGTTACTCTAGTATCCGAATACTTACGATCTCCCCGGGGGCTTGGCCTGGGGCAACCACTCGTCTTCGCCCTCGTCGGCGGTGGTGGAACTGTCCGGAAGGAGAGTCCTCCCCTTCTTGGACCCTTCGGCCTCCCCAGTTGGGGCGGCCTTCCTTTTCTTGCCTCCCCCGCCTAGAGGGGGGCATCTTCTTCTTCCTCCTCGTCTTCGGGGGAAGAGTGTGCCGCGGAGTTATCGGACGATGAGTCCGATAACACCTGGCGTCGGGAACTCTTTCGGGCTCCCTTGGCCTTCTTGGTCTTCTCCGGCACCTTGTAAGGAGCCGAAGCCAGCATCTCCATCAGGAGAGCGCTCGCAATGTCTTCGGGCAAATGGGCCGGACAGTCGATCTGCCCCGACATCGCCACCCAGTCATATCGAAAGCCTGGAGATCAGACCCTGCGCATAATTAAGCTAGGGAAGATAAATGTCTTACGGGATGTATTGAACTCACCGAATGCGCTAACCGCTTTGCGCTTAGTCCACGATCCTCGGCGAGAGAAGGAGGGACCTAGGCGCCCTTGAACAGCACCTTCCAGACGTCCTTGTGCGTCGTATCAAAGAGCTCGCTCAGAGTCTAGTGCTGGGCCGAGTCGAACTCCCATAAGGTAAAATCCCGTTGGTGACACGGGAGGATCCGGCGGATGAGCATAACTTGGACTATGTTGACAAGCTTGAGCTTCTTGCTTGCCATATTCCGGATACATTTCTGGAGTCCGTCCAGCTCCACCGATGAACCCCACGACAGGCCCTTCTCCTTCCAGGAAGTGAGCCGTGTAGGGAATCCGGATCGAAACTCGGGGGCTGCCGCCCATTTGGCGTCGCGCGGCTCGGTGATGTAGAACCACGCCGACTGCCACCCCTTTATTGTCTCCACGAAGGAGCCTTCGAGCCATATGACGTTGGGCATCTTGCCCACCATGGCTCCGCCGCATTCTGCTTGTTGGCCTCGTACCACCTTCGGCTTGATATTGAAGGTCTTTAACCACATGCCGAAGTGGGGCCGGATGCGGAGGAAAGCCTCACACATGATGATGAACGCCGAAATGTTGAGGATGAAGTTCGGGGCCAGATCATGAAAGTCCAGCCCGTAGTAGAACATGAGACCACGAATGAATGGATGGAGGGGAAACCCTAGTCCGCGGAGGAAGTGGTGAAGGAAAACTACCCTCTCATGAGGTTCCGGGGTAGGGACGATCTGCCCTGCGGCGGGCAGCCGATGCGCGATGTGCACGGCTAGGTATCCGGCCCCGCGCAGCTTCTTGATGTCTCCCTCCGTGACGGAGGAGACCATCCACCTGCCTTCCTCTCCGGACATAATTGGAGAAGGTCGAGGTGGGAAGGGCGGACTTGGGCGCTAGAGCTCGAGTGTGCGAAAACGGATGGGTAAGGGAGGAAGAAGGCGTGGATAGAAAGGTGAATCCCTATCCCTTTATATGGGCGGACGAAACTAGGCGTCCTCACTTGCCTGGTAAAACTCGCTTATCCCCCAAGCACCGCAATTGATGGCGCGGTTGGGTTACCCACGCCCGTATTGATGAGAATCCCGTAATAAGGGGACACGATCTCTGCTTTGACAAGACATGTCGAAAAACTACCTCGCGTTATGTGCGGGGCTGGTTAAAAGAAACGGTTCGAATAATCACCGGGCCATGACGTAACGTCATGCTGCCAAAACAAGCCAGCAAATTAGATCTGCGAAAATATTATTCTCTCTACGGTGGAATGTGAAACTTATTTTGTAGGGTCGGACACTATCCTCGTATTCAAATTAGATCTTGAAGTCTATTTTATTTACTTTCATCGAAACGATTCTTCAGTATCAAAAATCACCAAATTAGGGCCTACTTCATCTTGTCTTAACCTCATGTTCGTATGGATGTTATGTTGTGTTTTTGAGTCTTGACCTAAAATAAAGTGACCAGAACCATTTTTAGAGGCACAACATCATTTCTTGTAAGTTGTAACAAATAAGGATATGTTTGTTCCCCTAAATAATAATAACAAGCAACTTAATATGTACTCCCTCCGACCCATAATATAAGATAACGACAGAGGGAGTACATGTTTGATGGTCTCTCTGAGGCCCCATAGCTGCGCCTAGCTCACACTACAAATGCCTCAGAGCCACACCCAGCACCGCTTCTCTCTCTCTCTCTCTCAATACAAATACGGTCTTTTACACATGGGTACAACAAAATAGATGAACGGAGAAAACCAATGGATATGAAAAAATAAAGGCATGAACAAAACAAATGAGTCATAACTGATGAGCATGTGTGGCCTCTTGTTGTAACTGAAATTGAGGTTGTTCGTTCACTCGGCCGAGTTCAGTCTGTCAAATAATGTGGGTATGTTTAGATTGCTAGCGAATACTACCTTACCAATTTTTCGGGGGTGAACAAAATATTGGTCCTTGTTTGAATGGTTGACAATTTTTTGGAACGGCAATGCTTCATCAGTAACTCTAGTACATTTTATTACGCAATGTTGGTCAACACATGGGAAGAAAAATATCAATCAAAATTTTGGTAGGACAAACTTGAGCATGGAAAAAACACACCCTGCATATGCTAAATGCGAGAATCATAACACTTGGTATATAGGTGCCCCATTTTATTTATAAAGACAAAACTCTAAACTCCCAACGATCTTAATGAACTACCAGCCCATTTACCCTCTATTCTCGATACACTCGCTTTCGTTTCCTGGCTGCTTTAGAGAAACCAGCAACTGCTCTTCTTTTAAAAAGTTATGAATTTGAAAAAAATGTGAATTTGAAAATTAGAATTCATGAATTTGTAATAGTTCATGAAATAAAAAGAAGTTCCTGAATTTGAAAAAATATTACAATTTCAAAATAAGACCAAGAATTCCAAATGGGAATTTTTTTAATAAAAAATTGAAAAAAGAATGAAAAAACAAAATGAGAAAAAGTAAAACAAAAAAACATAAGATGAGTAAATCCGACCGAAAATAGAAGAAACACCAATCCAAGCTTCCCAAAACAGAACTTGGGTAGGAGAAAAAACAGGACATAAACTTCCGTAAATCTGAGACTGGGCGAGGCCGGCCCATACAAAACCGGACCGATCTAGCGAGCGGCCGGCTGCTCGCTAGTCGTGCCGAGCGGCCGGTCTAAAACAAACAATTTTAGTCCCTAATCCATAAAAGATAATAGTTTGTCCTTTTCAATTGATAAAAAATACTACAACAGCAAACATGTGAAGAGATATGAACGTATTTATTTTAGGTTTTCAAATTTTTAAAAAGTCATAACTTTTAGATCACACTTCGGAATTAAGATCCGTTTTCATCGTTGGAACCTTCGCGACGTGCTCTTCAAAAGTAAATCCCATATGGGGATGTTTCGACGAACTAGTTTTCCTGCCAACTAAATATCAATATGTGTGTAACTAGAGTACATGCAGCGCCAACTAAGCATATGCGCGTGCCAATAGTCCTGAAGCAGGCTAGACATCAATGTGTGTGCAACTAGACTACATTGCCGCGCCAACTGAGTATATGTGTGTGCCAATAGTCCTGTCAACTAAACATCAATGCGTGTGCAACCAGACTACATTGCCACGCCAACTGAGCATATATGTGTGTAACTAGTCCTGCCAAATAAATATCAATTTGTGTGCAATTAGATTACATTGCCACGTCAATTGCGCATATGTATGTGCAACTAGTGTCCTGCCAACTAAAACATCAATATGTGTGCAATTAGATTAAATTACAAGCCAACTGAGCATATGTGTGTGCAACTAGTGTCCTGCCAACTAAATATCAATGTGTGCGCAACTAGACTACGTTACATGCCAACTAAACATCAATGTGTGTATAACTAGATTACATTACAAGATATGACAATTCATATGCGACTATGCGGACCCGATTGTGCAACTCTGTGGCCGTGCATGTGCCAACTAGGACTACTATGTGTTTCACAAAAAAAAATTAGGACTACTATGTGTGCAACTACAACTATTGTGTATGCAGCTCCAAAAAACTGGGTTTGAAAAAAATTGCATCATGCAGTATTAAAGTTGCACAAAGCAGTACTGAAATTGCACAATATAGCGTGAAAGTTGGCATCAAAAAAAATTCGTCGAAACATACTCATGCGGGATCTAGTTTCAAAGATCTTATCACAAAGAATTCAACAGTGAAAACGGATCTGAATTCCGATGCGCGGTTTGAAAGATATCGCTTTTTAAAAATTGAGAAAACCAATGTGAAGCTATTTCTTTCAAATCAGATTAACTAGTATGAACATATTAAATGCTGATAACGACATGTACTAGCAGATAAAAAAACAAGTCATGCATGGCTAGAAAGCCCGACTGCTCATTCTCGTCAATTAGCGCACGGTCACTTTTTAGATTTTGGATACAAAACCTACTACATGGGAGACGTGTAGCATTAGTGCACTATTTCACACATATGCGTCAAATACGAAATGCCCAAGACGGGAGCTCCTATTGGGAGTATAGCTCTTCCCCGGTCCCTGCTAGAACACACGTGCATTGCTACGTGCAATAGTGCATATTAAATAAATCAAACAAATGATTAAAATCCTCTAGGATTTTAAAATTCAATCGTCCCAAATTCAAATCATATGTGGAGGAAAATATCATTGTCTGGACTATCTGTTATGTTATCTTCAACATCCGGGTCCAACACAAAAACCCCACCCTACACGCACCTTTCTCTTCTCCTGTCGACTCCCCTTCCTACTTGGTTTCCCGTCGTAGTGAGACATTTCTCATTGGTACCCTCTCTTTTAAAACAGAGTGACACCCACCCCACCTTCATCGTGTGTTGCAATAAGGACGAAATTTTTCATATTTCAAATATAATAAAATGGGTTGAACTAACCCATACTATTGCCACAAAATAACAAACAACTATAGAGATCATTCTCAAAGATCCATTCAACTTTGCAAAAACACGCAGTAAAATAATTTGTTTTAAGTGTTTCTAATTGTATCGCAATTGGTGTCAATATTTTTCTCCCATTTCGCATATCTCGTATCTATTTTATGTTTGCAACGCCTTCAGTTCAACATGTCAATGTCAATGATGAAACGACGTCATATGTCCCTTGAATTCTGCAACTGGTGAAACAGAAGAAAAAACACATACACACTGACGTGGGAGGCGACTGACAATCGGAACATATTTCCAGACACCAATAAGATCCACCTCCAGCCCACACATCACTCCTTGCTAGGAGGGATACTTGTCGTTCTTCTCTTCCTCGTCCTCCCCTACATCTTCTACTCATAGCCTTTTCGTCAACCCATTTCGTTGGCACCAACCAGTACCACATCAACATCAGTGCGTTCGTCAGCAACGCCTCATCTTCTTCTTCCTCCTTCCTCACTAGCTTTAGTTATTGTTCCTACTTATTTCCTATAATACTATTTCTTTCTTTTGTCTCTTCATTTTCTGGAACACTACTCTTTTCTTCTCCAACACCATAGACCACATGGTCATTTTAGTTCGTTTTCCTTCTTATTCTTGAAACACTCTTCCTTTCTACTATAGCATAAACCACCTGACTAGTATAGTGTCGTGATGTCATCGACCGCGAATGTTTCGGCAACCACCAGTGTGTGGACATCCTGCAGAGCATGGTCATCATCCATCTTGGTTAACACTTGGTCACCCATGTCACGAACGGATGGTGGTTGTTGTCCATGTTGGCAAGCGGTGCTCGGCCACGTCGCTAAGAGCTTGTTGACCGTCCTTGCCCTGCGAGTGCTTTCAAAATGATTCGACACGATTAAATGTCTGCTTAATTAATTGGACAAATAATTAACTGCATGCCTAATTCTTTGCATGCCTAATTAACTATCACCAAATTATTTAATTATCTGCTTAATTGGAAAAAATCTCTACCTCTAAGTATCAATCTATCTATCTATCTATACCTATACTAATTTTGGACTCCCCAGAAATTACCACATTAATTAGAAATTACTGGCCGTTCATCTACTGGGCCCGAATTATAACGGTGTAGATCCACCCATATAAGCCTTGGTAAAAAAGCAATCTAGAGCACCTTTCAAAAAAAATAATCAAAAGAATCTATCGTATCTATCTATATCTATATCTATCTATCTATTTACCTATATCTATCTATCTATCTATCTATACCTATACTAATTGGGCACTTCCTAAAAATTCTCACGTTAATTAGATTTTACCAGCTGTTAATCTGGTGGGCCCGAATTATTACAGTGTAGATTGATTCATTGAACTAAAAAAAACTCACATATATCTCTCATCTCTCCCAGAACCCAACGCTCTTAATCTCTCACATCTATCTGAACGAAATAAAGAGTCCACAACAATCATGGGATGAGATTCAATCTAGATGCAAAACCTGCCCGCATGTTAAAAAAAACTGTCCACGCACTTTTGTAAAAGAAAAAAAAGGATTCAGCTATGTAAAAAAAACTCATTGCGTCATCGACGTCATCGAGCGATGCTCTCCCTCCGCCGATTCTCGCCTCTTCTCTCTCGATCCCCCTCCACCGCCGCCTCGCCTCTCCATCTCTCTCTCTCTCTCTCTCTCTCTCCACGATCTATTCTTCTTCATTATCTCTCTCTCCCTAGATGGAAGACAAATCCATCCACAATCTCTTCCTCTCCATTATCTCCCTCGCCCTCACAGGAGAACAAAATCGTAGGATGGATTCCATGTCTTCAAGGAGTTTTTCCTAATGTATTAGATCCATATTTTTTCACACTATTTATTCTAGATTTGTTTTCTTGCAGGTTTAGAGCGGAATCAATTTTTGCCGTCTCCACGAATTGGATCCTGAATCTTCTCACGTATAAATTTTGGATGCTTTATTGAGATCAGGTCGGAGCACACGAACAATGCCCATCATCGCTGCTCAAGATTCTCCCACTCTGCATGAAGTTTGTCTCTGGTCGGTTGCTGTCATTGGGCAGGTTAGCGAATCGTCCTCCCACCCAATATTTTTTAGCAATTATTTGTTCCGCTGGTTAGATGAAACATGTTGCTTACTTATTGCACGAAGAACTGACTTGATCATAGTGTTACTTTCTTTTTTTGAATTAAATCCTTAATTTGATAGCTGCTTCCCTAAATTAGTTTTAGAACAATAAATCAATTGACAGTAGAGTAGCGCATGTACGTGCAAAGTTAGATAGGCAGGTGGATAGATTCCGTCGAAGTCACACGTACGAAGCTAGCTCACATACGTAGAGCCGCCGCCTTGATGCGTGTACGACAGTACGTACAGAGGAACAGGAAAATTTCGACTAGAAACACGCACGCACACAACACAGGAGCACACAGCGAATTGATGGCCACAGGACCATGTGAGTCCTATTTGATTTCTTTCTATTGATCCCACTATCCATTACATATGAGGTGTTATTTACATACATGTATATATATTACTTGGCTTGACTTAATACAAACCTGGCATGCGCATCCATGTAGGATACACATGCATACACGGCGGACGTGGGATTAACTCTAATACCCTAGAGGGTAAACAAGTACTAATCTTCAGAATTTTGTGTCCATAGCGATTAATCTTTTTGTATTCCTTTAATTTGTTATATTCAAGTTCTACATTATTTCTTTTTTGCAGTCTTTGGTTGAAGACAATGGTCTGCGATATACTCGATGCGAAGGATTCCTGGAAAGGTAATTAGGCTTTAGCATGCCATTAACCCTGAAAGCAATGAAATATTTTTTTCTAGCGATTTGTTATACTGTTTTTTCAATCACATTAGTAGAGTACGCAGTTCACATTGTTTACATACTACACGGCAACCAAGAGTTAATCAAAGTTTTGTACTCGGCTTGCGCCTCTAATAATCTCCGCAATTGTGTATTCCTTTCATATGTATTGAAGTTATGTTTTATTTTTTTTCTTTGCTTCGAAAGCAATGGCACCTGATATGCTTGATTCAATTAGCAAGGAAATTGATTAAATAGGAAATTAGGACTTATAGAAGCTATTATGAATTTATAGGCTTCTTTGTCTATCATAATGCATTGTATTTGCTTCATAGCAAGGTAATGAAACATTGGTTAGCAAGATATGGCCATTGGTCTACCAAGCTTCCGTTTACATGGTATCAAATTTTCGGTTACATCTTTGTGGAATTTCCATCCATTTGAAGGTGACAACATACTGGTATTTTTTTCACATGATGAAATTTCACGATATAAAATGTCTAAAAAAATTGGGATAGCCAAACAAAGATGCACATTTTCTAGCATTGATGTTCTTTCGAGCAAAGATGCTAGACGATTTACTTATCTGGTAGAACTATATTTGTTGAAATTATGAATTCATATGGTCTCTCCATATTAACACTGCCTAAAAAAAGAACCATGTAATTTGCACCGTTACATGTGATTTGGGTGCAACAACAATCTGCACCATGTTTTAGGAAGAGTAAAAATATGATTAAGAAATCTGCAATATTATGGATAGATATGGATGATTGTGACATTAATAGAGGACAGACAAATACAGAAAATATGTGCACAGCAATTGGTAGATGCCAATACCTCATGTATAGTTACCAAGATTATTGTGTATAGGATGCTCTATATTGTTCACTATCTACCACATGCCACATTATATAATTATTCTTTTGTGTTAATTAACAAAAAAATGTTTTCGTATAAGCATGTTGCTGGCAATAAGATAATTGTGCAGGAAACCAAAAAGACTAGGATGGGAACACATGTTGCATTTTATTCTGATGAAGAATTGGGAATAAGGGCATTCAGGATAGAGATGTGGCAGCATTGATATAGTACCGGAAAACAGTGCTGATGTTGAGCATTCAGAAATCAGAGGAACCAAGATTATTCGAAGATCAACATAAGTACGAGCACAAGCAAATTCAGGAATTGAATAGGATAAGTATGTAAGCTTTCTTGGTGTATTTTCCTGTTCTTTCGTAATATAAGTATCAGGCCTCAATAATTGCTATAGACATTTAAGTTAGTGACTAATACATTCTTTTTATAGTTTTCTAGTAGAAAACTTCAAAGCAAGCGCTGATTGCTCATGAAGTCATTGTAAACCAGCATAAAAAATTTGGGACACGGAGAACAAGTCGTGTTATGCATCTTGATCAAGAATCAAAAACTAAGGGATGAAAGGAAACGAATGAATCAAAATTCATGGAATAAAGAACAGTGATGAAGAAGACCGCAAATCAAAAACTGGAAGGTTCTCAAAGTCATAAAGATTCCAAACTGAGGACATTGTGTAATGGGGTTGATAAACAATCGGCGACCTGAGACATTCCAAAACATGGTGCATCAAGGACTAGAAAACAAGTAGCGCATTGATAAATATTTAGTGACATTTAGGATTTTTCAAAAATGTACATGCACATCAGATTTGTACTAAATGTACATGCACATCAGTTTTTTATTACAAAAATGCCAATTAATCTGTAGTAGATGTTTGGGTTATATCTAAATGTCTAAAACAATTAAATATTGATCGCCCCTATTGCTCACTAGCCATGGTCAACATGTGTCAAACTTAGTGGAAAAAATCCAAACAACAAGATCTAACTATTACAAAAAAACCAGGAATTAAGCATATACCCGTTAATCTACCTAGATTATATAATGACATTGAAATATAATACAGTAATATATCAGGTGACCAAACATTCCAAATGTGAAAATAAAACAAATACACAGGAAAAGGTTGCTACCTAAGTAAACCAAGCTCCCAGCTTGCGATACTAGAACCTAATGGTAGTCATCTAACATCATTAGAGCAGAAACAAAGGAAGCTATATCGGAAAGAAAGAAATATTCCATCTGACATTTTCAATAGGCCATAATTACTTGTCTGTCTAATCAATTATTTGCATTAATGACTCAGTTTCCAAATTGATTACGGTGTGAAAAATTATATTTAATGGGCCTAATTAGGTGCATATGTAATTAAGTATTCTAAGCAAGCCTTCTGAATGCACACACCCTTCTGGCACGGGCTCAGCTCATTACCTTTTTTTTCTTTACTTGAGAAAATGGGGATGTGAGACCGAAGCCTAACTATGAGATTCAATACAAACGCGATAACCAACGGGGAGACCTCACTTGTTGTGTCTAGGCACTTCTTTCTTAATGTAATCCTAAACCTTACAAAAAACTTCTATTTTTTCTTTGTTTTTTTCTTTTTTCTCTTTCTATCTTTTTCTTTTCAATATGCGCGAAGTTTTTTTAATTCATGAAAAAAAATCAAAATCATGAACTTTTTTGTCGAAACACATAATCTTTTTTCAAATTTGTAAACTTGTTTTTAAATCCTTGAATTGTTTTTTCAAATACATTAATCTTTTGTTCAAAATCAGTGAACTTCCTACCAAATTCGTGATTTTTTTAAAAACATCAAGAATTTTTTTCCGATATCATGAATTTTTTCCCAAAATCAATGAACTTTTCTCGAATTTGTGAACTTTTTTCCCAAAACCGATAAACATTGTTTTAAAATTGCATGAAATTTTATCCCAAGATCGATGAATTTTTGGAAACCAACGAGCCTTATTTCAAATTAATGATTTTTTTTCAGCGAACATTTATTAAAAAAACTACAAAATATTTACATATTCGTGATTTTTCTTTGAAAATTACGAAGTTTCTTTGAATTCGGTGAAAAAAATTGTTCTTTGTGAATTTTTTATACCTTTTATAAACATGATTTTCTCTTTTTTTTTAGACAACCTCGCGAAGCTTTTTATTATGCGTCACAATGTTTATAGGGACGAAAGAAAGGTCATCCGGATTGTCTAACCACACACGGCGGCCAATCCCAAGTGAAAAAGCATGCTTCGCTAAGTTGTGAGCCTCGAAATTCGAGCTCCTAAATTCGTGATTGAAAGAACACAAAGTAAAAGTTTTAGAGTGGTCTCTAATCTCACGAATAACAGCACCATAAGTAGTTGCGCTGCCCTTGTTGATATCCTCGATAACCACCTTACAATCGGAAGATACAAAAATCCTGCCCTCATAAAGATCTTCAGCCAATGCTAGCGACTCCCGGACTACAATTGCATGTTCATCTCATGCATTCGAGCATTTTCCCCGTTGTCCGTTTTGCATTCCGGCGCTTCGTTCTCCTCCGGTGGCCATTTCTAGCTTCCTTTCGTGTGTGGGGATTAAACATTTCCGGATTGGACCGAGACTTGTCATGCGGCCTTGGTTTACTACCGGTAGACCGCATGTCAAGTTTCGGGTCATTTGGACTTCGTTTGATACTCCAACGGTTAACCGAGGGACCGAAAAGGCCTCGTGTGTGTTGCAGCCCAACACCCCCCAAATTTGGCCCAAAACCCACCAAACTCTGCTCCATGTCCTAGAGCGTTTGATCACGATCGCGTGGGAGAAAACCGCACCTCATTTGGACTCTCCTAACTCCACTTATGCCTATTTATACCCCTCCATTTTCGGATCTCGTCTCCCACCTCGAAACCCTTCTCCAAGAAAAACAGATCAACCCCCGCCACCGACGGACGTGTCCGGATCGGACCGGACGACGTCCGCCGCCGCCTCCCGTCCAGTCCGCGCGCGCCACGTGGGCCGCGCCCACATCGCCGCCGCCGGGCCCGCCTGGCCCGCGCCTCCAGAGTTGTAGGGTCCTCAATTCCCGTTAGAGTAAAAACGGATGCACCCAAAAACAAGCCCTGATGATCTCTGCAAACTGCTGCAACTGCTCCTGCAGCATGTCTTCTGTTAATCGCCGCATCTACATTGATCTTAAAGAAGACATGCTTTTTCTCAAAACGAAGACGGTGAACGGTCAATCGGTCAACAGTGGGCCGTTCAACTGCCGCCGGTTAATCGTGACACAGCGAACCAGGATAACCGGCAAGCCCTCGAACAATGTGATTCGCTTGGCCGGCCCATGAGTGCGCCGGTTACTCTCCTTGGTGCTTAAGGCGCTAGGGTGGAGCTCTCCCGCAGTGAGATGGGCAACCCCCTCGCCTCAAGAGCTTTCTTAACGGGCGTCGTATCACGTGAATCCAGCATCCATCATGCGTCCATGTGTCCGCTTCTTTTCAATCATCCGATGTAAATCGTGTGTGTCTCCTCGTCTGAATGTATTTTTACACTAAACCGCCTGCCCCCGGATTTCTTATTTGCATAAGTGCCCCCTGAACAATGAAGAACATCACAACCTCAATATGTTCCTAATCCCTTCCGCCCATGTTGCTCTCCCAATGGCCCCGTCGATCTGGCTCTCCCTGTCCAGGCGCCGGCCGGCCGGCGAACCATGTTTGCACTCGTACAGCACGCCGAAGGTCTCCGCCGCCGAGTCAACCACCCTCCCCAACCTCCGGAGTCGTCCACCTCGTCGTCGGCCCAGCCGCCGACACCAAAGACGGCCGTAACCTCTGCACTCCACACTCGTCCAGCATGTCGGCGGTCCCCACCGTCGAGGCAACTGCCTGCCCCAACCTCTGCAGTTATCCACATCGTCGCCGGCCCAGCCACCGAGGCCACTGACGGCCGTAACGTCTGCACCTTCTACTGACACGCTGCAGACTAGCGTGGGCAGCGAGTACAGAGTGTACTGCGACTTGCTGCAGACTCCCTTGGAGAGCAAAATGACAACCAAGTCTGTGCATGCCTGTACTACTTGCACACTGAGCTTCTTAATGCCTGTACTACTTGTTCTTGTTCGATGTATGCATGTAGTACTTGCAAATGAGCTTCTGAATGTGGATTGTGATCTTGTAGAATGCAAACTATTGTTGGGTGTACAGCTTCAGAGTTGTGATCTTGTACAACTTCAGAGTTGTAAATGGAAATTGAAGAAACACACATCTATTTCTTATTACCTGTTCCTATTGGCATTTGAGGTGTCCCTTACATACTGCATGATGCAATATAACTCAAATGATGGTAGTCCGATGTATCTTCAAAATTTCTGGACATGATGCAGGCTAACAGTAGCAAGCAGACCAAATGAATCCATGGATAAAACAGCCTGTTGCTGCTCCTTGGAAACCTAGTGCCTCAGTCTCCACTCAAATTTTCTTGAACAATACATAAATAAGAACAAGTTCCGAAAGCACCAGACACAACTGAAACACAAAGCATGTTCTGACCACTACATAGATTGAATTAAACACACATCCAATGTGACAGAAATAAGACAAAAGCTGGAGAATAAAAATAACTTCTCATCCATTACATAGATTGAAAAATTCTGTAAAACTAACAAAATGGAATTAATAAGCCATGTGTCTTTTACGGAGTTGCGGCTATCATGATTGACCATTTGGAAGCATGTCTTGCACATTCGTGGTTTCTTTTCCTTGACCTTTTTTGCTTGGACAATTGCGACTGTCATGAAAACCTATTTGGTTGCATGTCTTGCACAAGCGTGCAACCTTGGCCTTGGCTTCTTTGTTCCTCTCCTTTTGTACTAAATCCTTTCCTGCTCATTGCATTTGCCAGCTATTTGTTGATCCCATTGCTGCACCCACATGTACATGATAAGCCTTGTAAATTAACCGGATAAAATGACACAATATTGGCATAGATAGTACATCCCAATCTGTATTCAGCCAACAATGCTAATGGAAAGGACTGAAGCCAACAATGCTAATGATGCTCCTGTAACTTGGTATACTCCATGCAACACGGCAACAAGTCATAAAAAATAACAGAGAGACATTTTCATAAAAGACTTATTTTTCATCCATTACAACGTACACAAATCAATTAGAGTTCTTTCTTATTTGTTACCTGACGCTCCATGTGTCGTACTTAAATTCAGTTCATTGTCTGCAGTTGTAGAGGTTTTTGTGGCCACAGCAGTGCAAGTGAGATGGTCTTCCTGATGGGTACATGTTGAGGAAAATTCAGGGTCCCCACATGATGAATTAGGGAGGAACGAGGGCAAGCAGGTTCTAGCCATCGAAGTTGATGCAGATTCATTGTCCATGACAGCAGAAATCGCCATGGTTGTTGGTTGTGCTATATCTAGCAAGGAGGACTTGTCCACCATGCTGATCGGGAGTTGGCCATGCTGATCGGGAGTTGGGAGATGGATTCCTTCATGGTCGTCGTGGTGATTACCCGTGGCCGTGATTGATCAGGCAGATGCATGCCGCCGTGGCCGTCATTGGGATACAGGTCGAGGGCTTACTCTTAGATTGGGAAACGATTGGGGAGTGGTGAACTGGGAGAGCTGCCCTCGCTGGGGTTTATTTTGCAAAATTGACAGGGCAAACTTGGCTGGAGGCGGGCGTGTTTGTGCAAAAATAGGCCGAACTAACAGCAGGCACAAGATCTTGATCTAACGATTGGCGACGAGGGGATGCATGGATGCCGGGTTCACGTGATATGGTATCTTAACGGGGCAGCTAAGCATGGACGAGCGTTGATTATTTTTCCTTTTATTTACATTTCTCAAAAGTATAGAAACTATGTTTGAATTTTAAAAAAGTACATCGTGCATTCAAAGAAATGTCGATTTCACTCTAAAACAAATGTTCACTCAACCTTTAAACAAAGTGTGTGCGACTTGAAAATTGTTTGTGACATTAAAAAAATATTCACGTATTTCAAAAAAGTTTGAGGCTTTTAAGAACAAAAGATTTATACAATGTAAAAGAAAATTTCACTCACGTGTTAAATTTTTATTGGTACCATTAATAAATTGACATTTTTCAAATGTTTATAACATGTAAAAACATGTTTTCGTAAGTTCAAAAAAATGTTTCATACCATTCAAAAAATATATGTGACATTAATAAAATGTTCACATGTTTCAAATAATTGTATGTGACATTTAAAAGAAAAACATTATAAGACTAAAAAACGTTATACAACGTAAAAACAATGTTTGTGTCATATAACAAAATGTTCCCCACCATTAAAAAAAACATGACATTTCCAAAAAATTATTCAAGCATCTCAATGTTAATACATTGAAAACCAATGTCCGTGTAACATCAAAAAAAGTTTCATGCCAATTATAAAAATGGTCAACGTGTATTTCAAAATGTTTAATATTTATTCAACCAAATGTTCCAAACATGATTTTGAAACCAATAATAAATCAAGTATTATGAAAAATGGTCAGTTTATATCAAAATATGTTACGCATCTATAAAAAAATGTTCAACATTAAATTGTTTTACATTTATTTGAAATAATAAAATAAAAAAGTAACAAAAAAGGAGAAAACCGACGAACAAACACAGAAACCAGCACATTAAAAAGGAAAAATAAGCCTAAGCACTGTAAACAAACTAAAACAACCGCAAACTGCAAAAAAAATGAAAATCACCATAGAAAGCATGTAGAAAAAATAAAGGGAAAAAAACAAAAGCTAGTAATAGAAGCCTTCCTGAAAATTGCTCCCCAGGACCCGTATTGTGCTGGCCATCTTGTTAAGCTCTACTTCAGTGGTGCGGCTACATCGCCTGACGAAAGCTGGAGCAACCGCTCATGTCAGGGCGTCGCA
Source organism: Triticum urartu (assembly GCF_003073215.2). Lineage (NCBI taxonomy): Eukaryota > Viridiplantae > Streptophyta > Magnoliopsida > Poales > Poaceae > Triticum > Triticum urartu. Next base: position 672,512,859 of record NC_053028.1, read on the forward strand.
AATGAGCCAACCAAGATAGGTTCCGGACATGTTCGTCTTTGTCCTGTTTTTACCTTCATTCTTTTCCTATTTATTATTATTATTTTCGAAAGTATTGTAAAACACATATATTTAGAAACATAAAACAAGTAAACATAAATAGTAAATTTGAAAAAATCTTCACAATGTAAAACAAATGGAGCTTAATTTAGAAAGAAAAAGTTTATAGCATATTAGAATAATGTTTGTGACATTTTAAATATGTTCACATGTTTCCAAAAATATGTGATATTATAAAAAAAATCATATATTTCAAAACATTTAATGTATATAAAATAAAGGTGTCAAATGCATATAAAATATGTTGAAAGCAAACAGATGTATTTGGAAAATGTTATAACTACATCAAAAACATGTTTTAGATGTATATGAAAAATGTACAATGTTTATGAAGAAGTAGAAATCATACATGTATAGGAAATAATTGTTAATCATGCTATTTAAAAATGCTAACCATGTATTAAATTTTTTTGATCATATATTAATACATATTAAAGAATTATAAAAACTGTTGATGATGTGTGGAGCATTTGTTAATGGCAATAAATATTTTCTTATATACAATGTACATTTTTGTACACTTCAGAAACATTTTCATATGCATTTTTAACATTTTTATAATACTAATTTAAATTTTTGAATATATGGTTTTTGATATCTGTTTTTCATTAATGCAATTTCTACATTTTTAGTATACAATATCACATTTTTATATACACTTTTAACATTTTTTTGAAAACATGGTCAACATTTTTTCATATGAACAAAAGAAAATAAGGAAACCACTCTTGCAAAAAGCACGGAAGACAGTAAAACCGAGAAAGAATGAAAAAAATAAAACTAATAAAAAATACAAAAAGAAACCGAAGAAAAAGTAAATAAAAAGGTGAAAACCAGGAAAAAATGATGAAAATCCAATAAAGAAACAAAGTAAACCGGTGAAAATCAAAGAAAAAAACCTGATAAAAACTGAAGAAAAGCCAGGGCAAAAAAGGAAACGTAAATAAAAGGAAACAAGAAAACCGAGAAAGAAAGAAAAGAACTGAAGTATAATGAAGAAAGAAACCCAAAGAAAACTGGAAAAGGAATTTAAAAAATAGTGGAAATTACAAAATAATACGAAAAAGGAAAGAAAGGGGGAAAATGAAACAAACAGCGATAAAAACGAACCAAGGAACGAAGACGTTATACTTGGCTGGCCCATTCGCGCAGCGCTTCATAAAATTTCGGGCGAGGGGAGTTATCATCATGATTTAAGCGAGATATAGCTCCCGAGCTATTTGAGTCAGCGCATTCTTGTGTCTCGCTGGTAGCAAGACCTAAGGAACCCTCGTTCAAGGGGCATTGCGATAGCGTCGTTTCATTTCTCTTTTTTTCACATTTACCGATTACGTTTTTTGCTTTTTTTACCTTTGTTTATACTATATAATATTCTCAATAAAAATATTACAAAAAACACTGTAATTTTTTTTTATAAATATTGATCAAGCATTTGAAAAAATTTAAATGCATATAAAGAGATGTTTATCATGTATACAAAAAACATTGTGCAAAATTTTGATCATGTATTTAAAAACTATTAATCAAGGCGTTTCAAAAAATGTCGAGCAAATATTTTCAAATGTTAATCAAGCATTTGAAATATGTTAAATGTGTACAGAAAAACTGGTGATCATGTATTAAAAAATGATGGATTTTTTTCTCATGTATAGAAAAATGTTAATCAAGCCTTTTAAAAAATGTTGAATAACTATTTAAAAATTTTAATCAAACATTTAAAAAATCTTAAATTTGTATGTAAAAAATTGAAAATGTACTGAAAAATGATGAAAAAATATCATCATGTATATAAAAATGTTAATCAAGAATTTAGAAAAAATGTTGAACACGTATTTGAAAAATGTTAATCAAGCAATGGGAAAATATTAAATGTGTATAGAAAAATGTTGACCACGTACTAGAAACATATTAATATTTTTTGAAAAATATTAATCAAGCATTTATAAATTTTATGATATATATATATATTTATAGACTATATATTCAAAAAATGTTAATATTGTTTTAAAAATATTAAAAGAAACAATGTGCATAGAAAAAATACATGAAACTTGTATTTGAAAAAATTTAAACATGTATTGGAAAAATGTATTAGATATATACTAGAATGTGTATTACAAAAACAATGAAAGCCCGTTAGAAAAGTAAAAACCAAGAAAGGAAATAATTAAGTCCAAAGAAAAATGAAGACAAAAATAAAGAAAACGGAGAAACCCTGTAGCGACCAGACCTCAAAACGATCTGATCTCTGTGCTCCGGTGTCATCCTGGATCAGTATGCTGACACCACACAGTACTCGGAGGAGGATTTTATAGCAGAAGTAGCAATCACACACTTATTACATCGAATATGCAGGGTCGGACACTATCCTCGTATTCAAATTCTTCTATGATGTATTCGGAGAAGGAACCCGCCTTGCAATGTCGAAAACAATATTGCGCGCCGGACTCATCGTCATTGAAGTCTGGTTCAGGGGCTACTGAGGGAGTCCTGGATTAGGGGGTCTCCGGACAGCTGGACTATCTCCATTAGCCGGACTGTTAGACTATGAAGATACAAGATTGAAGACTTCATCTCGTGTCCGGGTGGGACTCTACTTGGCGTGGAAGGCAAGCTAGGCAATACGGATATGGATATCTCCTCCTTTGGAACTGACCTTGTGTAACCCTAACCCTCTCCGGTGTCTATATAAACCGAAGGGTTTTAGTCCGTAGGACAACAATCACAACATACAATCATACCATAGGCTAGCTTCTAGGGTTTAGCCTCTCTGCTCTCGTGGTAGATCCACTCTTGTACTACCCATATCATCAATATTTAATCAAGCAGGACGTAGGGTTTTACCTCCATCAAGAGGGCCCGAACCTGGGTAAAACATCGTGTCCCCTGCCTCCTGTTACCATCCGGCCTAGACGCACAGTTCGGGACCCCCTACCCGAGATCCGCCGGTTTTGACACCGACAACCGTCCCATCCATGCCGAGAAGCAGCGTGGGTTCCGCCCCGGGCGACGCAATGCTGGATAGATACCCCGTGGATGACATCATGGAGAACACTAACTGCGAGCTACACTTCAAAATGAAGAACATATCCATGAAGGTGGCGGACGTCGTTGCTTTTACAAATCCCCCCGAGGCAACCTTCCATTGCAATCTGATTCCAGCGGGCTATGCTCGTGTCTTGGTTGATGAGGTGGTGGACCAATATTCGGGGTTAGAGCTTGACATTCCTGGAGGTGACGAGGAGAATGCACTGGGAGAGGCCAAACATCGTATCATCCTATGGAGAAAGGATTACATCATCTTTCGAAGGCCACCGACACCGCGTCAGCCGACTCCTCATCGAAGTCTGCCACCGAGTCAGCAGACTCCCGCTCCTCCAAGTCCACCAACGCGTCAGGCCACTCTTCCTCCTCCAAGTCCTGCAAAGCGTCAGGCCACTCCTCCTCCAAGTCCGACACAGCGTCAGACCACTCCTCCTCCAAGTCCGGCACAACTTCAGACCACTCCTCCTCCAAGTCCAGCACAGCTTCAGGCCACTCCTCCTCCTCCAACTCAGCCACGTCAGCCATCTCCACCACCTCAGCAATCACGGAAGAGAGCCGCCGCAGCTATGGTGCGTAGCGGTACAAGTCGAGGTAGTACGGGAGGTATAGGCGGAGGTAAGCGATTTCAATATGGTCCAAGCCTCGCGCCTCTTCCGCAGAGGCCTTACGACAAGTCCGAGGAGGAAAACGCAGCCATAGTGAAGGCCCATGTGGAAGCCCATTTTGCACCAAAACCGCCACCGCCGCTAATGGTGAAAGTGCCTGAGGAAAAGATTGACCACTTCATTCATATGGCTAGAGCACCAGCTCCCAAGCCTGTTGACACAGACTATGAGCGCCACCTCAGGAAGTTAAATCGAGCACGTCTACAGAATGAGGCGAGCTCGAGCTCGAGCAAATCAGCTGGCAAAAAATGCGGTAAAACCGTTCCCCGGCTGGGAGAACAGGCGGCGCAATCAATCCCCCCGCTTGTTGTGCCAACAACAAATGAGAGTACGCGCGCCCAATATTATTGTGGGCAAACCGTTAACGTTCCCCAGCTGGGCGATGTGCTAATAACCGAGCAGCATATTGAGCAGGCTGAAATGCTCAAGATCACTGTTGGACAACTCCTCGATATTGAGCCCATGTCTCCGCTTAGAGAGGAGGAAATAAAACGGAAATATGTCCGGGGCCAACCTTTGGTCGAGCCAGACGAGGTCAAAAAGCTCCCAACGAGAATGTATGAATTGCATCAATGGTACATTAACATTACCAAGATTTCCAATCGAGAGTCCCTCATGGTGAATGTCAAGAAGGATCATTACTTCCATGAGAAAGCTGTGTCCGTTGAGTATTCAGAACTATTTCACTTATACAATCAAGACGCACTCGACAAATCTATCATCAGTTGCTATTGTCTGTAAGTGATTTCTTTCTGTAATTTAAGTCTCAAGCTAGCTGTAGTGATCATTTTGACAATCATTACCTGTAATTATCCTCACTATATTCTTTTCTGTGGTATTATGCAGGATGAAGATGTATGAAATGAAAAAAGGTGCACGCTATGGCATTGGGTTCATTGACCCAAATACCATTAATGAATACACATGGAAATTAGATATATATTATCGAGCAAGTGTACAGGAAAGCATGCTAGAGTTCTTCAAGCGCCTCAAATACAATGAAGATATACTACTTCCTTACAATTTCCTGTGAGTCACACTGTCTTGTACTACAAATTCTGTTTTTGCTTACATATATATGCCCGCTTAATTAAGACATGCAAACGTGTGTGCATACAGTTTTCACTGGATCTTGTTGATCATTAAAGTTGATGAAGGAACAGTTGAAGTACCGGACTCACTACTTAAGAAAGAAAGTGACTACACCATCATGAAGGGGATAGTCGACAGGTAATTTCAATCATTATTAACTATATCTCGGCATATTTAATTAGTTCGTCATTTCCTGATAACAACTATTTAATAACCTCTTTATTCATTTTCTTTGTCGGCGGGCAGGGCTTGGGCAAAGTTCATCAACGTCACTCCAGGCTAATGGAAACAAAAGCTGAAATGGTATCAACCCAAGGTAAGTAATTAAGTAGTACTAGCTAGCTAGCTGTCATCTCTTTAATTATCATGCTTGATTAATTATTATCTGATAAAATTCCATTCTCATAAAGGCCCTGAAGCAGGCGTCGGGGAATGATCTGTGTGGATACTACGTTTGCGAGAACATTCACATGATGGCGTCCGAAAGGAGCAGATCTCAAAGACAGGACTGGGTACGTTTATCAGAACACTATTCACAATTTTTACACCATTATCGATATCTAGTCACACAACTAATACACATGCATATTGATCTCCTTCTTAACAGTTTAGAGAGGTGCGGGAGAAGCTCCTACCAACGGAGCGCATACAAGCAATTCAAGAGGAAATAGCGGGATTTTTGCTCGACCAGGTCATAGATACGAACGGAGAATACTATTACCCGCTACCGCCCCCATGAACCATTTCCAATTGTAATCGTGCTCCGAAGGCACCAATTAGGCTAATGCCACTGGCTCCGAAGGCACCAATTAGGTGAAATTGTATATAGCTAGCTAATTGTATATATATATATATATATATATATCATCGAATGTCGCACAACCACCATTAATTCACACATACACACATGTATATATATATATATATATGATCGGTTCTACTAGAAATTCTATTTATATATATGCATAACGTGTACAATATGCAGTATCATAAAATACCAGCAAACGAAAAAGAATTAAATAGAAAACACAAAATTAAATGAAAAAGAAATCATAAACCCAAAAAACCCCAACCTTTTAATACCGGTTGGTGTCACCAACCGGTACTAAAGGGCTCCCTGCCCCCGGAGCTGACTCGTGCCACGTGGTTTCCCTTTAGCACCGGTTCGTGCGGAACCGGTACTAGAGGGGGGACCTTTAGTCCCCACACTTTAGTGCCGGTTACCAAACCGGCACTAAAGGGCCTTACGAACCGGTGTTATAGCCCGGTTCTGCACTAGTGAGCGGAACCTGGATGCTCATATTGGCTCCCACATATTCTATGAAGATCTTTATCGGTCAAACCGCATAACAACATACATTGTTCCCTTTGTCATCGGTATGTTACTGGCCCGAGATTCGATCGTCGTTATCATCATACCTAGTTCAATCTCGTTGCCGGCAAGTCTCTTTACTCCTTCTGTAATGCATCATCCCGCAACTAACTCTTTAATCACATTGCTTGCAAAGCTCATAGTGATGTGCATTACCGAGAGGGCCCAGAGATACCTCTCCGATACACGGAGTGACAAATCCTAATCTCGATCTATGCCAACTCAACAAACACCATTGGAGACACCTGTAGAGCATCTTTGTAATCACTCAGTTGCGTTGTGACGTTTGATAGCACACACGGTGTTCCTCCGGTGTTCGCGAGTTCCATAATCTCATAGTCATAGGAACATGTATAAGTCATTAAGAAAGCAATAGCAATAAACTAAACGATCATAGTGCTAAGCTAACGGATGGGTCTAGTCCATTACATCATTATATAATGATGTGATCTCGTTCATCAAATGACAACACATGTCTATGGCTAGGAAACATAACCATCTTTGATTAACGAGCTAGTCTAGTAGAGGCATACTAGGGACACTTTGTTTGTCTATGTATTCACACATGTACTAATGTTTCCAGTTAATACAATTCTAATAATAAACATTAATCATGATATAAGGAAATATAAATAACAACTTTATTATTGCCTCTAGGACACATTTCCTTCACAAAGGAGACCCCGGACCGACCCGGAAATCTCTTCCGCGTGAAGCGGTTGCCATTGCTCAAGACACTCCATAGCACAAGCGCTGCATTCATGCCGGCCTAGAGCGAACATGACCTCTCATTTATCCCGACATTGAAGTGACGCGTCGGTCGAGAGCACTGCTTGCGTCGCGTCCGATGTCCACACCTGTTTAATGTCGTAGAGATATTACTGAACGGGATAGGATGGATATCTACCACTTGCAGCAGGTTGTCGTCTGTTTGCCTAACGTCATTATACAGGCACACCGGCCGCGAAGCCAACTCTGGCGCCTGCATTGACACACGCCGTCACTGCTTGGCCTGGCCGGTGTCTGCCATTTACACCAAGTCACACTCGGCCCAAACCACACCACACCACGTCCATTTCACATCCTCCTCTGTGGACCACCTCCGCCATGCCCGCGAGCTCTAGTGCATTGTTGGAGAGCCTCTCGATAGAGCATAAGAACGAGATGGCCACCCTTGCGGCCAGCTGACAGAGTTGCCGTGTGAGGCGGATAGAGGTCGGCCTGCCGGCCTACTCCTCGGAGGTCTTTGACGATGACCCGATGATGGAGACAGCCTCTGATGATGAGTCGGCGCCCCTGCCAGCCCTGTTCCATGCCGTCTTGATCATGGAGCATGCGCAGGTGCACTTCAAGGATGCCATGGCGGAGCGGCAGCCGGCGCCACAGTCGATGTCAGAGTTCTGGCAGGCACAAGAGGAACATGGTACAACTTTTCCCTCCTCCAGCAGCATGGGCTGACAAAAGGCCAAATCTACGGCCAGCTTCGTGAGCGAGGAGGCCGAGGTGGCCAAGGCCGCGGAGAACCCCAACTTCATTGAGCAAAGGGTGTTGTACAAGGCCGTGCACACTCATGCCGCCTGCAACACAGTCCGACATGGAGGCGGAGGAGGCGGCCAAGGCCGCGGAGAAACCCAACTTCGTCACTGAGCAAAGGGTGTTGTACAAGGCTGCGCTTGCTCATGCCGCCTACAACGCGGTCGCGTCACAGTCGGACGCGGAGGCGATCGCGGATGAGAATGTCGGCAGTTGCGCACCTTTCGCGCCGCCAATGAAGTTTCAAGGGTGCCGATTCCACGACAAGGCATGTCCGTCCATGTCCATCATCGATCTCACATGAACTGGTGACGGACATGCTACAGACTCCGACAAGGAGCAGTAGGGCATGGGAGGCGGTGAGGCCTCGAGTCCCATGAGCCGATAGGTGTCCCATGTTCTACTCTTGCTCATCGGCGACCACACTTTCACTCTGCGTGCCTTAGCTGGCCGTCGGATTATGGCAAGCATTTGATATGGCCTAATATGGTATGGTATGCCATGACCTGTACTACTAAAAAACAATTTCCTTTTGAGAATATTAGAAAAAAATTCCAAGACACGGTGTGGATGGGCATCGCAACGGTAAGAAATTCCCATGTCCGCCCCCAATTCGAGAGGGAAGCACCGCACAGCAGCCGACCTCGCATTAATGCCTACCCCTGCCCCTGCCCGCTCCGGATCCTTCCATCCATCATGAACCCACAGCTCCACTTTCCTTTTATTTCCGCCACCACGCCACGCGCACCTCGGCCAAGGACGAGCCTTTGGCTGCCACCACCGCCTCTGCCCCGGCTATAAAGCCGCGCCCTTTGGCCAGCTGTAACGCCCCGAGACTGATGTGCCAGGTGTCGTGCAGTTATTCGCTGTTGTTGCCTTGTCATTGCTTGCGTGTCATGCATTGCATATCATGTCATCATGTGCATTTCATTTGCATACATGTTCGTCTCATGCATCCGAGCATTTTTCCCGTTGTCCGTTTTGCAATCCGGCGCTCCGTTCTCCTCCGGTGGTCGTTTCTACCTTTCTTTCATGTGTGGGGTTTAAACATTTCCGGATTGGACCGAGACTTGCCAAGCGGCCTTGGTTTACTACCGGTAGACCGCCGGTCAAGTTTCGTATCATTTGGACTTTGTTTGATACTCCAACGGTTAACCGAGGGACCGAAAAGGCCTCGTGTGTGTTACAGCCCAACACCCCTCCAATTTGGCCCAAAACCCACCTAACTCTGCTCCATCATCTAGAGCGTTCGATCACAATCGCGTGGCCGAAAACCGCACCTCATTTGGACTCTCCTAGCTCCCTCTACCTATAAATATGTGTCCCTCCCGGAATTTTCGCGCAGATGAACCCTAACCTCCTCCTCCGCGCGCAGCCGGACGTTTCTTCCCGCGCCGCCCGGACATGTCCACCGCCCGGCCACCTACCCCCGGCCAATGAGAGCGGGCCACGTCACCGCCGCCGCCACCTTCAGCCACTCAGCCGCCGCCACCTCATCCAGCGCCCGCGCCCTCTCTCCTCCCGCCGCCGCCAGCCCGCGGGGCCCGAGGCCGGCCCGCGCGGGCCCAGATCCGCCGCCGCCTGGCGCCAGTCGCCACCAACCGCCCGTGCGCCCCCACGCCTCCGCCCGCCGTTCGTCGCCGGCGCCGCCCACCGCCGCCTCGCCATGCTCGCCGCCGCCGCCCGGGGCTCGCCTCCCCGCGCCTGCGCCGCCTCGCCGCCATGCGCCGCCGCGCCGCCACGCCTCCTCGCCGCCGGCCGCCTCGGTCGACGTGCGCCGCCACCTCGCTCGCCGGCGTCCTCCGTCGCTGCCTCGCCGGCGTCGTCCTCCGGCCTCCGCGTCGCCTTCTTCCTCCTCTCCGGCCGTCTCCCCCGTCTCCGGCGAACTTCTCCGGCGAGATCCACGAAGCGGGATCAGATCCACCACTCCCCCGATCCAAACGCCCCGTCCAGATCCGGATCCCTCCGTCCCGTACCACTTCGTCCCGGTTTGACTTTTTCCGGAGGTATAGTTTTCACCAAGTCCCGAAATTCCCAGATCCAAGTGCCTCTGTTCGTAGCTCCGTAACTTTGCATCCGTAGCTTCGATTCATGCATATAGCATATCAAAATGTTCATCTCAGAGAGTAAATCATTTCATTCCATTGCATCATTTTCATTTGAGCTCATCTTGATGCCCGAAATGCTGTTAGAAGAGGGCTACTTGAGTTAATTGTCAGATCTGCTACTCCGTTTAGCACTTTTGTCATTTTTGCCATGATTATTGTGTGTATGATATGCCCGTGAGTTCTACATATGTTTTGTTAAGGGTTTTGTCATCTTTCCAGAGGTGCAACCCATGTATTTTTGTGATGTGTGTGGTGTCTAGTGCAAGCTTGCAAAGTGGTGCACTTGCTAATTCTGTTTTCAGGGACTTAGTAATTTCACAAAGTCCTGGAGCTGTTTATCTCATGATTTGCCATATGTCCATGTTGTTTCCTAGTGATCCGTGCCTCTTTTGAGGATGATCAGTAAGGATGTTTTGTTAATATTGTAGTGCTCTATCCATCCATGTCTTTGTTGCAAATTATGGAGCACCCTAGCTTGAGTAAATCGAGCTCTACTTTTGCTACTTTGTGAATCTGGGCAGGATTGTCAACTTGTTTGCAATTTTGCCGGTGATGTAGTAGTTGATCCATGCATGCTATGCTATTGTTCTTGCATTGTCTAGCTTGCATTTTGTGCCTTCTTGATGGATGTATGCTTAGCTTGTCATGCCTTGCACCGTAGTGAGTGCATCGAGCTCGTAAACATGCCTACTTGAGTTATATTTCAGCATGTGTTAGTTTTCCACTAAGTATAAAAACTGATTATGTTTTTGCTATGTTCACATGCTTGCAATTGTATTTTCTGATCCCTTTTGGCTCAAGGTCACTAAGGGACTTTTGTTAAGATCTTTGAGTAGCTCCATTCCATGCTTTACTTTGCCATGATCAGGTCCTGTAGCATGTAGTTTTTTTGCTCCGAAGTGGGCTACCTGATCTGAAATTCCACACAAGTGTTAATTTCACTAAGTCTGAGATCTGTTTGTCATATGCATTTTTGCATTGCTTGTTTGAACCTGTTAATGGATGAATTGGCCGTAGCTCAGTGCTAGACTTTTGTTAAGCATCTTGAATGCATCCCTGCCATGTATTTTGTTGTCATGTTTGGGTGCTGTAGCATGTTCATCTCATTGCATTTAGATGGCTACTTGCTGTAAATCGCAGACCGGTGTCATTTTTGAATCACTTGCCATTGCCAAACCATAACTCCGATTCCGGTGTTCTTTATATCGTTTTCAAGCGATTTAATCTCACCTTTCCAGTGGCACACTTGGATTTCCAAGTTGAGGCCAGGTTCTTTCATCTCTTGTCAAATCATGCATATGCATCGCATACCGCATCCCGCATATCATATCATGTTCATGTGTTGGTTGTTTACTATGTTGTGTGCTTCTTTTCCGGTGTTGCTTCTTCGGGTTGGTTACGATAACGTCGTGTTGTGAGAATTCGTTCGACTACGTCCGTTTGTCTTCGTCATGGACGCGTTCTTCTTCCTTGCGGGATTTCAGGCAAGATGATCATACCCTCGAAATCACTTCTATCTTTGCTTGCTTAGTTGCTCGCTCTTTTGCTATGCCTATGCCGCGATACCCACCACTTGCTTATCATGCCTCCCATATTGTCGAACCAAGCCTCTAACCCACCTTTTCCTAGCAAACCGTTGATTAGCTATGTTACCGCTTCGCTCAGCCCCTCTTATAGCGTTGTTAGTTGCAGGTGAAGATTGAAGTTTGTTCCTTGTTGGAACGTGGAGATGTTGTTCTTTGTTGGACCATGTTTACTTGTTGGGATATCACTATATATATCTTATTTAATTAATGCATCTATATACTTGGTAAAGGGTGGAAGGCTCGGCCTTATGCCTGGTGTTTTGTTCCACTCTTGCCACCCTAGTTTCCGTCATATCGGTGTTATGTTCCCGGATTTTGCGTCCCTTACGCGGTTGGGCTATTATGGGAACCCCTTGACAGTTCGCCTTAAGTAAAGCTCTTCCAGCAATGCCCAACACTGGTTTTACCATTCGCCACCTAGCCTTTTTCTTTCCCTTGGGTCGGCCAGCCCAGGGGTCATCTTTATTTTACCCCCCCGGGCCAGTGCTCCTCTGAGTGTTTGGTCCAACTGAGCGATGTCCGAGGCTACCAGGGGCAACTCTGGGCTGGCCTATCGACGTCTGGCTCATCTGAGTGTGCCCTGAGAAAGAGATATGTGCAGCTCCTATCGGGATTTGTCGGCACATTCGGGCGGTGTTGCTGGTTTAGTTTTACCCTGTCGAAATGCCTGTTGTACCGGGATACCGAGTCTGATCGGAATGTCTCGGGTGGAGGTCTATTCCTTCGGTTGACCGTGAGAGCTTGTGATGGGCTAAGTTGGGACACCCCTGCAGGGATTTGAACTTTCGAAAGCCGTGCCCGCGGTTATGGGCGATATGGGAATTTGTTAATGTCCGGTTGTAGAAAACCTAAAGTCAACCTTAATTAAAATGAATGAACCGCGTGTGTAACCGTGATGGTCTCTTTCCGGCGGGGTCTGGGAAGTGAACACGGTTGTTGGAGTTATGTTTGACGTAGGTTGTTTAGGATCACTTCTTGATCATACTTTCTCGAACGTGCTTTGCCTTCTCTTCTCGCTCTCATTTGCGTATGTTAGCCACCATATATGCTAGTCGCTTGCTGCAGCTCCACCTCATACTTTACCTTACCCATAAGCTTAAATAGTCTTGATCGCGAGGGTGCGAGATTGCTGAGTCCCCGTGACTCACAGATACTTCCAAAACCAGCTTGCAGGTGCCGACGAGTCCGTGCAGATGACGCAACCAAGCTCAAGGAGGAGCTCGATGAAGTTCTTGTCCTTTGAGTTGTTTTGTTCTAGTTGATCAGTAGTGGAGCCTAGTTGGGGTCGATCGAGGGATCTTGTCGCTTTTGGGGTAGTCTTCTTTTATTTTGGCTCCGTAGTCGGACCTTGATTGCATTTGGATGTTGTAATGCTTTATTCATGTAATTGTGTGAAGTGGCGATTGTAAGCCAACTATGTATATTTTTTCCCTTATGTATTACATGGGTTGTGTGAAGATTACCTCAATTGCGACATTGCTTTCAATGCGGTTATGCCTCTAAGTCGTGCTTCGACACGTGGGAGATATAGCCGCATCGAGGGCGTTACAAGTTGGTAATCAGAGCCTTCCCCGACCTTAGGAGCCCCATTGCTTGATCGTTTTTAGCAGCCGAGTTGTGTCTAGAAAAATGTTTTGAGTCATTTAGGAATTATATATCGGAGAGTTAGGAATTCTTTTTACTTCCCAGTCTCCTCATCGCTCTGGTAAGGCATCCTGACGTAGAGTTTTGACTCTTCTCTTCTCAAATTTCACTAAAAAAAATTTAGGATCACGCGGGTATCTTGGAATCGTTCCGATGGTTTTATGACGAGAACATTGTCTTGGTGCCTCCTGTCAGGGGTTTTGTGGAAGTGTCCCGGGGAGTTGAGCTCCGAGGTGTTGTCGTCATAATTTTATCGTTGCAGTTCTGGAATACCTGAGTTTAGTACGCCGACATCGAAAATCTCTTTTATGCAGTTCGTTGGTGAGATAACCTCGATGCCACCCAGTACTGGGGCGGGAATTCGGGAGTATCGCCATAACTTGTATAACGGATGCTTTTCGAAGGTTGAGGTAGACGATTTCCGAAGGTTTCTTGGTTATGTGTTGAAGGATGGATACAACTGGATGTAGGATTTGCTAGTTTAGGTGAGATATTATGCTTCCCCTGTATCCCCAACACCTGATTGCATAACCGAAAAATTTCGGAGTTTCATAGGTGGGAATTCAAGTAGCTCTTAGGAATTTCTTTCCGAAAGATGTATGATAGTGAAATTGGGGTTCGACGTCTAGTGGTCCGCCTATTCACGGTTCGGTTTTACAGTGGTCTCGTTGTGTCTTAAAGAGTCCTTGGCTATGCCGACTCGGGGACGCTTCGTATGTCATGTGCACTGCCTTGTACATGATGGTGCTGTACGATCGAGCCCGTGTAGGCCCCACCACGAAAACTTCGGACGAAATCTCTATCATATGTTTGTTTCGGCTTATTCTGCAAGCCAATCCTTTGTTTGTTTTGAGTTGTGGTATTCGAGTTGCTTCGAAGTCAAATGTTGATTCCATACCTTTCCTAAGGTGTTCTCATATTCCTATGTGAATACTAGTCCTTCTCGATCAGACAAGTTTTCATGTCAATTTCTTTTCAACCGGTGTGTTTCTCCTTCAATGCGGATCCAATCATTTCAACAACCGCAAGATCAAGTATCAGTTCGTCTCATGGGTTTGTTCATCCCTCTCAAGCTGCCTTGTTTTTTTCCCACGCCCACCCATCCCTTTTTTCTGAGGACCCAGATTTCTTCATCGGGTATCCATTCCAATTCATGTGAAGTCACTCCATTCTTTTTCATCAATATTCTTACCCGGTGGTTCTCAAGGAGATGTTCTACTAGTTCGTCATTCTTCATTCTTTTCTTCTTTGGTTGAACCAATTCAAGCTTTTGGTGTCGATCATATTTTTCTCCTCGTTTCAAATATCTTCTCATGCCGGTGCACCTCATATTCATTCACTTCTCGCCATTTAATTGTTCCGGAGTGCTCAAGATATCTCGAAGATTCGTGTTTCCATTCTGCATTCGTTCAAGCTCTTTCGAGGTTGTTATCTCATTCAAGTCATTTAATTCAACCGGTGCAACCTCTCTTTTAAATCATTTCAATGGTGCTTCTTTTTGAGTGGGCCCTAACCCACAGGTCTTTTCCCAGGATCTTACCTAACTCTTCTAATTCTACCGGCGTTACTCTCAAATTCTTTTCGAAGTTTGACGTAAGAATGAATTGTCATCAGTCAAATGCCTTTCTCCAAGATCTTTCAAATTCTTTTTATCGTTGGCTCAACTTTTCCATTTTTATTCCGGTGTGTCTCAATAATTTTTGGTGGTGTTCCTCGTCGTCATTCTCGGATTTTGAAGACCGAAGAAGTTTTTCTCTTAATCTTGCTCCATTCTCTTCAAGTTTCGTGATTCTATCTTGTTGCCATCCTCTCATAATTATTTGCGATTGTGAGATATTCTTTTCAAACAACGGAGTAATTCAGGAGCCTTTTCAGTTTGTTTATCCAGAGTCCATCAATTCAGGTTTATTCATTCTCAGCTGTCAGTTATCATTCTCCTATCTTGCCGGTGCATCATTCAAATATCCTCTATTCAACTCGCGATTTTTCGTTCACTTGCATCTAAATTCTCTCAAGCTTCTTCATTCGTTTGCTAATTCTTACCCGGTGTTTCTTTTTCTTCTCATCGTCCTTTTCAACTTTTACGGTGGTTCGCTCAAGTTCTCTTCCTTGGTTGTCATACTAATTCTTTCGTTGTTTTTCTATCCTACCAGCGACTTGCTCAAGACTTTCTCAAGTTGGCGCTATATCTCTCTTAATCTTTTCCACGAGAATAAGTAATATGTCAAATCCGTTGATTGTCATCAATTTAATTGATGAAGGATAAGCATAATGTAATTCTTATTCTTGTTTCATCGAGTAAATTCAATTCCTTATTCCGGAGGTTCACCAAATTCTCGGTTTCTATTGTTTCATCTTTTCTTTTCCGGAGTTCCAAGCTCTCTCAAATATATCATCTCGAAGGTCCATCTAATCATTGCAAGGTTTCACCTTGTGTTTTTCAACTTCTCTTTCCTTCCGTTTGAGCATTCTTTTGTTTACCGGAGTTCTTCATGGAGGTTCTACATGATGGGTTCATCAAGGATTTAATTCCTTCTCGAAGTTTTCATCGAGATTCATTTCTAGGGAGTTCAAGCATTCTTCTTCTTGCAATCCGGAGTGCAATTCTTTCTTCCGTAATCAATAGAGGTGGTATTATGTCATTCTTGATAATTTGAGTTCATGTTTCATGATTCACATGCGGTCAAGATTGGGATATTTTAAGTCCATCAATCTCGTCATTGGAACTATCTTGGGTTATATTTCACCTAAAGTTTTCCTTAAGGATTGTCGCTCTCATGGCGTTTATCAATGATCCAATTTCTTCATTTATCCTTCCAGTGATATAAGCGTCTCATCTCCTTGTTGATATCAATCCAATCCATTATTTTTCGTCAGTGGAAAAATTCCACCTCATAATTTTGAGATGTGTTCCATAAGACCATATCAATGTTATTCTTTTCGTTTTGATTTTCCAACAACTCCGTTCAACCCTTCTCCTAAAGATGCCTTTTCAGGCTCTTTTGTAGCAGAAGTTGGCTTTGTCTTCTACATTCGTTTGTCAAAATTATCTTTACTCTACTTTTTCGTTCGGAGGCATTGTGATGTTGCTCTCTGCAACCCATCTTCTTGTTTTGTCAGGATCGTGTTCTTTTCGTCCTTATCCTTTTTAAACCGGAGTGGTTTCAATATACATCTGCCCTTCAACCTCAAGGTTTTTTTTCGCAATATTCTTTGTCCCTCTTTCCTAACGGAGTGGTTTTCGACCTTGTTCACTCTTGTTGTATTCTTTTCTCGAATTGTTCAACCTCTCAAAGGTTCTTTGGTTCATTTTGTCAAAGAAGCAACTTAAGTTTTACCTCTTCTCTTTCTCTTCCGTTTTTTCCCTCCGGTGCCATTCTAGATCTCGGGACGAGATCCTCTCGTAGTGGTGGAGTGTTGTAACGCCCCGAGACCGATGTGCCAGGTGTCGTGCAGTTATTCGCTGTTGTTGCCTTGTCATTGCTTGCCTGTCATGCATTGCATATCATGTCATCATGTGCATTTCATTTGCATACATGTTCGTCTCATGCATCCGAGCATTTTTCCCTTTGTCCGTTTTGCAATCCGTCGCTCCATTCTCCTCCAGTGGTCATTTCTACATTTCTTTCATGTGTGGGGATTAAACATTTTCGGATTGGACCGAGATTTGCCAAGCGGCCTTGGTTTACTACGGTAGACCGCCTGTCAAGTTTCGGGTCATTTGGACTTCGTTTGATACTCCAACGGTTAACCGAGGGACCGAAAAGGCCTCGTGTGTGTTGCAGCCCAACACCCCTCCAATTTGGCCCAAAACCCACCTAACTCTGCTCCATCATCTAGAGCGTTCGATCACGATCGCGTGGCCGAAAACCGCACCTCCTTTGGACTCTCCTAGCTCCCTCTACCTATAAATATGTGTCCCTCCCGGAATTTTCGCGTAGATGAACCCTAACCTCCTCTTCCGCGCGCAGCCGGACGTTTCTTCCCGCGCCGCCCGGACATGTCCACCGCCCGGCCACCTACCCCCGGCCAATGAGAGCGGGCCACATCACCGCCGCCGCCACCTTCAGCCACTCAGCCGCCGCCACCTCATCCAGCGCCCACGCCCTCTCTCCTCCCACCGCCGCCGGCCCGCGCGGGCCCAGATCCGCCGCTGCCTGGCGCCCGTCTCCCCCGTCTCCGGCGAACTTCTCCGGCGAGATCCACGAAGCGGGATCAGATCCACCACTCCCCCGATCCAAACGCCCCGTCCAGATCCGGACCCCTTCGTCCCGTACCACTTCTTCCCGGTTTGACTTTTTCCGGAGGTATAATTTTCACTAAGTCCCGAAATTCCCAGATCCAAGTGCCTCTGTTCGTAGCTCCGTAACTTTGCATCCGTAGCTTCGATTCATGCATATAGCATATCAAAATGTTCATCTCAGAGAGTAAATCATTTCATTCCATTGCATCATTTTCATTTGAGCTCATCTTGATGCCCGAAATGCTGTTAGAAGAGGGCTACTTGAGTTAATTGTCAGATCTGCTACTCCGTTTAGCACTTTTGTCATTTTTGCCATGATTATTGTGTGTATGATATGCCCGTGAGTTCTACATATGTTTTGTTAAGGGTTTTGTCATCTTTCCAGAGGTGCAACCCATGTATTTTTGTGATGTGTGTGGTGTCTAGTGCAAGCTTGCAAAGTGGTGCACTTGCTAATTCTGTTTTCAGGGACTTAGTAATTTCACAAAGTCCTGGAGCTGTTTATCTCATGATGCCATATGTCCATGTTGTTTCCTAGTGATCCGTGCCTCTTTTGAGGATGATCAGTAAGGATGTTTTGTTAATATTGTAGTGCTCTATCCATCCATGTCTTTGTTTGCAATTATGGAGCACCCTAGCTTGAGTAAATCGAGCTCTACTTTTGCTACTTTGTGAATCTGGGCAGATTGTCAACTTGTTTGCAATTTTGCCGATGATGTTGTAGTTGATCCGTGCATGCTATGCTATTGTTCTTGCCATGTCTAGCTTGCTTTTTGTGCCTTCTTGATGGGTTTATGCTTGTCTTGCCATGACTTGCACCGTAGTGAGTGCATCGAGCTCGTAAACATGCCTACTTGAGTTATATTTCAACATGTGTCAGTTTTTCACTAAGTCTGTAAATTGATTATGTTTTTGCTATGTTCACATTCTTGCAATTGTATTTTCTGGTCCTTTTTGGCTCAAGGTCACTAAGGGACTTTTGTTAAGCTCTTTGAGTAGCTCCATGCCATGCTTTTACTTTGCCATGTTCACATCCTTTAGCATGTAGTTTTGTTGCTCCAAAGAGGGCTACCTGATCTGAATTCCAGACAAGTGTTAATTTCACGAAGTCTGAGATTTGTTTGTCATATGCATTTTTGCCATGCTTGTTTGAACCTCTTAATGGATGATTTGGCCGTAGCTCAGTGCTAGACTTTTGTTAAGCGTCTTGTGTGCATCCCTGTCATGTATTTTGTTGTCATGTTGGTTGATGTAGCATGTTCATCTCATTGCATTTAGATGGCTACTTGCTGTAAATCGCAGACCGGTGTCATTTTTGAATCGCTTGCCATTTCCAAACCGTAACTCCGATTCCGGCGTTCTTTATATCGTTTTCAAGTGATTTCATCTCATCTTTCCAGTGGAACACTTGGTTTTCCAATTTGAGGCCAGGTTCATGCATTTCCTGTCATATCTTGCATTTTGCATCCCGCATCGCATCCCGCATAGCACATCATCTTTGCATCATATTGTTTGAGCTTTGCACGTGGTTGATTGTGTCCTTGTTGCTTGTTTGTCTTGTTTGGGTAGAGCCGGGAGACGAGTTCGCTAACGAGGAGCCCATTTAGTTTGCTTTCGAGGATCCAGTCAACTCTGACAACTTTGCAGGCAAGATGACCCTACCCTTGAAATCACTTCTATCTTTGCTTGCTATTTGCTCGCTCTTTTGCTATGCCTATGCTGTGATACCTACCACTTGCTTTTCATGCCTCGCATATTGTTGAACCAAGCCTCTAACCCACCTTGTCCTAGCAAACCGTTGTTTGGCTATGTTACCGCTCTGCTCAGCCCCTCTTATAGCGTTGTTAGTTGCAGGTGAAGATCGAAGTTTGTTCCTTGTTGGAATATGGAGTTGTTGTTCCTTGTTGGAACATGTTTACTTGTTGGGATATCACATTATATCTTATTTAATTAATGCATCTATATACTTGGTAAAGGGTGGAAGGCTCGGCCTTATGCCTAGTGTTTTGTTCCACTCTTGCCGCCCTAGTTTCCGTCATATCGGTGTTATGTTCCCGGATTTTGCGTTCCTCACGCGGTTGGGCTATTATGGGAACCCTTTGACAGTTCGCCTTAAGTAAAGCTCTTCCAGCAATGCCCAACATTGGTTTTACCATTTGCCACCTAGCCTTTTCTTTTCCCTTGGGAGTCGCGCTCCTGAGGGTCATCATTATTTTACCCCCCCCCCCCCGGGCCAGTGCTCCTCAGTTCGCTACCGAGGAGCCCGTTGAGTTTGCTTGTGAGGATCCAGTCAACTCTGACAACTGTGCAGGCAAGATGATCATACCCTCGAAATCACTACTATCTTTGCTATGCTAGTTTGCTCGCTCTTGCTTTGCCAATGCTACGATGCCTACCTTTTGCTTGTCAGCCTCCCAATTGCCATGTCAAACCTCTAACCCACCATGTCCTAGCAAACCGTTGATTGGCTATGTTACCGCTTTGCTCAACCCTTCTTATAGCGTTGCTAGTTGCAGGTGAAGATTGGAGCCGTTCCTTGTTGGAACATTTATTTACTTGTTGGGATATCATTATATTGCTATGTTATCTTAATGCATCTATATACTTGGTAAAGGGTGGAAGGCTCGGCCTCTCGCCTAGTGTTTTGTTCCACTCTTGCCGCCCTAGTTTCCGTCATATCGGTGTTATGTTCCCGGATTTTGCGTTCCTTACGCGGTTAGGTTATAATGGGAACCCCTTGATATTTCGCCTTGATTAAAGCTTTTCCAGCAATGCCCAACATTGGTTTTACCATTTGCCACCTAGCCTTTTCTTTTCCCTTGGGAGTCGCGCTCCTGAGGGTCATCATTATTTTACCCCCCCCCCCCCGGGCCAGTGCTCCTCTGAGTGTTGGTCCGAACTGGGCAGCCTGCGGGGCCACCTCGGGGAAACTTGAGGGTTGGTTTTTACTCGTAGCTTGACCTATCTGAGTGTGTCCTGAGAAAGAGATATGTGCAGCTCCTATCGGGATTTGTCGGCACATTCGGGCGGTGTTGCTGGTCTTGTTTTAACCTGTCGAATTGTCTTGTTGTACCGGGCTGCCGAGTCTGATCGGTGTGTCTCGGGTGGAGGTCTATTCCTTCATTGACCGTGAGAGCTTGTCATGGGCTAAGTTAGGACTCCCCTGCAGGGATTAAACTTTCGAAAGCCGTGCCCGCGGTTATGGGCAGATGGGAATTTGTTAATGTCCGGTTGTAGATAACTTGAACCTTAATTAATTAAAATGAATCAACTGAGTGTGTTGCCGTGATGGCCTCTTCTCGGCGGAGTCCGGGAAGTGGACACGGTGTTGGAGTAATGCTTGCGCAGGTTGTTCCTCTAGATTCTCGCTCGCGCCTTGCCTCCTCTTCTCGCTCTCTTTTGCGTATAAGTTAGCCACCACATATGCTAGTCGCTTGCTGCAGCTCCACATATACTTGCCTTATCCATTCCTATAAGCTTAAATAGTCTTGATCGCGAGGGTGCGAGATTGCTGAGTCCCTGTGGCTCACAGATACTATAATTCCAGATGCAGGTCCAGGTGATCCCGCTCCAGGTGACGAGTACGAGCTCAAGTGGGAGTTCGACGAGGACTCTCAGCGTTATTATGTTTCCTATCCCGACGATCAGTAGTGGTGCCTATTTGGTGCTTGATTCAGGGCCTTGTCGCATGTTGGGTTCTTTTCTATTTTGGCGCCGTAGTCGGGCCATGAGTGTTTGTATGATGGATGTTATTTATGTACTCTGATGTGACGTGGCGAGTGTAAGCCAACTATGTTATCTCCCCCCTTTTATTATATATTACATGGGATGTTGTAATGATTGCCTGACTTGCGACACTGCTTTCAATGCGGTTATGTCTCTAAGTCGTGCCTCGACACGTGGGAGCTATAGCCGCATCGAGGGCGTTACAAGTTGGTATCAGAGCCTTCCCCGACCTTAGGAGCCCCATTGCTTGATCGTTTTTAGCAGCCGAGTTGTGTCTAGAAAAATGTTTTGAGTCACTTAGGAATTATATATCGGAGAGCTTAGGAATTCTTTTTACTTCCCAGTCTCCTCATCGCTCTGGTAGGCATCCTGCGTAGAGATTAGGAATTCTTTTTACTTCCCAGTCTCCTAACATCCGTTTAGGACCGTGACCGATTTGAGTTTGCTCGTGCTCAGTTCGTCAGTTTAGAACCGCTCCCGAGTTGATTTTGCGCGTCCCCGCCGTCGTCGGTTTAGAGTCGCTCGCTTCTGATTTGGTTCTACTCGTCCCCGCCGTCGTCAGTTTAGAGTCGCTTCTGATTTGGTCCTGCTCGTCCTCCGCCGTCGACCATTTTTGTTTTGCTCGTCCCGTCGTTGCACCTCTCCACACACGAAATTTCTGAATCGCATAGACCCTCGAGGAGAGGACAAAGAACATGTGAGCGCATCGGGGCAACGACGAGGACGAGCAAAACAAAAATGGTCGACGGCGAGGACGAGCAGGACCAAATCAGAAGCGACTCTAAACTGACGACGGCGGGGACGAGTAGAACCAAATCAGAAGCGAGCGACTCTAAACCGACGACGGCGGGGACGCGCAAAATCAACTCGGGAGCGGTTCTAAACTGACGAACTGAGCACGAGCAAACTCAAATCGGTCACGGTCCTAAACGGATGTTAGGAGACTGGGAAGTAAAAAGAATTCCTAATCTCTACGCCCAGGATGCCTTACCAGAGCGATGAGGAGACTGGAAAGTAAAAAGAATTCCTAATCTCTCCGATATATAATTCCTAAATGACTCAAAACATTTTTCTAGACACAACTCGGCCGCTAAAAAAACGATCAAGCAATGGGGCTCCTAAGGTCGGGAAAGGCTCTGATACCAACTTGTAACACCCTCGATGCGGCTATATCTCCCACGTGTCGAAGCACGACTTAGAGGCATAACCGCATTGAAAGCAATGTCGCAAGTGAGGTAATCTTCACACAAACCCATGTAATACATAAGGGAAAAGAGATACATAGTTGGCTTACAATCGCCACTTCACACAATTACATGAGTAAAACATTACATCATCCAGAAACAATCAAGGTCCGACTACGGAACCAAAATAAAAGAAGAACCCCAAATGCGACAAAGGCCCCCGATCGACCCCAACTGGGCTCCACTACTGATCAGCTAGAACGAAACAACACAAAGGACAAGATCTTCAACGAGCTCCGCCTGAGCTTGGTTGCGTCAACTGCACGGACTCATCGGCACCTGCAAACTGGTTTTGGAAGTATCTGTGAGCCACAGGGACTCAGCAATCTCGCACCCTCGTGATCAAAACTATTTAAGCTTATGGGTAAGGTAAAGGTATGAGGTGGAGCTGCAGCAAGCGACTAGCATATATGGTGGCTAACATACGCAAATGAGAGCGAGAAGAGAAGGCAAAGCACGTTCGAGAAAGTATGATCAAGAAGTGATCCTAAACAACCTACGTCAAACATAACTCCAACAACCGTGTTCACTTCCCAGACCCCGCCGGAAAGAGACCATCACGGTTACACACGCGGTTCATTCATTTTAATTAAGGTTGACTTTAGGTTTTCTACAACCGGACATTAACAAATTCCCATATGCCCATAACCGCGGGCACGGCTTTCGAAAGTTCAAATCCCTGCAGGGGTGTCCCAACTTAGCCCATCACAAGCTCTCACGGTCAACGAAGGAATAGACCTCCACCCGAGACATTCCGATCAGACTCGGTATCCCGGTACAACAAGGCATTTCGACAGGGTAAAACTAAACCAGCAACACCGCCCGAATGTGCCGACAAATCCCGATAGGAGCTGCACATATCTCTTTCTCAGGGCACACTCAGATGAGCCAGACGTCGGATAGGCCAGCCCAGAGTTGCCCCTGGTAGCCTCGGACATCGCTCAGTTGGACCAACACTCAGAGGAGCACTGGCCCGGGGGGGGGGGGGGAAAATAATGATGACCCTCAGGAGCGCGACTCCCAAGGGAAAAGAAAAGGCTAGGTGGCAAATGGTAAAACCAATGTTGGGCATTGCTGGAAGAGCTTTACTTAAGGCGAACTGTCAAAGGGTTCCCATAATAGCCCAACCGCGTGAGGAACGCAAAATCCGGGAACATAACACCGATATGACGGAAACTAGGGCGGCAAGAGTGGAACAAAACACTAGGCATAAGGCCGAGCCTTCCACCCTTTACCAAGTATATAGATGCATTAATTAAATAAGATATAATGTGATATCCCAACAAGTAAACATGTTCCAACAAGGAACAACAACTCCATATTCCAACAAGGAACAAACTTCGATCTTCACCTGCAACTAACAACGCTATAAGAGGGGCTGAGCAGAGCGGTAACATAGCCAAACAACGGTTTGCTAGGACAAGGTGGGTTAGAGGCTTGGTTCAACAATATGCGAGGCATGAAAAGCAAGTGGTAGGTATCACAGCATAGGCATAGCAAAAGAGCGAGCAAATAGCAAGCAAAGATAGAAGTGATTTCAAGGGTAGGGTCATCTTGCCTGCAAAGTTGTCAGAGTTGACTGGATCCTCGAAAGCAAACTAAATGGGCTCCTCGTTAGCGAACTCGTCTCCCGGCTCTACCCAAACAAGACAAACAAGCAACAAGGACACAATCAACCACGTGCAAAGCTCAAACAATATGATGCAAAGATGATGTGCTATGCGGGATGCGATGCGGGATGCAAAATGCAAGATATGACAGGGAATGCATGAACCTGGCCTCAACTTGGAAAACCAAGTGTGCCACTGGAAAGATGAGATGAAATCGCTTGAAAACGGTATAAAGAACGCCGGAATCGGAGTTACGGTTTGGAAATGGCAAGCGATTCAAAAATGACACCGGTCTGCGATTTACAGCAAGTAGCCATCTAAATGCAATGAGATGAACATGCTACAGCAACCAACATGACAACAAAATACATGACAGGGATGCACACAAGACGCTTAACAAAAGTCTAGCACTGAGCTACGGCCAAATCATCCATTAAGAGGTTCAAACAAGCATGGCAAAAATGCATATGACAAACAAATCTCAGACTTCGTGAAATTAACACTTGTCTGGAATTCAGATCAGGTAGCCCTCTTTGGAGCAACAAAACTACATGCTAAAGGATGTGAACATGGCAAAGTAAAAGCATGGCATGGAGCTACTCAAAGAGCTTAACAAAAGTCCCTTAGTGACCTTGAGCCAAAAAGGACCAGAAAATACAATTGCAAGCATGTGAACATAGCAAAAACATACAGTTTACAGACTTAGTGAAAAACTGACACATGTTGAAATATAACTCAAGTAGGCATGTTTACGAGCTCGATGCACTCACTACGGTGCAAGTCATGGCAAGACAAGCATAAACCCATCAAGAAGGCACAAAAAGCAAGCTAGACATGGCAAGAACAATAGCATAGCATGCACGGATCAACTACAACATCATCGGCAAAATTGCAAACAAGTTGACAATCTGCCCAGATTCACAAAGTAGCAAAAGTAGAGCTCGATTTACTCAAGCTAGGGTGCTCCATAATTGCAAACAAAGACATGGATGGATAGAGCACTACAATATTAACAAAACATCCTTACTGATCATCCTCAAAAGAGGCACGGATCACTAGGAAACAACATGGACATATGGCATCATGAGATAAACAGCTCCAGGACTTTGTGAAATTACTAAGTCCCTGAAAACAGAATTAGCAAGTGCACCACTTTGCAAGCTTGCACTAGACACCACACACATCACAAAAATACATGGGTTGCACCTCTGGAAAGATGACAAAACCCTTAACAAAACATATGTAGAACTCACGGGCATATCATACACACAATAATCATGGCAAAAATGACAAAAGTGCTAAACGGAGTAGCAGATCTGACAATTAACTCAAGTAGCCCTCTTCTAACAGCATTTCGGGCATCAAGATGAGCTCAAATGAAAATGATGCAATGGAATGAAATGATTTACTCTCTGAGATGAACATTTTGATATGCTATATGCATGAATCGAAGCTACGGATGCAAAGTTACGGAGCTACGAACAGAGGCACTTGGATCTGGGAATTTCGGGACTTGGTGAAAACTATACCTCCGGAAAAAGTCAAACCGGGACGAAGTGGTACGGGACGGAGGGATCCGGATCTGGACGGGGCGTTTGGATCGGGGGAGTGGTGGATCTGATCCCGCTTCGTGGATCTCGCCGGAGAAGTTCGCCGGAGACGGGGGAGACGGGCGCCAGGCAGCGGCGGATCTGGGCCCGCGCGGGCCGGCGGCGGTGGGAGGAGAGAGGGCGTGGGCGCTGGATGAGGTGGCGGCGGCTGAGTGGCTGAAGGTGGCGGCGGCGGTGATGTGGCCCGCTCTCATTGGCCGGGGGTAGGTGGCCGGGCGGTGGACATGTCCGGGCGGCGCGGGAAGAAACGTCCGGCTGCGCGCGGAAGAGGAGGTTAGGGTTCATCTACGCGAAAATTCCGGGAGGGACACATATTTATAGGTAGAGGGAGCTAGGAGAGTCCAAAGGAGGTGCGGTTTTCGGCCACGCGATCGTGATCGAACGCTCTAGATGATGGAGCAGAGTTAGGTGGGTTTTGGGCCAAATTGGAGGGGTGTTGGGCTGCAACACACACGAGGCCTTTTCGGTCCCTCGGTTAACCGTTGGAGTATCAAACGAAGTCCAAATGACCCGAAACTTGACAGGCGGTCTACCGGTAGTAAACCAAGGCCGCTTGGCAAGTCTCGGTCCAATCCGGAAATGTTTAAACCCCACACATGAAAGAAAGGTAGAAACGACCACCGGAGGAGAACGGAGCGCCGGATTGCAAAACGGACAACGGGAAAAATGCTCGGATGCATGAGACGAACATGTATGCAAATGAAATGCACATGATGACATGATATGCAATGCATGACACGCAAGCAATGACAAGGCAACAACAGCGAATAACTGCACGACACCTGGCACATCGGTCTCGGGGCGTTACAACACTCCACCACTACGAGAGGATCTCGTCCTGAGATCTAGAATGGTACCGGGGAAACAACGGAAGGAAGAGAGGAGAGGTAAAACTAAGTTGCTTCTTTGACAAACAAATGAAACCAAAGAACCTTGAGAGGTTGAACAAATTCGAGAAAAGAATACAACAAAGGTGAACAAGGTCGAAAACACTCCGTTAGGAAAGAGGGACAAAGAATATTGCGAAAAACCTTGAGGTTGAAGGGCAAGATGTATATTGAAACCACTCCGGTTAAAAAGGATAAGGACGAAAAGAACACGATCCTGACAAAACAAGAAGACGGGTTGCAGAGAGCAACATCACAATGCCTCCGGAACGAAAAAGTAGAGTAAAGATAATTTTGACAAACGAATGTAGAAGACAAAGCCAACTTCTGCTACAAAAGAGCCTGAAAAGGCATCTTTAGGAGAAGGGTTGAACGGAGTTGTTGGAAAATCAAAACGAAAAGAATAACATTGATATGGTCTTATGGAACACATCTCAAAATTATGAGGTGGAATTTTGCCACTGACGAAAAATAATGGATTGGATTGATATCAACAAGGAGATGAGACGCTTATATCACTGGAAGGATAAATGAAGAAATTGGATCATTGATAAACGCCATGAGAGCGACAATCCTTAAGGAAAACTTTAGGTGAAATATAACCCAAGATAGTTCCAATGACGAGATTGATGGACTTAAAATATCCCAATCTTGACCGCATGTGAATCATGAAACATGAACTCAAATTATCAAGAATGACATAATACCACCTCTATTGATTACGGAAGATAGAATTGCACTCCGGATTGCAAGAAGAAGAATGCTTGAACTCCCTAGAAATGAATCTCGATGAAAACTTCGAGAAGGAATTAAATCCTTGATGAACCCATCATGTAGAACCTCCATGAAGAACTCCGGTAAACAAAAGAATGCTCAAACGGAAGGAAAGAGAAGTTGAAAAACACAAGGTGAAACCTTGCAATGATTAGATGGACCTTCGAGATGATATATTTGAGAGAGCTTGGAACTCCGGAAAAGAAAAGATGAAACAATAGAAACCGAGAATTTGGTGAACCTCCGGAATAAGGAATTGAATTTACTCGATGAAACAAGAATAAGAATTACATTATGCTTATCCTTCATCAATTAAATTGATGACAATCAACGGATTTGACATATTACTTATTCTCGTGGAAAAGATTAAGAGAGATATAGCGCCAACTTGAGAAAGTCTTGAGCAAGTCGCTGGTAGGATAGAAAAACAACGAAAGAATTAGTATGACAACCAAGGAAGAGAACTTGAGCGAACCACCGTAAAAGTTGAAAAGGACGATGAGAAGAAAAAGAAACACCGGGTAAGAATTAGCAAACGAATGAAGAAGCTTGAGAGAATTTAGATGCAAGTGAACGAAAAATCGCGAGTTGAATAGAGGATATTTGAATGATGCACCGGCAAGATAGGAGAATGATAACTGACAGCTGAGAATGAATAAACCTGAATTGATGGACTCTGGATAAACAAACTGAAAAGGCTCCTGAATTACTCCGTTGTTTGAAAAGAATATCTCACAATCGCAAATAATTATGAGAGGATGGCAACAAGATAGAATCACGAAACTTGAAGAGAATGGAGCAAGATTAAGAGAAAAACTTCTTCGGTCTTCAAAATCCGAGAATGACGACGAGGAACACCACCAAAAATTATTGAGACACACCGGAATAAAAATGGAAAAGTTGAGCCAACGATAAAAAGAATTTGAAAGATCTTGGAGAAAGGCATTTGACTGATGACAATTCATTCTTACGTCAAACTTCGAAAAGAATTTGAGAGTAACGCCGGTAGAATTAGAAGAGTTAGGTAAGATCCTGGGAAAAGACCTGTGGGTTAGGGCCCACTCAAAAGAAGCACCATTGAAATGATTTAAAAGAGAGGTTGCACCGGTTGAATTAAATGACTTGAATGAGATAACAACCTCGAAAGAGCTTGAACGAATGCAGAATGGAAACACGAATCTTCGAGATATCTTGAGCACTCCGGAACAATTAAATGGCGAGAAGTGAATGAATATGAGGTGCACCGGCATGAGAAGATATTTGAAACGAGGAGAAAAATATGATCGACACCAAAAGCTTGAATTGGTTCAACCAAAGAAGAAAAGAATGAAGAATGACGAACTAGTAGAACATCTCCTTGAGAACCACCGGGTAAGAATATTGATGAAAAAGAATGGAGTGACTTCACATGAATTGAATGGATACCCGATGAAGAAATCTGGGTCCTCGCAGAAAAAGGGTGGGTGGGCGGGAAAAAACAAAGGCAGCTTGGAGACGGATGAAACAAACACCATTGAGACGAACTGATACTTGATCTTGCGGTTGTTGAAATGATTGGATCCGCTTGAAGAGAAACCTTGTCGCATTTGGGGTTCTTCTTTTATTTTGGTTCCGTAGTCGGACCTTGATTGTTTCTGGATGATGTAATGTTTTACTCATGTAATTGTGTGAAGTGGCGATTGTAAGCCAACTATGTATCTCTTTTCCCTTATGTATTACATGGGTTTGTGTGAAGATTACCTCACTTGCGACATTGCTTTCAATGCGGTTATGCCTCTAAGTCGTGCTTCGACACGTGGGAGATATAGCCGCATCGAGGGTGTTACAAGTTGGTATCAGAGCCTTTCCCGACCTTAGGAGCCCCATTGCTTGATCGTTTTTTTAGCGGCCGAGTTGTGTCTAGAAAATTGTTTTGAGTCATTTAGGAATTATATATCGGAGAGATTAGGAATTCTTTTTACTTCCCAGTCTCCTAACATCCGTTTAGGACCGTGACCGATTTGAGTTTGCTCGTGCTCAGTTCGTCAGTTTAGAACCGCTCCCGAGTTGATTTTGCGCGTCCCCGCCG
Source organism: Triticum urartu (assembly GCF_003073215.2). Taxonomy (NCBI): domain Eukaryota; kingdom Viridiplantae; phylum Streptophyta; class Magnoliopsida; order Poales; family Poaceae; genus Triticum; species Triticum urartu. The sequence continues at coordinate 672,542,165 of NC_053028.1, forward strand.
TCGTCGGTTTAGAGTCGCTCGCTTCTGATTTGGTTCTACTCGTCCCCGCCGTCGTCAGTTTAGAGTCGCTTCTGATTTGGTCCTGCTCGTCCTCGCCGTCGACCATTTTTGTTTTGCTCGTCCAGAGTCGCTTCTGATTTGGTCCTGCTCGTCCTCGCCGTCGACCATTTTTGTTTTGCTCGTCCTCGTCGTTGCCCCGATGCGCTCACATGTTCTTGTCCGTCTCCTCGAGGGTCTATGCGATTCAGAAATTTGTGTGTGTGCTTATGTTGTCTGAGAGACGCTTTGTATCCTGCGTTTCTTCGTGTTCGTGTCAGAGCAAGTGTTACAGGAGCGGTTGGGTCTTAGTTTTGAAATCGGATTACTGTCGGAGGTGGAGAGGTGGAGAGCAGTTGTCAGTTCGTCGTGCTAGTTCAGACCGGTTCCTAGGCTCTTGTGTTGTTCGTCGGTTGTTCTCTGATCTCAAACGGCTAGCTTGTTCGTGTTAGCCTAGATGCTCCGGTTCCTATGTCGATTCTAATTGTACCAGCTAGCTTGTTTCACTTTCATCGGGCTAGATGCAGGGGTGGTGTTGTTCTGATGGGTGTTAATTTCTGTTCTTTTCAATTCAAATGGTTGGTTACTTCCTATCATGCTCTGTTTATGTTCCCATATATGTTGATGTGTGTTCAGGGGTGCCATTTCGAGCAGGCAGGCATATCAGAAAGTTTTAAAAGAGTGCAAATCATGTGGCTTGCTGCTTGACTAATTGAACACATGCTGCTGCTACTGTAGGACAAGGTTTCCTTCTTTTATTCCTCGTGTTGCTATTTCCATTTTCATATAGGAGTACTAGATGAGGTGCCGCTAGTCTTCTAGATTGCATAGCATAACTCCATAATCGTGTCATTGCACACCTGGGCATATATGATTCCGCTGTGAGCATAACTCCAGAGTTTATTTATCTGTGAAAGCATGATCATCACATGTTTTTTGTCAATGCTGCTCACTTTTTTCATGTCCCTTTTATTTGTCCTGTTAAATTTTATGGAGCAAAATTTGTACTCACTCTGGTTAAAATATCAAGAATGTTGACTTCTGTATTTGTCGCTATGTAAGCCATACACTTGGGAAGCCTGGGTGTGATTAGGATTTGGATTGCATATAGATTTTATGCTATGCTTGTTTATAACCTGGTTGTTGCCTAATATAGTGTAAATCTGCTAATTTTGTAATTTAATTTATGTTCAACGCAAGTAGGTTTTGTTTGCAAGTGGTATCTCTTTTGCGTGTGCATGAACATTCACGCTGTCAATTTTTCTTACCATAATCATTTACCGTGGTGTTTAACAATACATTTCTACTGTTCTTTGTTCCCTTTTGAGGTTCACTAACTCTATTATGCATGATATATGATATCAATTACTGATGTCCAGTCACTAAAATGATGCTTTTCTTGCTTTGCCTAGACTTTGTGACAAGAATAAGCAGGTGTCTGTGTGCCTGCAAACTTGTGGGTAGTGCCGTAGTGATGATGATCTAACTAGCTTCCTGTTTTCAAGAATGAAGATCTGAATTACCCTCACCCCTCTACAGAAATCAGTTTACTCATTCAGTTTCTGGAACTTCTTTATAGCTTTCTGAGTTTACTTCAGCCTTGCATGTATTAGCTTTCTGTCTGTACCCTTATCTATGTATGTTTCTTTGTGTGTTTCTTGTGTGCAAGCAATCCATTGTGTGTGTCTGACTGTGTGTGTGATGTGCCCCTATCTATGTATGTTTCTTTGTCTGCTTCATGTGTGCAAGTGCTCCATTATCTGTGTGTGATTGTGTTTGACTGATTGGATGGGGTGATTCTGATTGTGTTACTATGCTTATATGGTTTGTCCAATTGGTTTCTTGTTCATGCTTTTCTTGTGTTCCAATGTCGTCTCCCCATATGTGGGGATGTGTTCAAGGATGCAAACCATGTAGGCCGTTTTGAGCAGGCAGGGATCCGGAGACGTGCACTAGTCAGGCTTTTCTCTCCTGCTGATAGATGATGATAGGCTGAGCAGAAAAGTTTGATTCTTGTAACACTCACTTGCTTGGCTTCCACTCCTTTGCGTGGCCGGTTTGGCATCCAATGCATCCCAAGCCCTTTTCCCTGTTTATCTCACTCAGTCATCACAGCACCCTTTTCCCTGTTTTTGTTCCTTTTTTTTCTTATCTTAATAATCATGTATACCGTGGTGTTTGACAATACATTTTTTGTGATACGTTATGTCTTATGTGGATATCATATTCTTTTTTGTATTACTGCTGTCCATTCACTGGAATAATGCTTTTCTAAGTATTTCAGGTAGGATATAGACAAATGTCACATTTGCTCTTCCTTGTGTTGCTAAGGACACTGATGGGCGGGGTTTGCTTACAGCACATGTATATTTATGTTTTCTACATTTTGTGATGTTGTTGTCTGTAGTCCCAAAACACTTATTTAGCCATGTTTTCCTTGTTCACTTCACAAGATTATGTATTCATGCTGATAGTATGTTGCTCTTTCCAGGACCGATAATTCTGATAGTATGCTGATAGTATGCCAAGGACTGCTCAGGGTTCCTATCGCTTTCTGTTTTGCCAACTAAGGTAATCGAATTTTGATCTTCAGCTTGCAAATTTATAACCTTATGGGAGGGAAAGGTTTGCATGTACATGAGCTCTGATTATCTACATATATACTTGAATTGCTTTGGATTTGTTGGAGTACTATTCTACATGATGTTCTCCATGATTCACTTGATCTGTTAATTTGAGTATTTTCCTGATGAGTTCTTTAGGTTCATCTTATGACACAAAATACAATTTTGGTACGTGCAGACTCTGAAATTTGGTGATAAAGAAAAGGTACCTCCTAATTTGCTCTCTGGCTCTCTTACACTTGTCTTTGTTTATATAACAGTAGTGGCCTCCTGGCTTGTAGTTGGGTAATGCAGAGAGAGGTTTCGAATTGAAGAACTAAAATAATGCAGAGTTGAAGGTTTTGAACGGGAAGCTTGAACAAATAGTTTATTTTTTCACATGTCTTTGATTAGTTTCATCCTATCTATCTCTGTTTCTTGTGTGTGTCTATGTGACTGTGTGTGACTGACTGTTTGTATGTGTGACTGATTCTGTCTGTGTCTAACATTGTGTCTGTGTGACTGTGTGTGACTGACTGTTTGTGTGTGTGACTGATTGTGTGTGTGACTGATTGTGTGTGTTTCTTTGTCTGTTTCTTGTGTGCAAGTGCTCCATTGTGTGTGTGTGTGTGTGTTGACTGTGACTGTGTGTCATTTTATGACTATGTATTGATTGTGACTGTGTGTATGTGTGTACGTGTGTTGACTGTGACTGCGTGTCATTGTGCAAGCACTCCATAACTACCTATGCATGGAAATTTCTATAAGGTCATGGGCATGTAATTTAATGACCTACATACCTCTGTAGTTGGTAGTATCATTGCCCTTTGGACACTCTTCAATGCATTGATGCATATTTTCCTGCCACAAGTATGATGTTTGTGCTCAGAATGATGTATATGTAGAATCCAGGGTGGATGGAGGTTTTCATGATGGCTAATTTGATTTGTTATGGTTCTTATGTTGTGCTTCTTGTGTTTGAACTGAAGCCGTGGATCACTCATAACCTGGTCTGTGTTTGTATGGTAACCCCTCTCGAATTTAACTCCTTTCAAGTTTGTACACAATAGTTATGCATATCCCACATTTTAGCTAGTAATACCATGCTTCTTTGGATGTTGTTCTATATATGAAAGTGTGGTGAGCTCACATATTGTGTCAGTATCTACCTACGCAGCTGAATTATTTCCGGATAGGACAGAGGTGCAATGTTTACATCCATGGCAGAAGGTTCTTTAACACTGAACTCATCAAAGGTCCTTGGACTCAAGAGGTTTGTCATTGCACTCCTGACTTTGCTCGAGAAAAAAAAGATTTTGCACATTTTATAGTTATATTTATGATATTTTTTCTACAGGAAGATGACAAAATTATTGACCTTGTAAACAAGTATGGACTAACAAAATGGTCGTATTGCAAGTTATTTCTTTTGATTGTTTTATTTTTATATGGTTTGCTGAAATGCATTTTCCCCCTATGTGCAAGGTAAACACACTGGTAACAATTCTCTATCGATGCATTGCAGGTCAGCTACCAGAACTTCCTGCTGCTGATCCTGGGATGTTTCCGAACATGCTCCCGAACACGTTCAATTTATCCGCTCTAGGACAGGTGACTACTGTGCTCCTTTTATGATTCAGTGTAGCTAGTAGTCAAATCATGGATAGTCCATTCTGTCATCACAACGCGACCAGATTCACTCTGATTTGCAGTTTATTTGGTGATGGCAGAATGAACCCACCTGTGATCTATTATGCTTCTTTATTATTCAATGTTTTGTTATTACTTTCTAATTCTTTCTTTCCTTTGCATCGATCCACTTGCTATGCAGCCACTGCCACGACACAGTAGGTATGCTCGATTTTTTCCTTTGTGCTTGAGATTTTTCTTGTTCCGGATGCATATGTCTGACTACTATTTTCTTAGGTTACTCGGCATTCTCGGCGTGTTTACTTTGGTGGACTTCCTCCGATCGCTAATGAACAGGTAATTGCCTTGAGTAACTTGTTGTTTCTTGGCGTCTCTTTCTCTATTCGCAGTCTGTGCTAACTATTTTGTTCTTCTTTCTGCAGACGGTTGCTCTATTCTTCAATCAAGTTGTGGCTGCTATCGGGGGAAACACATTTGGTCTAGGTGATGTAGTTGTTAATATGAAGCTGATTTTTGAATTCATTCAAAACATCATAGTTGTTAATATGAAGCTGATTTTTGAATTCATTCAAAACATCTTAGGTGCCATAATCATCTGAAACCAAACATATGGAAGGATGCTTGGACTACTGAGGAACATGCACTGATTAATGCCATCAGGTATTTGGGAATAAATGAGCAAAAATAGCAAAAGTTATTCCTGGAAGGTACTGCATGCCAAACAACTTACATTATGGGTCTTGCTTGTAGTATTAGCTTTCTGTTTGTGCCCTTTCTATCTCTTGTGTGTGTGACTGACTGTGTATGTGTGACTGACTCTGTGTGACTGCTACTGTGTGTGTGTGATTGAATCTGTTTGTGACTGTGACTCTCTGTGTGACCGACTGTGTGTATGTGTTTGAATTAGTATTGCATTTGCTTGATGGTGTGTGATGTATGCTTTGCTTGATGGTGTGTCTTGGATGCTTTGCTTGATGGTGTGTCCTGAATGCTTTGCTTGATGGTGTGTCATGAATGCTTTGCTTGAATGATTGGTGTTGTATGTTTTGTTTGTTGTGGTGTAACACTGCCTTTGCCGGTCCCAAGCCCGGATGTGAAAATGTGGAGGGAGCTGCATTGATATTGCATTTGCTTGATTGTGTGTCATGTATGCTTTGCTTGAATGATTGATGTTGTTGTATAATTTGTGTTTTGTATTGTTGTGGTTTAACATTGCCTTTGCCGGTCCCAACCCTGGATGTGAAAATGTGGAGGGAGCTGCAGTTACCTTCTTTGTATTGTTTGCATTACACACAGTTTGCGTTACCTTCTTTGTCGTTGCTGTCCTGATTGAACATAATGTGATAGCATGTGATGAAGCTTTGAAATGCATCCTTCCTTGCTATGAAAAATCTAGGCATGCCAGGAACTTCGTGATTCCTCTCTCAGGTTGTATGAGGTCAGTGTCTTTTTCCCGAACAATATGAGGTCGGTGTTTACTTACGATAATACCAAAGGGAAGCGAATGTTCGATTGTCTGGGTGGTGTATGGAAATGCAGTGCTATCTGTTCGGCTGTATACAAATTTTCTAACCATAGAATTTGTCTCTGTCCTAAATTAATCCTACTGGTTCTAAATCTTGTCAGTGTGGATGTTCTTTTTCTGCTAATGTATATTGTCAAGTAAAAATGTCAATTGTTTGTCCCAAGCAACTGGGCGCTGCTAGCTAAGGAAAGTTGAGTGAGTGATGTCCTGAACACTATAGAACTGACATCAGTTCTATACTGATCTTGTGTGAACGCGCTCTGCGCCCTCGGATGCATCGCACGGATCTTGGCGGCAGGATCGCCATGTGAAGCGCAGAAATTGTTTGCGCTAGTTGACGGCTGAATGACTCACGCTCCTCCCCGCAGGTAATTCTTCTTTTGGGGGTGCCCCGCAGGTAATTCAACATGGTTTTTTTGTTTGCGCTGGCGATTCGAGCGTCTTTGATCGCTCGGAATCAAGTTCATTGGCTCTAGCATTAAGCTAAGGCGTATACTGCTCTGCCACCCCCTCCCCTCTGTTTTCTGTAGGGTTCATTCCCCCGTGGGGTTCGATGGATGTTGAGCGGTTGACATGGCGGCGATGATAGTTTTTCATTCACTCGGCAACCGGAGGTTGTCGACATGGCATCGCAATTGCTATCGTCGTGGTGGTGATTTGCGGTGTCAGGATAGGGTTACCAAGATGTTGGAGTTGTCGCGATGGGATGGGGAGGGCCGTAGTGTGCTTCTCTTTTGATTTCTCCACGGAGATGCCACATATGTTGTAATTTACTAAGTTTATATTAATATAGTGTGGCATTCAGCGAATCAACATGTAGTTGGATGGTTAGGAGGACAGTGGTATCATCAGTCCACCAAAGTTCAGGTACTAGATTTGGCATTAGTGCTCGCATTTTTCTGAATTTATTTCAGGCTTTTCGACGATGTTCGTTCAATGGAAGAAGACATTTTCCTCGACTACGAGGCGCATGTGATGACTTCGTCAACCTTAAGATGATATACCAATTCGGTCTCTCGGCGGTGCTCATAGGGGTAGGGTGTACGCGCGTGTGTTTACAAGGGTGAATGTATGCTCGTGTATTTGATCGACTTTTTTTTTCTTTGAGACGTGTGTTTGAGTGACTTTGTTCAAAAAATAATAATAGTGTGGCATTTAAAAAGAAAAGAAAACGTCACTTACTCTCCGGAAAGGAAAACGCGGAGGAACGAACGACAAAGGTAACCGTCGTGCGTGCGCGCCAACCGCCGGTCGTCCAAAATCCCGTGCGATTTCTCTTCTCCCGCGCGCCATGTTACTCCCCCTCCACTCTTTCCTTCCTTCGGGCTCCTCCCCAACGGCAAGCGAACTCGATCGAACTACATCATCTAGCCCTCCGATCCTGAAGTCAATATATGCTGATGGTGACCGGCGATGGGGCCGATGGACTAGGGCTCGACGACGACTCCTTGCCATTGCAGGACAACTTCGACGACGTGCTGCAATTGCTTGACGACTTCCCCGACCCTGACACCGCCCCAATTCCCCTGCCCGCACAGATGCACCACGCGGACCAGCCTGCGTGCAGCCACAGTTTCTCCGGCGACGGTCTTCGCAACAACTCCACCGGCGACGGCACTCCAGGTGTCGCTCAGCCTAACGAATTTCCAGTCCACAGTGACCCATCGACGTCCTCCACTGCAGCGGGTGTGTTGGATTGCAGCGGCTGCCATGTGCTACGAGAAGTGGTGCATTCCAACGGTTGGAGAATGATTTATATCATAATACTAGTAAAGCCTTTAGAGTATGAATCTGATCTTAATTTTACATGTGCCTACGAATTTCTAGGGCCGGAGTTGACAAAGCTCTCAATCCATGGCGCGCCCGGCTTCTTCAACCATGCAACGCTAGATCGTTGTACCAACTCCGAGGGTTTGGCTCCGAGAATAGCGCCTCGATCGCACATTGAGTAAGTACTACATACCGTTCAACATCAATTTACAGAATATTATATTTCCGCAGACTAAATTTGCGTTTGCGTGGTGCAATCTGATCACGCAGTTTCAGAGACCGGGACTACGAGTGGGTGAGGCACTTCCTGACGGACTACGCGCTGCGGCAAGCCGCCGGCAACTACGCCGTCGTGCGTGACTCGCTCTCATTGTTCCTCGACGTCCTCTGCACGACCATGAACCGATGCGTGCAGGGCAACGATGGCGACCACGACGATGAAGGAACAGCGGCGAGAAATGGTGGCCATGGGCAACCCACCGTCGACGTCTTTGCTGCCGCCGTCCAGCCTGCGATGCAGAGAAACACAGAGCCAGAACCTGCAGGTTTGCTTTTGCAAAGGATTTCGATTCGGTTCTAGTACAAAAAATCAACCATGACCGGCCGTCTGGCGTGTATATATGTAGGGCCATCTCCATCTCCACCGAGTAATACCATGGAGTTGCAAGTTCAGCCACAACCCTTCCAGCCGGTAGTCGCAGGCAGGAGCGTACTTGCCTTACAGGTATGTCGCTGACACTATATGTGTCAAGAATTAAGGAAAATAGACTCTAGTGTATGTACGTACCAATACCATTGCAACACTATTGGGAATTTGGATGCATATATGCTAGAGGGAGAGAACCAGGAAGATGCAGTTCCATGACATCGCACCCTACTTTCACCTCCCCATCGTCGAGGCAGCCGAAAAGCTCGATATCTGTACCACCGTTCTGAAAGGAATCTGCCGCAGGGTCGGGGTACAAAGATGGCCGCATCGAAAGGTCAGTATGCTTCTAAGTCTAACCTTGTCTTATTTTCTGTGGATGTAGTTAATTATGTCTCCGTGACATGCATTTTTCTCCACAGGTGAAAAAAATAGATAGACAAATAACAAAACTCATGAGATCGGGTAATGGAGTTTGGGAAAGGAACGAGATTGAGCGGTTGAATGCTGAGAGGAAAAGAATTTTCTATGCCCTTGAATAATTAAGGACGCTGGAATTGTGGTTACACTTGTTTTCACGCATCCGTTGTGCCCAAAATTATATGTGAGAAGTAACTATTTGTAAACATATACTCCCTTCGTTCCTAAATAATTGTCTTTCTAGACATTTCAAATGGCTGCCACATCCGGATGTATGTAGACATATTTTAAAATGTAGATTCACTCATTTTATTTCGTATGTAGTCACTTGTTGAAATATCTAGAAAGACAAATATTTAAGAACGGAGGGAGTAGTACTTTGGTTGTATATATAGGAGGCTAATGGTATGTGAACCAAGAGATTGTTGTTGTTTCAGTATGACTTGAAGTCTATTTTATTTACTTTCATCGAAACGATTCTTCAGTATCAAAAATCACCAAATTAGGGCCTACTTCATCTTGTCTTAACCTCATGTTCGTATGGATGTTATGTTGTGTTTTTGAGTCTTGACCTAAAATAAAGTGACCAGAACCATTTTTAGAGGCACAACATCATTTCTTGTAAGTTGTAACAAATAAGGATATGTTTGTTCCCGTAAATAATAATAACAAGCAACTTAATATGTACTCCCTCCGACCCATAATATAATATAACGACAGAGGGAGTACATGTTTGATGGTCTCTCTGAGGCCCCATAGCTGCGCCTAGCTCACACTACAAATGCCTCAGAGCCACACCCAGCACCGCTTCTCTCTCTCTCTCTCTCAATACAAATACGGTCTTTTACACATGGGTACAACAAAATAGATGAACGGAGAAAACCAATGGATATGAAAAAATAAAGGCATGAACAAAACAAATGAGTCATAACTGATGAGCATGTGTGGCCTCTTGTTGTAACTGAAATTGAGGTTGTTCGTTCACTCGGCCGAGTTCAGTCTGTCAAATAATGTGGGTATGTTTAGATTGCTAGCGAATACTACCTTACCAATTTTTCGGGGGTGAACAAAATATTGGTCCT